>NC_137953.1:47758157-48307365 GCF_963924665.1 Micromys minutus
GGGAAGGGGAAATGATGTAATTATAATCTAAAAAAAACAATTTAGAATTATAAAAAGAAGCACTTACCAATGGATTGAAGCTAATATTGCACTCTTATAACATTTTATAATGGGAAATTACTCTGTAGTATTAAGTTAATGACCACAAAATTGATTTAAATAATCAATTCATGTGATGTCCAAACAACTTACGTTTATCCTTGGAGTAATACTTTGAGTCCCACTGGTCTAAAGGGAGCTATGGCATTACAATAAAATCAGTTAAACTGCCAAGAAAAAAAGGTGGATGGTTCCTGAAGGTAATGTGCCCAGCGTTGACCTCTGACCTCCACCCCTTTACAGACGTGCGCGTGCGCTCAGATGTGTGCCCCCACAAGGACACATACCTCAACCACCAACACCCAACATGCAAAATAAAGTAGTTAGTATTTTTTTTTTTTATGCCTGTCTGTGTGTTTTTCTCTTGCTTACTTTGGTTTATAAAAATAACCCTCCATGTAGGATCTCGGTCCGCAGTGCCGCTGGGAAATGCAGGGAGCTTGATTACGTGTACCCCAATGCTGCCGAGCAGGTGCTGGGCTTCAGGGAAGCAGGAGTCACTGTTCCGGGGGTGGGAAATGCAGTATGGGGTGTGAGAAAGCCGAAGCTGGTATTGCCTAACTTCCGGCCATGGCCATCTAGAAAGCGGCACAGAGAAGTTGGGAATGAGGCGAATGGCATGTAGCCGGGTGCCGGGGCTGGGAGCTCTGGTTTAGCTCACTGGTGAAGGCAGCAGCTGTTGTCTGGGGACGCGGATGGGCCTTCTACAGGAGACTTAGGCAGGGCTCTGTAGACACAGGCCTGCTCTATGCTCTCCATGGGGTTCTTCATGAAAGGGACAGTCCTTGGTTCTAAACTGCTTCTTTCTGTTCATCGTGGAAAGTGGATGTGTACTTTCCTCTCAGGGCGGACCAGAGATTAAATACCTTTTGCAGGAAGGAATGCCCGGGAAAAGAAGCTTGTTAGTGAAACCGTTAGGGTCTCTAGGTACTTCATTAGCATGGAGTTCTGGGCCTATGTGACAACAGGTCACATTTCCTTATGTGGGAAGTGTGGCACGTGCTCCAGACCAGGAATATGACAGGTAACAGGGAGCGGTCTCAGGTGTGTACCCCAAGTTTCTAGGGGTCTAAACCCTCTCTACTCACCAAACTCCCTGGCATGGTTTACTGTCTCACACCTCCAAGGTTCATCCTAAATGTTTTTAAATTTGCCCACCACAGCTCAGTCCTCAGTGAACCTGGAGTTAATTTTTACATGCCTCACATTTCCCAGTTTCTCTCCATCCTTTTGTATGCAGCCAGTTGACTCTGTACCATTTACTGTAAATTCATCTTTTCCCAGTGAACCTGAATGCCAACTCTGGGTCTGCATATCAAACCTGGAAGCCTCACTGTGTGCGACCTCTATTTTATTTTTCTGCTTAAGGAAAATCTTTCTCTCATTCGGAATCTTGGGAAAGATTGTGGAACCAGTGTCCTAAGTCACAAATACCTGGGACTTTGAGCTCTGACAATCTGTCTGTGTGAAGCTTGCTTACAAGGGGGTGCCGCTGGGACTATGCCAAACCATCTGTCTGTGATGCCCGGGCTCCCCGTTCAATGTATGAAATGCCAAATCTTTTATAGCCTGAGGCTGTACTTCCAATATCCTTGTAAGTCTTGAATTCCCTAAGACAGAAGAACCATCTGACACAAATGCTAGAGTCAACCCAAGGATGAGGGAAATGGCAGGGTTCTAAAGCAGTTGTTCTGGAAGTGATGTTTCCAGGAGGGAAGTAGCCTGGTGTCAGAGGGTCTACAGACCACAGTGTTTTGTGCTGTTACACAGTAGGAGGACAAAGTGAGGCAGAGGTGAGACAATCTGTGAGATACCCCACTGAAGTGGTTTCCCATCTAAACCTCTGCTTTTTGACAAACGACTTTTAGGATGCCTCTAGGAAAGGTTGAAAGACTAAATTCAAAGAGAGATGTGTCAGGTATGGGGAGAACCTACTCATCTCTCCTGATGATAGCTGCATATGGAGCACCTACTGTGTGCTGGTTACTATCCTAGGGGATGAAGGACACAGTATCAAGACAAGCTGCCAACATGCTAATATGAAGATACGAGTGTCAACCACTGCACAGTCACATGAGCAAAGGGAATCTTAGATGTTAGTGATACACTTGTCTAGAAGAAAACCTGATGTTTCTGAGGAAGGGTGAAGGGCAGGAAGGTACAGCTCTGGAGAAATCTGAGGGGCTAAGGTTCTAGTTCTGAACCAGTGAGAAAGCAGTCTTATTATTAGATAAGGGGTTACAGAGGTGACCGCTGGGCTGATGGGTGAGGTGGAGGAAGTGTGACAGGAAGGGAAAAGGCAGGTGACTACTTACTATCTAGATGCTGTGCTCCGGAGTGTGGGTTCTAGTCTAAAGCATGTAAGTCACCTGAAGGTTTTAAACAGGGAAGTGACTTACAAAGACTTAAAATTGGCAAGTGTTTGTGTTGTTCAAAAGGACAGAACAGTTCCATGGGGACGTGAAAGAGTAAAGCAATCTCTGTCAGCACATGCGACCCAGAATCTTTGTCTCAACTGATATTTTTCCGTGTGTGCACTGATCCGTGTTTTGTTGCTATAACAAAATAATTGAGCAAATCGATTTGAAAAGAGGAACAGGTTTGTTTGGGCTCCTGGATTTAGTTTGTAGTTGCTTGTCCCTTCCCAGCTGCTTTGAGCCTGTGATAGCACAGCACCTGTGCCAGTGACAGTTAATAATGGGGCAAGACTGCTCACTTCTTGGCTTCCAGGAAGCAACGAGAGGGGAGAGAGAGGGGGGGGGGAGAGAGGGAGAGGTAGAGGAAGGGGTCAGGGTCTTGATATAGGTTTAAGTCACACCTTTAATGACCCAACTCCCTTTTATTGGGTCCCACTGCCTAAATTTTCTACTACTTCTCCAGGAGAGCCACAGACTGACAGCCAACCCACGTCTATAACACACAAGCCTTTGAAAGACATCCAGAGCCCCACCGCACAGCAGCCTGCCTCTAAAGGCCAGATGCTCTGATCAATGAACTCTCTGCCAAGAGGCGCTTGGGGTGAAAAGAATGGAGCGTCTCAGCTTGGGTGGAAGTGGAGTTTGCATGCCTCTGCGTCGTCTACCATATCTGCTTACAGAGGAGATGTTTAGACCGCAGTATTTATTAGAGTATTATCCAGCTTTGTGCAGACTCCAGACTGTGGTTTTGTGTGGAATACCGATTACTCTCTTCTGACACTATCCTTTCTTTCAAGGCCTCCCACTTCTCTTGAGGTTCTATTTTCTTTTTCTCTTTTAGTGTTGAAGATTGTGTCTGGGACCCGGTGTATGCTTGGTGCACCACAGGACAAAATTCTCCCCTGAGCTAGCTGCCCAGACTCTGGATTTTTCTGAGACACCAGCCGTCATGGATTTTCATTTTCTCTGGGCCAAGAGCATCCATCAGGCTTCACTCCAGGCCCTTCAAATGAGCAACTGGGCTGTGCTGCTGCGCTTTTCTCCTTCCTCATCTGGGGAAGCCTGTGGTTTCCTCCCATGATCTTGTGGTTACCTCATACCCTGTCCCATCCAATACCCTTCTGGGTCTGTGACGCTATCCTCATCCACAGTCCCAAAGCAACTGGGCAGAGCTTTCTGCCCAGCAACCCTTTTCAGAGCGTCTCACTTCTTCCAGAAGCATCCTGCCTCTGCCTGAGCCACAGGATCAAATGCTCTCAGCTGCTCCAGCCAGTTGGCTTTCCCTATTTTGCTACAACGTGCCAGGCCTACTCTTGGACCATCTGTGGTATGGAGGAGTCCTGACTGGAATATGGGAGACTTAAGTCCTCAGTGCAGACTTGTTGTGTGACCTTGAGTATGCTTGTCCAGATGTTCACTCATGAAACCAAATGATTGTAGCATGAAGATTTTGACTGTTGTGGAACTCACATCTTCTCCCTCTGATGAAATGCTCTGGATACCATTCAAAGATCATTTTTATAGATGTAATAGAAAGATGCAACTCCAGTGGCTTATACGCCACATAGCAGCATATTTGAACACAACATGTTAATTTGTTTTGCTAGGCTTACCCATTTGACACAGATGTTAGAATAAAGCTCTTTCTGCCGTCTGTGTATGTGTATACCCAAACCATTTATTAACAGGCCATTGGTTGGTATGGGTTTGCTCTTATGTGGCATGTCTTCCCCCAAGAAGTGGTGGCAGCAAGCACAGAGGCAGGCGACTTCAGCCTGTTCCCAGCACTTTCAGCTTCACAATGGAGCCTGTAACGTACTGCTCTGCATTAATAATCTAGAGCTGCCTGCTTTTACACAAACATTTCATTTGGAAATAATTTTAGGTTTAGAGATTCAGGTTTGCTACAGCTTCCCTTAGCTTCCTAAACACTTCTCTGGCCATTGTCAGGATGGAGAATTTGGATACAGGCGCGATGCTCCTACCTAAGCACAGACTTCACTCAGAGTTTATCGTCTAATAGCATCTTATTATGTCCTAAGAGCCATTTGGCACTCTGTTTTCCTGTCTCCTTCATCTCTTCTCCTCTGTGATGGTTTTTTTCCTCTTTTCTTGTGTGTCATGACCCTGCCCCTGAAAGTGTACTGATACCGTAGAGTTTAGGTTTTTCTGACATTCTCACATGATTAGCACGAGGTCCCAAGATGAAGTAGTCATAGCCTGCTTGGACCCATCATGTTCATGTGTAGTGATCATGCCCACTTGTGTTTGGTGACCCAACTCAGTCCTGTTCGAATTTCTTCCTGTTGAGTAAGGTCCAGGAGCAATGAACACGGGGCCCTAAACTTGGCTGCTCTTGCTTTCACTCACCTAAATCTAGGCTCACCGGGGCGTGAAGCCCTGTCACCACTGAGGCTGTAAAGCAAACAAATGAACAAGAAGTAGTTCTTACTTGGCTGAGGCTCTGTGGGAAATGGATGAATTTTATTTTATGTCACTAAAAAATTGCCAAGGATAAATTAATTATTGTCACAAGAAACTATTAGCTGAGAATGTTGGAAATGGACAGCAAGCCTGTGACCCAAAGGACAGCCCAGGTATATATGTAAGTGAATGTGTAGCTAATGTATGAATGTGTGTATGTGTCTGCTTGTGAGGCTGAGTGTATGCTGTGAGTGTTTGAGAGTATGAGCCTGTGTGTGTGTGTGTGTGTGTGTGTGTGTGTGTGTGTAATAAGCCCATAGTCACCAAAAGGAAGAAATAAATATAAGCAACCTTGAGTGAGATATTAAGGATATGCCTCCACAGGATGGTAATATCAGGACTAGCAAAATTACTGAGACAGATGTGCTATTCACAGATAGGAAGGCTGGGCGTGAAGCTCGAGGTACAAGGTCAGATTAGTTTGCTGTGTGGGTCTGAAGGGCTGTAGACTTGAGCATCCCTGCTGCCTGTCTCCCCACTTGCTGCTGCAGTACAGTATATTATACACTAATTAAGGCTGTTAATGATTATGGCAATCTAGTAAGTAATCTACAGTATTATCTTGATCTATCTCTGTCACACTCCCTCTGTCAGGCCATTAAGGTGACAAGCTTCATAGAGCACAGTGTGTCCCTCTGTCAGCCTTCCTGGTGCCTTCGTCTCAGGAAGAGCTGTGAACTCTCTGGGGGCTGCATCATTTGAGAACACGGGGAAAGGATGAGACTGACTGAGTTCCTCTGCCACCCAGAGATGGTGCCACTCCTGAAGTGTGAGCATAGGGAAGCCTCCCTTGTATTTACTCCCTGTATTGATGAATATTTGTGTTTTCCTTAGAATTCATATGCTGAGGCCATTGGGATATAATCAGGTGTAGATGAGGTTGTGGTAGCTACTATTCTCACTGACTTGACAGAGGCAACTTAAGGAAGGAAGGGTTTGTCTTGGCTTGCAGTTTGAGGGTGCAGCTCTTCATGGTGGGAGGCTTGGTGGTGGCAGCAGGAGACATCTGTAGCCACTGTGTCCTTTGTCAGGAGGCAGAGCAGGATGAATGCTGGTTCTTGGCTCACTCTCCTTTTTCTTCATCCTAGGTCCTCAGCCTATATAATGGTGCCACCATTATATATATATATATATATATATATATATATATATATACACACACACACACACTCAGAATAGATCTTTCTTCACTTAATCATCTCTGAAAATGCCCTCATAAACATGCCCGCATGATTGTTTTTTGCTCCAAATTCAGTGAGGTTGACAATGAAGAGGGATGAGTATACCAGTCATAAGGGCTCTCAGATGAGGTTAGGATCTCTGGATGGGAGAAAGAAGAGACACAAGAGCTCTGGTTCTGCCCTGTGAAGATATAGCCAGACATAACCTTGGAAGAGGGCCATCCTTGGGAACCAAAGCTGCCTATACCCTGCCGGTGGACTCTTAGCCTACTGAAGTTACAAAGCTATGGGGCATTGTGATAATAGCACTAGCCATCTAAGATATCCTGGTAACTAATGTTCATACACTGAAGGGTATATCAAGTGGGCATTAAGAATGTAGGTGTGGATTCCTTATGAGTATCCTTAACAGCAGGTGCGTTTCCACATTTGGTTCTGTAAGTCAAGGAATACAGAGCTCAGAGCCATTCTGCTGTTTTCTGATACTTTATCCAACAGCATCCTAAGACTCTTGGTTTTTTACAACTGATTTGTGAATGGTAAATAGGAGGGAAGTAGGCTTCAAGATTATTTATTTATTTATTTGGCTTCAGGATTTTTATCAGTCAAGAAGAAACAAAAGCAACCCTCACTATTGCTCAGAAGCTGAAGTTGGGAACCAGAGCAGGGATGTCTTATGGCCAGTGACCTCAGTAGAAAGCGTTTGCTCTACCTCCTAGACACTGATTCATCATCTTTAATTTTGAATGGGGCATGCATATTGTATATCTTTTCAAACCACAAATCAACTTTCATCTTTTTCTTCATCATCTTCATCATTACATCTATCAGCAAAGAGCTAGAGTAGCCAGGGACCATCCATTTCCCTGACACTCATGCTCTAAAGAGGATGAGATAACAAATATCCTATAGGACAATGTGATGCCCTGCCCTGAACGAGGATGTTCCTGTGTGGTCACACAGCTTCTTTGCTGGGGAAGAATCAGGAAGCTGGGGAGACCATTGCTGCTCAGACAGTATTAGGAGGAGGCCAGGAGTAGATTGTTGGTCTGGGGGGCTCTGAGACAACCAGGATAGTGGGATATTTATTTTAGCTGCAAGCCATCATGTGCTTTGCTCTCAGCCTGGCCAGATCTGTGGTCTGTGCCTGGGGCTGAGAGGCTCAGCAACCTGTAGGGAGTGTGTCATGCATGAGGTAGTACTAACACCCATTTCTTAAGTGCTGTGTACACATTCCTTAAGTGTATTACCATGGGACAAATATTACTGCTGCTCCTTCTTTACCACAGGGGAAGATTAAAGGACCACACTGGGAGGAGGAATCATACAGCTGAGATTAAGTCAACCTTGACTTAATTCTAGAGTCTGAGGCTCTCTTCTCTGGTTTGCAGGTTTTCGTACACTTTGGGAGTGAAAAGTCACAGTGAGAAATGTATTCTTACCCCAGGGCATAGTCTTTAAAATATGTATTGCGTTGATACTGCATAACTGTAATTTTGTTACTGCTATGAATCATAATGTGAATATCTGATATGCAGAATGATCTCAGGCAACTATGAAAATGTTCGATTCCAAAGGGGTTGTGACCAGCAGTTGATAGCCACTGGTCTATTTTCATTTGAAGTGATTTAATAAACTAATACATGCCCTTATTCCAAAGATGGCACATCCTGAGTTTTACAAATCCTCTCTTCATTTTCAAAGGCTAGTTGGACCCACTCAGTTGGTTATACAACTTACCGAAGGATTGTGAGCCCTCTGTAGATCTTTCTTTCTGGTGTGAGTATTATTTTAACCACATGTTCTTGAACACACATGCACACACCAGTTTTAAGAAAGATGTGTAAACACCGAACTGTTTAGAAAAGAGAAGTCCCCCTGTTTGGCTGTGTTGAACTCAGGCTTATAGTAAAGATATTTGTGGGGAGGTAGAGATCAGCCAGTCTGGCTGCTATAATCAGGGAGCCCTCCTGGTGTATATAGTATTGTGGGATGTATTAGGTGCTGTGTGAAAGAGTTTCAGAATTGCACATTGGAGTTCCTGTTCTTGAGGAGTTGATGAGTTTTTGGGACTAGGCTTCCACTCTGTGAAATAATAGGAGTGGAAATCCAACAGAAGCACAGAAAGAACACATGCATTTCTTAATGCATGTTTTCCTAAAAGTAGGGTCAGAAGCTCAGATGAATTAACCTCACTCTGGAGACATCTTTGTTCTCTATCCTCCCCCCTTTCCCTTCCTCTTCTTCCCCCCTCCTCTTTTCATTTCATTCAGTTTTTTTTTTTCCCCTGAGAGATAGCACACCTACAATACTCAAGCCTTAAAACATTTCAAAAGGCAGGACATCAAAATTCTACTTTCCTATCCCTGGTCATTCAGTGGCCCTCTCTGGAAGTAACCAGCTTGTCTAGTTCCTTGCACATACTGGTACACACACACACACACACACACACACACACACACACACACACACACACTTCCTCCCCGCTTTTCACCTTACAATCATCTCAAGCACCTCCCATTCCCCACACTCTTTCAAATTCAAGACATCTTTTTTAGTTTCACACGCGGGGGTGTGTAAATGTGGCCTGCTTGGTCCATTTGCTGTTGCTCATATGTGTGTGTAGGAATGACCACTAGGGATTGGATAACCTTTTGGGAACTCATCCCTAGAGGACCTTACTCTCCCTCTCCCAGCAGTCATTACTTTCCTGTAGCTCTTCATCTAGGTGTGGGACCTTGTGAGATTGCCCCTAGCCACGTTGGCATAGCAACTTGTATTTTACTATCCAGGTCTTGTTTAGGAGACTGTATTGTTAAGATTTCATGGGTTCAGCTCTCCTGTCATAGGAAGAAGAGAGTGTGTAGGATGATGTCATTATACAGCAAGGCGGGTCCAGCCTATGGTTGGATGAGAAGGAAGGGTAGACAGGGAAAGTCAAGAAAGGGAGAAGAAGAAAAATGGGAGAATCAAGATGGATGGAGGAGGGAGTGGAAGTAGAGGGAGCTGGGGAGCCAACATGGCAGCGGATGTGGGTATTCTCTGCTCATAAATACAGGTTGCTATGAGTATTTTGGTGTGTTCTTTAATGTGGCAACTTAATTGAGTTCAAAAGCAAGTGTAGTGGTGCAATGCACAGAGCCTGCTGCTGAACTGGGATGTGTGTGTGCCAGGCATGGTAACTACCCACGTAGGGAACAGTGTGTGAGAGAGGCTGGCTGGGAGACAGCTCTGAGAGGGCAGCTTGCAGACCAGAGAAACAGCCAGGATGAGTGGATCCGGCTTGGTGGCCTGCAGCTCTGAATGGATGTGGATGGAGTGAGAACACACAGAAATTGGTGGCCACAAATCTTTTTTTTTTTTTTTTTTTTTTTGGTACCACAAAACTGTCTCATAGCAGATAGCTTGGTCCTTTGGTTCTTACAGTTTTCTGCCCACTCTTCCGAAATGTTCTCTGAGCCTTAAACATAATAGCCATTGAATCACATTACATTCAGCAGTTTACATCTAGTACTTTTCATCACCTGGCACTTACTATATCTCGGGGATCATTGCACATCAGTAGAACTCAATTGCCCTTCTTCATAGCTGCCTACGACAGTGGTTCTCAACATGTAGGTCATGACCCCTGTAGGTCACGACCCCTCTGGGAGTCAGACAACCTTTTCACAAAGGTGCTATATCAGATCTCCTGTATGTCAAATCTTTACATTACAATTCATAACGGTAGCAAAATTAGAGTTATGAAGTAGCAATGAAAATTATTATACGGTTGGGGGTCACTGCACATGAGGAGCTGTAGGAAAGGGTCACTGCATTAGGAAAGTTGAGAGCCACTGGCCTAAATCTCCTTGTTTGGCAGCACCAGCATTTATTTTACTAGTCTCTTACTGATTAAACATCTAGATTATCTGTGGTCATTAGCCTGTGGGAGAGATGATAGCAATGGATAACATCTTCATACTCTGTGGTATGTATAAGCTTGGCCCTGGGTGGGAGCAACCAAGCCCTCACCTGCATCCTGCAGCATTCAGACTCCCTCTCATCAGCTTCAAGTCCTCATTTTCATCCTTCCTGTTTCCTGCCTCCAGTCTTTCATGCAGGTGGTCCCTCTCTTTGGAATTCTCTTCTCTGGCCACTTCCAAGCCTGTCTTCCCTCTCAGTTCAAAGGTTCTTTCTAGGAGAAACCTTCCTCCTCCTAGCATTCTGGATACTTGCAGTTATTTCCTGAGATGCAGGTGGCCCTGAGGTCCTTATACAGCTTACAATCTCAATAATTCCACTTCTCTACGTTATGTAAATAATTTACACCATGCAACTTAGAAAAGGTCTGATCACAATTTATCATGTTTAATTATAGAAATGTTGGCTTTCAGCATCTCTGACATAAGTTTAGATACATTTGGATATAACTGTTCCATATTGTGAAAGGATTATTACATAGAAAATTAAAGGGAGAAATTACAACAAATGAATCATTAAGATTTTTGTTGAAATCTTGAGAAAACCTCTTCTTTGTTGTGTTTTTAAAACTGTGCAGCTATTTAATAAAAATGAATTTATTAAACCAAAGGGTGTACTGCAGCTAGTCCAATTAAATTTATTCTGCCATAGTTCATTTGATGCTCATATTCCTTTTCCATAGTGAGATTTTCTGAGGTTGGTGGTGCATCTCACTATAAATTCTGTCTTGCAGCGTGGACTGGACAGTGGTCATGACTGCTGGTACCCATTGTCTAAGAAACCATAGGTCATGGTTGTTCAGGTCAATATCTCTTTAGTTGAATTATGTGTATGACTGATAATGCATATGTGAGGTTGAGTTTATATTTAATATACCTTCAAAATGATGTCAATCCAATTTTTCCCTGAAATAGAAATGCTTATGTACAAAGGATATATGGACTAGGAAAGTATTGGTTTGATGTAAACAAGAAAAGCAGATGTTAGCATTTAAAACATTACTTCAATATTTTATTTAAAAGTAACAATGAAAATGCTTTGCATGGTGATTATGAAGTGAATTTTGTTCCCCTAAAGTTTCTATATTGAAAATCTAACCCTCAGAGTGACTGTTTTTGAAGTTCAAGCCTTTAATGAAGTCATTAAGGATAAATGAAGTTATGTGGGTAGGTCAGAATCTAATAAGACTGATGACTTTATTAGAACAGGAAGAGACACCAGAGCTGTATGGCACAGGGAAGAGGACAGATAAGGACACTACAGGTTGGCAGTCACCTACAAGGCAAGGATAGAGTCCTCGGGAGAAATCAAACCAGGCCTTATCTTGACCACGGTCTTCTAGACCTGTGACACACTAAAGTCACTGTGCTATTTTGGTACAGCAGTCTAAGCAGGCTAATATTAGAGCCCAAGAAAGAAAGAACCACTCACAAGTGGGTGAAACTTACTGGATGTCTCGTTGCTGACATTAGTGTAAAGGAATTGTCTATACGGGCATGTATGGGAAGATGAACATTCATCTTCAGTGACAGGTGCCAAGCGTTGGCAAGGAAGCCTTGGAGACAATCATGGGACACTTTTCTGAGTTGCTACCTCTCCTGTCATCCATCTGAGGTGCCATACTCAAGTCCAAGTTGGAACATGGCTAAACAGACTTGGACTCTAAAGTGCTAGGAAACACATCATCTACTTAACTTTGCTTTAACTTTTGATTATCAGGAAGGCATCTATCTTGAGATTCTTTAAGAAACAAAACAGAAAAAACTGAAAAAACATTTCCGTAAGTCTGAGTCTAGTGTAGTGACAAGTATTTTCTTTAGCCAATAGTTTTTAAGGTACTATAGGGATAATAGTGGCAAAGTAGATGGTTTTGGTTTTATAAAATAGGAAGTAATAGCCCAGGCTTCTATAACAAAATACTACCAATTAGGTCATATAAAAAGCAGGCTTTTCCCCCCACACACTTGGAGGATAGAAATCTATACCAGAGTGCTAAAAAAAGTTGGTTCCTGGTGAATCTACTCTCCCTGGATTTCCTCTGTGTTCACCCAGGATTCAGATTCTTTGAGTATACAGTAAGAGAGCTCTGGTTTCTCCTCATCTTCGAAGGGCATTAGTCCTACTGAATTAAGAGTCCACTCCTGTGTCCTTTTAACCTTAGTTAATGTCTTCAGGTTGTCTCCAAATAGGCAAAGGCTTTAATATATGAGTTCTGTGGGACGTGGTTTAGTTTATAATCTCTTGTAACTTTTATTTATTTTGAGGCTCTACCAACCAAAAGATTCTTGAGTATAATGTTGCTTCTCAGTTTCATGATGGCCATGGATAGTTTGGTCACTGGTATAGTTTGGAGATTAAATATCCTCCAGATGTCTACCTGTTAAGATCTGTTTCGATGGATAGAATGATAAGATCATCAAACATGGAGTCTAGTGAGAAGTCTTTAGGGCACACTCATTGGTAGTATGTTTCTGAAGCAGACTGTGGGACTGTGGCATCCCTCTTGCCTTTTGCTCTTTTGTCTTGAGATGAAATCAGTTTTACTCAACTGTGTTCTCCCACCATGATGTGCTTGCTCTTTGCACATGACTAAAAGCAATGAAGTCATCCAGTCATGGAGCACAGCCTGTAAATATCTGAGTTTTCTGTTGCTCTTAGGTGACCCCTGTGAAATGGTTGTTTGACCCCCAAAGAGGTAGAGACCTACAAGTGAAAACCACTTCTTTTGAGGCTGCTCTTCAACAGGCATTTTCAGAATGATAGAGGATACAGGGGCAGGTAGAACAAAAAACAAAACAACACAAAAGAGTCTTAGTAGGCTTGTTTAATTCTAATCATCTCCCCAAAGTCCTACTTATGAGTAAGCACTGTGAAATTGTTCCCATCTTTGCGTTTCCTCACAGAGGGGGCTGAGATTTCAACAGAGAAAAACCCTAGGGCCATGGTCAAGCCACACCCAAACCACAGCACCATCCTTATGTTGAGACTGTCTTTCTGGCACCTCTCTCTGCTTCAGAGCTTTCCAGTAGGAATGTTGCCTTCTGAAGCTCAGGAAACCCAGTGTCCAGACAAATGGTCTCTTGTTATAGGATCTCAGAGCCTTCCTCATTCTCCAGGGCCCCACCCACACCTGCTTCCTTTTATGTCATGCATAGGTGAGATTTGATCTTCCTCTCTTTGGAAGGTACTTCAGGCAGTCATTCAGACTTTTGAGTTTATTGAACTCGGCCCTCAAAAAATTCTTGCGCCATTTAATATACATATATTTTTCATCCTTGTTGGATAAAGGTTTGAGAACTTGCCTGGTGGAGTCTTGAGGTTAGTATGTGGTGCTGGGTTTAGAATGATCCTGTCCTAGGAGCTGAGAACATGTCTGTGTATTTCTTCCTCCTTAGTCCTCTAGAAACTATTGTTATTAGTGTCCACCTGCTGGTTTCTTTTTCTGCTTTCTGTGAATGATCTACATTTTTTACTCTAGCTCAAGATGGTTTTGAATCTAGCATGGAATTGTCTTACATCTGTAGGTGGCATGTCTCCAAATAACTTACCAGTTCTTGAGGACAGAGGCCATGTCTCATCTGGATTTCTAAGTAAAAGTACACAGTTTAAAAAAAATCTATTCAAGTTTGGGCTGTGTTGTCTGGAGAAGGCAAGTGTCAGTGTCACATGACCTGGTCTCCAAAATGTAAACTCCAGAGACATTTCAGTGTGGCACAGTGATGGCCAGAATGAGGTATGACATCCCAGTGACCCAGCTCAGGTGAGAAGCAGATGTCAAGGGGAAGGCTCACAGAGACCCTCATCAAGGTCTGAAATGTTAGGAATTAGGTAGAAAAGGAGGGTTGTTTGTACACCTGGCATGGCAGAGGTCCAGTGGCACACATACAGCAAGTGTGATTAAAATACCATGAATGCTCTGCCGGAGAGCCCATCTTAACTGCTGGTGAGAAAAAAATAGAAGAGAGCAGGGGACTGGGTTAAATCTGCATCTCAGAAAGCCTCATTCAAAGAAGTAGGACTTTGGAGACCCTTGTCAAAGCTACCTTCCCCTGAGGGCTGTTGAGCTCCAGTCAGAGTGCAGCTGGGGGAAAATGTTTTAAAGTACCTCAGAGGGAGAACGACCAGAACAAAAGCCTTACTTTTCACCATTCAGTTACAAATAAACACTTTATGACAGTCAAACCAAAGAAGACACAATCCACAAAGAACCGGATGCCAGGCTCCAGTTTGCTCAGTCACCTTGGGCAGATGCTATTTGTCTCCCTTTGTCTTGGGCAATTAACTGCCTTGCTCATTTTCTCATTTTCATTTCTCTTAGCTCAAGAAACTGTCCTCAGACTGCTGGTGCTGGTCTCATTGTTTTGGTGTGTTCCTTTCCTTTCCTCCCTTCTTCCCTATCCCCCATCTCCTTCTCTCTGTCTCCCTCACTTTATAAACCGGCTCCTCTTGGGCCCAGGAATATCTGGAGCTAAAGGGTGGGTGAGAAGTCCACTTGGGATGAAGGATGTCTTGGCAAAGAACAGACAGGAGTTTTTCCACCTTGGAATGTTCCCAGTATTGGGGCCTAAGGTCTTTCATTTACCCCCACTTCCAATGGGTCTAGAAATTCTGTTCTGGGTCCTGAGAAAACAGATCTGGGGACATGATTGGTGACTGTAAGAATCATAGCAGGTCCAAAATATTTCCCACTGATCTTCAGCAAAATTTGAAAAATGAGAATATACAGCTTTTTGTAAGTTTGAATTTATTCTGCTTAAGAACTCAGCTTTATCCTGAGATTATTTCTTCCCATTTTCTGGTGTTAACAAGTCATTTTAAAAATGAAATGATAGTGATAACAGAATTTATTTTTAATGTGCTTATGTGGCAAAACAGAAACTTGGCAATTCTGTGTTAATCTACCCTCCCCCAAATTATTTTGAAATTTTCTTGGCATGCAAAGTCTGGAATCTGGGAACTTTTGTGGTAAATGCTATGCTTTTGCTGCAGGGGTTGGCTAGTGAAGCACAGCCTGACCTGGAGCCAGGGACAACCCAGGTTCACACCCAGCCCCAGAATTATAAACCACATGACATCTGACCTCCGATTTCCAATCCATGATATGGGACTAATGTAGAACCTACCCGTACAATTGTAAAGGTTGAGTGAGGAGTGTGATCTTTATTAGTAACATGTGATAATCAAACCAAAGTTCTTTCCAAGGAACCTGGAAAGCTTTCCCACAGCTGATTAATCCAACCTGCCTTCTAGTTCTTTTCCATGTAGAGTTTTATAATAGGAAGGGAAAAAACGAGAAGGAGAACAGAAAGAGAAAAGGTAAGAGAGCATTTATAGAGCGTGAATAGTTGTTGCTGGGAACCAAGGAATCTAAGAAATACCAACATAGTGCCACAGACACTTAACTCCCTAGTATAAAACAATATAGTCTTTGCACCTAACCTGTGAAGGTAGTATGTTTTAATCTGTTTCCAGGTTATATTCTAAGAAAAGGATTTAATTATTCTTAATTATATGTATGCACATGTGTGCAGGGATCCATGGGGGACTGAAGAGTGCCTCAGCTCCCTTGGAGCACGGATGACAACTGGTTGTGAGCTGCTGGATGTGGGTGCTGGGAACTGAACTCCAGCCTTCGGCAAGAATAGCATGTGCTCTTCTCACTGAGCTGTTTCTCCAGTCTCCAGATTGTACTTTAATTCCCAATAAAATAGGGAATCTGTATAAGCAGCCGTACCTTCCTGTTTAGGGAATAATACCAAAGACAACATGTGTACATGTCCGGTACTCACATACTTTTATGTGACAATTTTGATTCATTGTTGGTTGTACCCAAAAGACTGGAACTTGTGGGCCTGGAAGACTAGAGGGCTCTCAGAGGAGACCCAAAAGCGATTTCAAATAACCATCTCCACCCTGAGAAACTGCTCAGCTTTCTGTCTCTTGTTATTGATAAACCTGGCTCTCAGCTATGCTGGAAAGTTGAAAAGTCGTGTTAACCTCAGAGGGGTTTCTTCTCAGAGCTCCCTAACTCTTGCTCCTAGAAGTTGTATAGCTGCCTCTGTGCCTCCTCACTGTGAGATCAGAGAGAGTTCCCGTGACACTCTAGCCTCGTTCTCATGTACAAGGAAAGACCATGTGATGGGTATTATTGGTTTCCAACTTGACTACATCTGGAAGGAACTACAATCTAGAAATGGAGGGCACACTTCTGTGAGGCATTTTGCTTGGTTTGAAGTGGGTGAATCCACTTTCAGTCAGGACCTTTGAGGTGGGAAGACACAGGCCTTTAATCTGGAACTTAAGGTGGGAAAACATTAATCTGTGTCATACCTTCTGCTGAAAGCTTATCTAAGGACATCAAGGAAGATTTTGCACTTTGCTTGCCCTTTCCTTGCTAGCACATCCATTCCTTCAGGGGCGTTGGAGACCACTTCTTTAGGATTTCAGCATGTAATGAAGACCAGCGAAGACATCTAGTCCTGTGAACTGAGCAACTACTGGATTCATGAATTTCTGTTCACAGTCACATGGCTGGACTAGCTGGACTGCAGCTTGGAAGTAATTCCAATAAATTTCCATAAAAGTATGTGCACATTTATGTGTGTATATATATATATATATATATATATATATATATATATATATATATATATGTGTGTGTGTGTGTGTGCATATACATGTATGTATATAAACTCACATATATGTATATATGTGTATGTATAGATACATGTATATATATACACATACACTAATTCTATATATTCCTTCTATTATATATGAATATATATATTCATTCTATAAGTTCTGTTACTCTAGAGAACCCTGACTAACAGAGACCTGTAATTTGCAGGAAGCTTTTCTGAAATCAGAGGGAGATTTCTGTAATTGTTTGATTGTTTGAGGTCTGTCCTGCAGTGCTTATAGCTGACTCATCTGTATGTTAAAATGGGCCCTGCTTCAAGAGTGCAACTTTTTCCATTGGCTCAGGCTTGTAGCATGGATCCAGTATTTTCAGGTGTCATGGTTTGAATGAGATGTCCCTGCTATTCTTGGGTATTTGGGTACTTGGTTCCTCATGGGTAGCATTGTTTGAGGAAGCTTCGAATGTGTGGCCTAGCTGGGTGAACTTTGAGGTTTCAAAAGCCATATGTAATTCCAGGTTTGTTCCCTGCTTCTGCTTGAAGCTTGAGATGTGAGCTCTCAGCTGGTCTGCCATGCTGACTGCCTGCTGCATCATGGTGGTGACAGACTCTTACCCCTCTGGAATTATAAACCCCAAATAAACATTTCATTCTAAAGGCTGCCTTGATTGTGATGTTTGATCACAGCAAGAGGAGAGCAACTAGTGCACAAGGCAAAGAAAGGGGTGAGACAATGGCCTCAGTGTCAAAGCTCACCCAGAAATGTTACATCTTTGGGATCTTAGGGAGATAGATTAGAAGCAAGAGCACTTGGGAAAAGCTCCCCACCCAGAGAAACAAGCAGAATCGATGAGTGACCATGCCTCCTCTAGTAACAAGCTCAGCTCATCAACTATTTGATTAAAACGACACCGTCTTTACGATTTCACCTATTTACTTCGTTCACCAAGCACCTGTGTGTAGAGCTGCTCATGGCCAGTGCTGTGTTGGAGAAAGGATGAGAACGAAGCTCCTTGATCTCTTAAACTAAAGCATGTGTCTCACACAGATGCAAAACAGTGAGTAAACACGATCTATCTTCTGAAGGATCAGTTTTTACTTGATAATTAGTAGAGGAAAGGAAAACAAAGCCACCTAAAAGCTAAGTAATCAAAATAACATTTTTATATTAAAATAAACAGCACTAGTACAGAATTAGGGGTAAACTTTGCAGATAGTTTAAAAAAAAACAACTTGAGATTTCAAAGAAATTTTACGCAAGTGGTTTTTGTCTTTTTTGGATGTCATCCCAGAAACTTGAGGGTAAACATGTTGATTCTCTTCTGATGATGGGTGCATCGGTTAAAAGTTTAAAAGTTCTTTCTGTGTATCACAGAAGGGGATGAAACAGTTTTAGCAAGAGAAGAGACCTAATAAAGCCTGAAGATTAGAAATCTCTTTCTGAGGAATACTGAACTTACAGATTAAACACTTATATTTATTTCTGTTGCCTTCCCTGACTCCACTGAAGTGTCCATAACATTCTTTTTTAAGGCAGATAATGTTAGCCAAATTGTGTAAGGTGGAAGGCAGTGAGCACATGACAAGTGACTTCACAGGAACAGAACTCTGTAACTGTGCCAGGACAAGAAGAAACACATTTGTTTACAGCAAGAATCAGAACATAGGCGTCCTTCTTGGAAGTCTACTTTTGCATAGGTATCATGGATTGCATGGCAGCTGCCCCTCATTCGGATGCTGAGGCGTCATCCCCAAGATTATTGTATTTGTGCATAGGGACATTCACAGACATTTAAGGTTAGACAGTGTCACGAGGGTGGGCCTCGGCTAGTTAGTCTTGACTGTTAGCTTTAGCTTGATGGGATTAGGGTCACCATGGAAACGCCCCTGTGTGTGTATGATGGAATTTTCAGAGACATGAGCGGGTTGGCCTCAGTGTAGGTGACACTATTCCATGGGGCTCTTGGACTTCATAAAAGAGGAGAGGATGTTGAGCACCAGCATTCATCTCTTTAGGATTCTTGTTACCAGCCTCTTCAAGCTCTGGCCACCATTGCTCTCCTGCCACTGTAGATGGAACCTTCAAACTATGTGTCAAAGTGAGTCTTTCTTGAAATGCTTTTGTTGGGTATCATGTCACGACAATGAGAAAAGAAACTAGTACAACCCCTTATCTGATAAAATTACTTTTCTTATAACAAGAGATGGTGAACTCTTGAAAGAAAAGTCATGTGAGGACAAAGCCAGAATACAATTTTCTGACCCTTATTGGGAAGCAAAATGGCTGCATAATAGTTACTTTTATATTGCTAAAATAAAATATAACAATAAAAGAAACTTGTAGATGAGTTATTTGGGTATATAGCTTTGGAGGACTACAGTCTGTGATGGTGGAACAGAGGTTGTAGCGGGAGTGCACATCATCTTGAACTACAACCTAGATACAAAGAGAACATACTTAAAATTGCAGTAGTTTTTAAATATCCAAAGCCAGCCTCCAGGGACATACTTTCTCCAACAAGGCCACACCTCCTAAACCTCCTGACAACCCTTCCCCCCTCCCAATATTGGACACCAAATCTTTCAATTGCATGACTATGAGGGACATCTCATTCAAACTACCATAGGCAAGAACCTTAATCTTATACTTTTAGCCCCTAGAGTTCTAAGGATATAACTTCCTATTGTGTATATAACTTACTCTATGATGTTTTGTCATGACAACCTAAGCATGGCCATTGTGGCCGTTAAGAAGAGAAATGGCTGAAAGTGTTTATAAGGAACATTTCAATTTATACTTCCCACTTCTCAGAATGCACCATTCCTCAGAGCACATTCCATCATGGGATGATTTTTCTTTTCTGTCTGTTGTGATTGATAGTTTTGTTGAGTATAGCAATCTGGGCTGATACCTATGGTCTCTCAGAGCTTGTGGAACATCTGTCCAGGCCTTTCTGGCTTTCAACATCTCCATAGAAAAGCCAGGTGTTATCGTAATAGGTCTATCTTTATATGTGACTTGGTCTTTTTTCCTTGTAGCTTTTAATACCCCTTCTTTGTTCTACATTTAGTGTTTTGGTTATTATGTGTCATGGAGAATTTTTGGTCCTGTTTGTTTGATGTTCTGTATGCTTCTAGAAGCTGGATAGGCATTTTTTTTTTCATTAGATTGCAGGAGATTTTCTTCTACTATTTTCTTAAAAAATGTTTCTGTGCCTTTGACCTAGGTTTCTTCTTCTTCTGTACCTATTATTTGTAGGTTTGGTATTTTCACAGTGTTCTTGATTTCCTGTATGTTTTGTGCTTGAATTTTTCTGATTTAACTTTTTTTTTTTTGTAACTGAGCTATCTACTTTATCTACCTTGTCTTCAAGACTTGAAATTATCTCTTCCATGTTTTTTTGTCTGTTGGTGAGGGTTATCCATGAGGGATAAGATCATGGAAATGAAAAGTAAGGTAAAAAAAATTAAGCCTAGTAGTGACAATAAAGTTGGAGTGATCTTTAAGATGGTTAGTAAATGAAAATACTTAGAGATTGAAATGAAGGAGAAAGAGGGAATTTGCAAGATTCACATTAAGATTAAATATACTTAGAAAAGACAAAATGAAGAGAGATGAAAATGTCTTTAAAAATGAATATAAAGAAAAACATTCTATACATAACAATGACTTGGGGGTAATTAAAGGTCTCCCTGAATGCTTAGTGTCACGAAGGAGAAAGAGAATAGTACATTTAATTATGACATGGGTTTAAAAATTGGCAAGTTGAGGGAAGCAAGAAAGCAGCGAGAAAAAATGAAGAATGGAAGGAATAAGGAAGAAATGTAAAATATAAAAGAGAAAAATTCAATACGGCACAAAACAACAATATTAGAAGTTAGGCCATGAGATATACCTTCAGAATTCAGTGACAAAATGTGCATGAATCTAAAATTCTACATTCAGTCAAATTACTTCAAATGTAAGAATACAGTAGTAAGTTCTCCATTGAAATTCTCAAACAAGACATCTTAGGTATGTGCCCTTTATTAGAAATTTAGAAAAATGAGAAAACTTACAAAGCTCATACCTGTGGCCTAGTAAGCTACTGTGCTAGAGGTGGAAATTCTGGGAAAGAATAGTACAACATCTCATTAAAAGACTGGAAAAGTATAGTATCTCATTAAAAGTCTAATTCTACCTATCTTTATAGCATGGCTTATGACAAGCCTGACTTTATAGAACTGGTCCCTTGGCTGGGTCAGTGACCCTGTGCAACTGAAATATGAAGTCTCCATCCAGGCTAGAGATTCGAGTTTCTTGACCAGAAAGACATTTCTAACATTAGCCTCTCTTAAGAGATAACCCTGAAATTACTTTGGGTCAGAACAGAGATCAATCCCCCAGATACTTCTGGCATCTCTGACCTCTGACAAGGAAGAGGCTGCCAAGAGGCCCACTTCATAGGGACTGTTATTTAAGGACTGATGATAAAGCTGGTTCTGAAGCGGTGGGTAGGGTGTGGAGAATCTAGGTAGGTCAGCTTTTGCAAAATTTTCTAGGAGCAGGAGGCCCCAATGTTCAAACCATGGATTGCAAAACACCAAATCAACAACCTGTGAGTTATGTGGACTAAGCTTACAATTTATACCAGAGCTCAGAAGTTATAGTTTTTAGGCTCATACATTCTTTTCAAAGACTGATTAACCCTCTGATGGGGCTTTGCATGAAAAATGGGACCTGAGTTTTGAGTCGTTTTCTAGGCCACAGGGATGAGTTTGTGCTCCAGTGATCTCTGGAATAGACATTTGACTGTTTTCAGGATTTGTGACATGGTTCTTGGTGTGAAGAAGACTTTGAAGATGTGTGAGCTCACCACCCTGGCATATGCTGATAACCAGGATGTGGAGTCAGCCATACTTTACCTACTGCTATAACCTCAGTGGGTGCTATTCCGCCTTCATCCCAGCATTGTGGTGGCAGCATCCCAGAACCTCAGAGATGATAAGCAGAAAAAATATTGGGACTTGGAAGCTGTGGGTGTGATTCCAGTACTGCCCTTCCCTTTCATCTGTGTCATCTGGCCCATTACCTAACCTCTCTGCAATTCCACTTTTATTAGGAAGATGGCTATCTCTGACTTGTTTTCTGCACAGAGGCTCTGAGGATTATGTAGGACAACACAGGGGCAAATGTAACATGAGCACTGAAGTTTGATGTGACTATTTCTGATGGCAATATAAAAAAGAGGCCTCTTTCATTCCCGCATAGCAAGTGCCTGCTGTGTGCTGGATTATAAGGCAGATTCTGGAAAGACAAAATGAAAAAAGAAGGCAGAAAGTGACTAAGCAGAATGCAGACTGTCTTGGGTCCAAGGTGGGGATTTCTACTTGCTCAGTTTTGGTATCACCTTTGGGTGTGGAGCCATACATCCCAGAGATTGTTTCCTGCATGGTTTTTGGATGGCAGGACTTTTCATAGGCATTTTATTTATTGTTCTCAGAAGAGCCCAAGGGTCAAGAGCTCGTGGATGAGAGAGAACAATCAGAAGGACCCTGGTCCTCCCTGTGTATTCAGTGGAACTTGCTTTCCTTGGTCTTCTTTGATTGTTTGAAAGCTGCCACTTTGGTGGCATGAGCTGGACAGCCTGTGCCCTTGATCTTTCCAAATTTCTGCATCGGACTCATCAGTGATTGTCTTTTGAAGTCCCTTTCCCCATCCCTCTTCCCAGTGGTACCCAGAAATATAGACAGCTGGTTATCATTGATGGACTGCAGCCAGGGCACGGGAGCTTTCATTCCAGTTCTTATATAATGAGAAAGGGGATGAGAGGATGACAAGTCACATAGAGGTATGGGTCAGTTTTCTTTTATAGATACAGGACAGCAGCCTGCACACATGGCTTGTGATAGCCGTCCAACTGGGTAATGTTGCTTCATGAAATATGCTGGGCATATTCCTGAGGATTCTGCCTCAGGAAATTTCTCTGCTCCATATAAAGCCAACCTCAACATTTAGCCATGGAGTCGTTTCATCACTGGCCCTGACCTCATGGGCAGCATGCTAACAGCAAATGTTATTCCTATGGTCTCTGACCACTCATGAAAAATTCGGAAGCCATTCAGACTCTGCAGCAATTGATGCATTTCCAAGGAAACATCCCTCCAAACCTGATATACTGTCCAGTGACCATAGACTCCTAGTAAGATGTACTTCTAAAAGTGCTGTGGAGAGCAGAAAACTGATAATGTCTATCTTATCCAAACTATAGAAAATCCTAGAATCTTATGGACCCACGTAGCTCCTAAATCATTTGGATGGTTTCTAAGATGGGTTGTTCCATACTAAGACATATACGTAACTACTCAGAGGACGGAGTTCTTCAAGCTCGTTATAGCATCCACAGTAATTTTAATGTATACTTCCCATTACTGATGATGGCTATATGTAGATCCTTAAGTGCTCAAAGTCTGTTCCTATGTTCAATCAAAATAGCCAGTCTGAATTGGTGGCTATCTCCTTTTCAACAGATTCATCTTACATCTGGGTTTCTGCCATAGCTTCCAGGTTCTTCATAACTATGTTCATCAAGGTGGTTGAAGGAAAAACATGGACTAGTCCCAGAAGTGGGAAAAACTATTCCACTTCAAGGTTGATGGCTGTGCTTAGAAGCTGCACTCTACTAACTGATCAGTTATCCACAATTATCTCAAGGAGCACAGGAGTGGATGAGGGGATCATGTGGTGCCTATTGAATACTCTTCAATTTTAGATGATAATATGGTTCTGTAGTTTTGAACATAGTAACCACCTAAGGAGACTATCAAAAAACTATGGCAACAACAGTGTTGCTATTGTTCTATAAGTCTCTAATTATATTCTCTATATAGTAGTTTAGCAGTAGATGTGTGGCTCCACAGATGAAATAAAATAGCGGGCTATATATGCTTGTTTTGTTTCTGGAATATTCTAGATTGTCTAGGAGTAGAAATAGAGGAATGAAAAAATATCATTATTTTATTTGTAGAGATTGCAGTCCTTAGATAGTTTCTATTTTCTCCCTCTCTTCCTTTCTCCTTATTTTGCCCCTCCTTTCTTCCTCTCTCTGTTGGCAGGATCTGACACATCTTGGCTAGTATGTAGCTTGCTGTGAATCAGAGGCTAGCCTTGAACTCTTAAACTATCTGTCTCTATCTTCCAATTTCTAAGATTAAAAGATAAGTACTATCATACCCAGTTATAGGTATTTTTGTTGAGGAAATAAATTTTCATTTTCAGTGGGTTTTTTTCCTATAAAATTTCCTTGTATTTTGATGTTGCTTCTATACTAGTGAGCACAGATAACAGCAATAAAGCCAATGAACTAGAGCTAGGGTACACCAGCAGGAAGAACCAAAGACACCCCCTTTTTTGTATATGACAGTTAACCTTTCAGACACATATGTATAGTAACTAGGTTATAATTTATACACATAACGTTACATTGTCTTCAGTCAGAATGTTTGGGTTGTTATTGCAGTGAAGACTATCAATTTCTCATGAGCTACTCCAATAACTATAATAATTTCTGATCTTGGTATTATCTGAAAATGGTTAAGAACCATTGACATATGCTTCGTTCTTTTATAGGACTGTTTATTTTTCCTAAGGTTACAAAGCAGGAAAGAAATTGTCATGAAGAAGGCTTTTTGGGACTTATTCTTTGCTGACATTTCCCCAGTGTTCTGAGTCATTCTCTCTGAGCCACAGCTTGATGAGCCGCCAAGCTCATCAAGGCCCCAGAAACACAGCCTAACAAATTTTAAACTTTTTCCAAATAATTCAGTCCCTTTTTACGTATGCTTTGATATCATGAAGTCTGTCGTGATATTCCTTAAATGTATCCTTTCCTACCCACTTTTTTCATGAAGCCCAGTTACCCAAAACCTGCTTCTCACTTTTATCTTCTACTTCTTGTCTTTTTCTCCCCTCCTTTCCCTACAACACACATCCCAACAGCCCAAACATCATCTGGACTAAATGAGTCTGGAGGAGACAAAGACCTTAATCTTGAGGCAGGAGAAGCTGAGAAGGACCAGAGAAAGAGGTGGAGAAAGGTTAGAGATTGATGGTGATTGTCCCATGTCCCCCTTGTCATTCTGCTAACAAGACTGAAGCCTCCTGATGGACCATGTCTCAGAGAGGCCATTTTTGGTCCCTTGAGTAACTAAAATGAGAAACATAGAGTCATAGTGAAACCATCTAAATAATTAAGAGTGACATGGATCAGAAGACCCTGGAATATTCTACACTTTGGCTAAGAGAAAGACCATTCCTATGATGGTCTCCATGGCAGCCTCAGAAGCATCTCTTAGGAGCAGGCTCTGGTCATTGGTCAATGCATCAGGCTGTTCCCTTGGAAATACCCTATCGACCAACAAGGTCAATTACTGCAGAGAGTCTGGAGGCTGCAGAATTGTTTTGTGGGAAGTAAAAAACTACCAGAAATACTCAGTTGTCAAGTGATTCTTTTAGACTTTTTATCTACAGAGGACCTTTTCCACAACACCCAAGATGCCCAAGAAGTGGATTAATATTGAACCCTGTTTTACTATGCTTTTTCCTACAAATAAATACATAAAACAAAATCTTATTTCTAAATTAGACTGATTAAAAATAAGAATAAAAGATTATAAAAATGTACTATAAAAAGCTGCATGGGTGGTCTCTTCTCAAAATATTTTATTGTAGTTTGTATAAAGGGTTTAGCACTAGCAGGGAACTAAAAGTGTAGATAGAGATAAGGAAGGATACTCTGCACACTTATAAAGTGTTATATAGGTATAAAGTTATGACATTGTGAAACAGGAAGAATTCAGCCTATGCCTTCAGGAGATATGGAGAAGAATGAAGGATTGGCAATGTAGTATCCTGAATATTCTGGACCAATTGTTCAGGTGAGTAAGGAGTGACGTGATGTAGAAGAAAAGCTTCCTGAAGTTCTCATGTTATACCAGAGGCTGCAAATTGTCCAATGTCCCTTCTGTTCTTCCCTTAATACAGGAATACCCAAAATGTAGTTGCTGACTACGTCTCCCAGGAGTCCTTGCAGTTGAGTTTGACCACGTGACTAAACTTAAGTCAATGAGACAGGAGCAGAGGTAACATATGCAATATTTGATTTCTGACTCTAAGATGATGAGTGACCTTCTTTCTTTTAGTGGGCCACAGGGTGATAACTGGATCAGCCATCTGTGACATAGGCTATTGCTGTTCAGTTTCTCTTTGTGTATATGGACCAAGATACTAAGTCACAAAAGATTGAAAAGAGAATTCCAAATTCTTTACTCTTCTGAACTACTTTAAATCCCATAATACAGTTCAGTGGCCATCTTTTGGTCAGATAATCGGGAAGGTATGTGGAAAATTGTCTGCCAATATTTTTAATTTTATTGAGGTAGCCTTGGTTACCTATAGGTACTTTTCTTATGTAATACTACTAAAAACTTCTATAAGACAAGGTACAGCTGCATAGGGAGTTGGATTAGTCTTTAAAGAAAAGAGTTTGTATTCTGGCCTGAAATCAAACTTATTTTTATTGAGAAGCTATAGAATATACAGAAACTAGCAAAACATGATTATCTCTCATCTTGGCATAGAACTCTTTAGTCCAGGACTCATGGTTGGTGTACTGGCTGGATTGTGTCATCTTGACACAGCTGGAGTTATCACAGAGAAAGGAGCCTCAGTTGAGGAAATTCCTCCATGAGATCCAGCTGTAAGGCATTTTCTCAACTAGTGATCAAGGGGGGAAGGCCCAGCCCACTGTGGGTGGTGCCATCCCTGGGTTGGTAGACCTGGGTTCTATAAGAAAGCAGGCTGAGTAAGCCATGGGAAGCAAGCCAGTAAGTGACATCCCTCCATGGCCTCTGCATCAGCTCCTGCTTCCTGACCTGCTTGAGTTCCAGTCCTGACTTCCTTTGGTGATGAACAGCAATGTGGGAGTGTAAGTTGAATAAACCCTTTCCTCTCTAACTTGCTTCTTGGTCATAATGTTTGTGCAGGAATAGAAACCCTGACTAAGACAGTTGGTCTTTGGGCTACAGCAGAATCTATCTCTCAATTTCTGGGCAAACCTTCCCACATAGGGTCAGAAGACTCAATCTCACCCTGAATCTCTAGGCTTGGTCTCCAGATGAGGGACTATTTCTTACATCTTGGCCTCTCCCTTGGCTATCTTTCCTTCTTCGTGGTGCTTTTCCTCACCATCACTGTCAAGATGAATCTATCTGCTCAGCTCACTGTGACTCCCGGAGAGACCAACCATGAAGAAACAAGCTGATGGTGATGGTGGCATTTTGACTCCATACATAATAGTATCACTTGAGACATGTCACAATGTGTTGCAGTAACGAAACTTTCTAAAGCAAAAGGCTAGCACGACTCAGTAAGGCTTCTCATTTTAGCCATTCAAAGCACCTGGAATTACCCTCTATAAGATGTTGACCAAGAGGCTTCAGGTTTTTTTTTTTTTTTTTTTTTTTTTTTGTAAAATGAGAAAACGAGATATAGAGTCATTTATTTTTTGCCTTCTAATCAAAAGGACTCATTGACTGGACAAAACAAGTCTTGTGACCACTCCTGACTTCAAGGGGAAGAAGAACAGGAAGTACTGATACATAGTGGTGTCTACCACAGAGGTCATCTGGGAATGGTCTGAAGGTCAATCATGCTGCACAGGATGCTTCAGAGGTGCAGAGAAGCAAGAAGGATAGCTAGGTAGATTTCTTAGTTTTTTCTTCCTTTACAACTTGTATTTTCTGAGTAGATCTGTTATTTCCATTATAATGAGAATGTCTATAATATATATAATTTTGGACATGTGTTAAATGTGATTATAACTACAAATAAATATGTATATACTGGGAGTGGGTACTCAAAATTTTTTATGGATAAGGCAAGCAATTACAAATATTTGGAGACCATTTGGGCTTGAAGAATAGAAACCAGAAAATTTTAGGTGATGAGTACTGAGGGACCTTTGGAAATAAGGCACCCTGTAACCCTTAACATGGGGGGGCACACAATCTCAGTTTTTTGGCCAATTCTGATTGTGAGGTCTGTACAGAGCAGAGGCTCTGGCAAAGTAAGCTGGGGTGAGTAATGGTTCTCTCCATTTGCCTATAGCAACTGTACAGGCATCTGCAACCCGGAACAGAGGCATTACCGAGGCAGCTGACTGCAGGATGTGGGGTAACCAGAAGAACGGTGGACTTCTGAAGTGAGGAGGAAGACCAAAGGAAACAGAAGCCAGAAATCCAGGCACCACATGTCACTCCAATGGCTGGTAGGAAGCCTTTGAACAATTCACTTAAAAAAGATATTGTCTTGAAACCAAGCCCCTCACCACCAAAAAAAAAAAAAAAAAAAAAAAAAAAAAGTAGCTGCTAGCTGAGCCTGGGTGTTGTAGATAGTGATTCGGAGGGGGAAGAAAGGAAGGGGCAACAGAGAGGGGACACTAAAAAGGAGAGGAGTGGGGGGCAAGGGAAGGATTGGAAGGAGAAATAATATTAAAGAAGCTAATGAGCTATGGCTTCATGGAAACTATGTTTATCCCAGGAGAGGCTGATGCAAGAGGGTCCTGTGATTTCAAGGCTACCATGATGAGACCCAATTTCAAAAAACAAAGCAAGTAAAGCAAAGCAAAATGATACCTTGAAGATAGAGAATGTGCTGGCTGGTTTTGTCAACTTGACACAGTTATTGCAGAGAAAGGAACCTCCTTTGAGGAAATGCCTCCATGAGATCCAGCTGTAAGGCATTTTCTCTACTAGTGATTAAGGGGGGAGGGTCCAGCCCATTGTGGGTGGTGCCATTCCTGGGCTGGTAGACCTGGGTTCTATAAGAAAGCAGGCTGAGCAAGCCAGGGGAAGCAAGCCAGTAAGTAACATCCCTCCATGGCCTCTTCATCAGTTCCTGCCTCCAAGTTTCTACCCTGTGTGAGTTCCTATCCTGACTTCCTTTGGTGATGAACAGCAATGTGGGAGTGTAAGATGAATAAACCCTTTCCTCCCAACTTGTTTCTTGGTCATGATGTTTGTGCAGGAATACAAGAACTTGATTAAGACAAAGAGTAAGAATAAATGAGTGTTTATGCATATGTGTGTGTGTGTACATACATGTACATTTGTATGTTTGCTCACACACTGTAGTTTTTCTGGCCACAGTGTGGGAGGTTCCCTCACTGGGGACGTAAAGAGACACTTTTTATCCCTTTGTATGGCTGCCTGAAAGAAGATCAAGGAGGAGAAAGACAATAGGAGAGGTCCCAGTGGGAGCCATGTGAGAGATTGTACCATAACACAGACCCGAAAGTATACACTGATAATGACTCTTTATTCTACTCAAAGCCTGGTTCTACTGGTGGTTAGTGGCCAAGGAAGCTGTGTTATTCAGCAACGCCCCTCTTATAATACAGGCTGATCTGCCCCCAAATATCAATAGTGCTGATGTTGAGAGACAGATGGAATATATATTTTTAGACAGAGAACTGAGTCTGTGACAGCCTGCCTGATGCCCCCTCAAATCTGTTGTCCCCTCTAAACTTAATAGCAGACCAAGTTTTCTAAGACCAGAATGCACCCAGCTACAAGCATTATTCCTTGGCGTCCCATGAAATTATGTGGCTAAGTCCTGGCCTCTGAGATACAAGGGGAGAAGTCTTATTTGGGAAGACAGTTGCTAAAGGAGCGGACTTGGCTTGTGGAGAGCCAAGGGGCCATTTCTCTCATGTGTTCCTTTTCTTCTGCTTAGAGGTGACCTTGTTGATGGCAGAGCACAAAGTCAAGAAGAACCTTGGCCTCTAATGGTTTCACGGCATGCATGGACTCCCTCCCTTCTTCCAGATGAGAGAGTGAACCTGGACTATTAACATCTTGAGATTCCGATACCTAATTCTTCCTCTAGTGTTCCCAGGGAAAATAAGATCTAGTTACCACCCCCTGCCCCCACACCACCACTACATACAAACCAGTCCCCTTCTCTTTCTTCCCTTTCCTCTAGTCTCTTCCCCTTTCCTTTTTCTTTTTTCTCCTCTCTCTTCTCCTATTCTCCCTCATAGTCATTCTTTCTACAGATATGAGGTTTGGACCTAGGGTCTTATAGTAGTAAGTCAAGTGCTATACACTGAACTGAATCACCAGATCTACCTTCGTATGTATGTATGTATGTATGTATGTATGTATGTATGTATGTATGTATGTATCTGTCTGTCTGTCTGTCTGTCTCTCTCTCTCTCTCTCTCTCTCTCTCTATATATATATATATATATATATATGTATATATATATATATATATATATATCATCTATTTATTTTAGACAAGGTCTCACTGAGTTGCCCAGGCTAGCCTTGAACTCATTCTGTAACTTACACAGGTCCTGAAACTCATCATCTTCCTACTTCAGTTGAGAACACACCAGGCCTGCAGAAGGATATTTTCCACTGCATCACACCTTCTCTGGAGGCTCCCTTCTCACTACAGCCATCTGTGTATCTCTGTGTCGGTCACCTCTTCCTGCTAACCTGTCAGCCACCTTCACACAGTGTCATCATTTTTGAAATACTAGGTCAGATTCTGCCTTTGGTGAGATTTGCATTTAGCTCAGTCTCCCAGGTTGACACCCTGGGCTGTTTAATGACTTCTGTGCTTTGGAGGCTCACTCAGTGTGGGAACAATATTCACGCTCTTTGCACTCTGCTCCCTTGCAGAGGCGTTCCAAAATCGTGAAGGAGTGGGTGCTGAGGAATGCGCGTGGGGCCTGCTGCTGTTGTCACGTTTGAAGTCTGGAGTTTTGTGGCGGTGCTTGGATTTGGAAGCGTTAAGACGTGTTTGCCAAAGGCTGGAGTTTTGATGTAGAGTGAAGGAGCTGTTACTTTGAGGGGGAGGGAAACACCTTTCATTTCTTTAGAGAAAGATAAGTAATGTAACTTTGCTGGTTCGCACTTCAGATCTTCTGGAGAGCAGCTGTTCCTTCAGGAATGGCTGGTCCAGAGGCAACATATTTAAGTTCGCAAACACTACACATTTCGATGTTAGACATTTCAGTGTTGCTAAAGAAAACCAAAAGAAACAGCCAACTTTCCCTCTTAGTTTGTCAAGGAAAGACTTTATAAAATTAACTTGGCGGTTGGTAGAGGGACTGGCTCATTTGCCAGTCTCAGAGATGGGCAAGCAGGGTGAGTGTGTACTTTGGGTTAGGAAGTCATGGTGATGGAAGGAGGGGCTTCTCCAGCTAGCAAGGAGGTGTCTCTCCCTCTCTGACAGAGACAGGCAGAGTGCAGCTCCTGCAGGCCCTGCTTGCTTCTGCTCGCCCACCTCACAAGTAGCCCAACTCTGCTCCTCCAGGAGGCAGTTATCTTCACAAGTAACCAGGAAGCCACTCCTTCGCCATATGGACCGCTAATGCGTATAAAGACGCAGAAAGGAGGCAGGAACTGGTAGGGAAAAGAGCCTTCGCTGAATGAGTGGGAAACGCTCCTTTGGATTTGGATGGATGACACCTGGGTTTAAAGGATTTCTTAGTTGGGTAATTTGCTTCTCTTAGCCTTATGCCCCCTGGTATCATTTATGTGTGTTTTAGTTTGAGAATAGGAAGGCTGGATGTTGGCCCGGAGATCTTGGATATAGTCTCAAGAGCGGTATCCAGCATTTTATCTTTAAAGGCAGAGGGAGGGACAGGGAGAATCTTCTAGAAGAATTTAAAGGTCTTCTTTAGGAACGTGAAGATAAGAAACCTGGAGATAGATAGCTTTTCCAATATTTGTCCATGGAGCAGCTGTAGGGACAGCCTGGCATGTAACAGTAAAATGCCACTTACAAATGCCAGGGTCCCATAGAAACTGAGGCAGTTTGTAAGGACTTATTTTCCCTCCTCCATACATTCTAGGGAGGGGCAGGGCCAGCCAGGTCTCCTAGCATCTTGCTGAAGGCTCTGTCGGTGCCATAGTGTTGGTTACATTGTATGACTTTCTGTTCTGGTTCTTGGAAGTGATCCATAAATGCCCTGTTCTGTGAAGCTCTTTCTTAAAATAGTAAGAGGATGAACTTAATCTGAAGGGATGGAAGGACCTTCTCTTAGAACTGGGCATAATTAAAAGTCACCCTGGTTTCGCTAGTTCACACAGGCAGATGGTAGAGAGAGCAGAAGCCAGAAAATACACACTTACCAAATTAGCACTCCACTCATCTGCTGCTACAGTGGAAGGGGTGGGCGCCTTTCTTTTCATTATATAAGGTAAACAAAACACAGAGCTCACTGAGTATTGGCTCTTCATGCTGTGCCATTGACGCTACACCCCCATAGGCTACAGGCAGTAAGAGGGAGCTCAGCATATTGAGAAGAAACAAGGCTCCCTCCAAACCACCGGTCAGAGGTTCAAATCCCAACAGTACTTACTGGCTGCGTGAAATCCGGTAAATTGATTCCAGAGATGTTGCCTGTTCGCACATAAAATGGAACTGATGGTATTTATTAATTGGAGAAAACAAGAGAAAATAAACAAAAGGTGATGGGACTTCTGCAGCTAATGATCCTTTGTAATGCCCAGCAACCGCACTCTGACGTCATCCAGCCTTCGGCAAAAATGTTCGTAAGAGAGAAGGGGCCAAGGAGAGTGACTGTTCCAGGGACTCCCCCCCTTCATTTTGTAATTGTGTCTAGCCACATGGTCCTGTAGTCAGGCCATAGGTAAAGGGAGGGCCAGAAGCCATGCCGCAGGTTTCTGATCCTATGACAGAACAGCTCATGCACTGCCAGGTTGGGGTGTCTAGTTGATATCATTTGGAAGCAGGTTTTCTTCTTACTATACCTTTTACTAACCACTGCCATTCCCCTGTTCTGTGTCAGATAATGAGTTGACTCTGCTGTAGAGGAATTCAAAGTCTAGGAGAAAAAAAAAAACCCACATATTTTGACACAGTTGAAAATCCCATAATCGAGGTGTGCCACTGTCTACTCGGAATGAGAGAGAAATGGTTGTCATTCCCATGGATGCTGAGAATGCCCAGCAGGGACAAGGGAGATTATAGCAAGTCACTGAGGTGAAGGACAGTCCAGGCAGAAGGCACAGTATAGACTAATGCTTTAGGGTGTGGACTTACTAGGTTGGCTTTCCAAGGAGTCTGTGGTATAGGGCTACAAATATTAGACTCATCATAAAATATTAGACATGAGTGGCTAGTGAGGCTGGATCCCACTGTGGTATGGAATTTCAGTATGAAATGTCCCCCTGGAGCATGTTTTAGTTGTTTAGTCCCAACCTGGTAATGCTATTTTGGGAGGTTCTGGAAATTTTAGGAGATGATGTCTAACTTTGAGAGGTAGGTAGAACACTGGGAACACATTCCTGGGAGCGAAGATTATTCCTGCCCCTTACTGTTTCTGTGTCCTATCTGTAAAGAAGTGCAGAGCCGTTCTCCTTGGCTGCATGTTGTGACGTCCTGCCCAAGCACACTGAGCCAAGTGACCATAGACTGAACCCTTTGAATCCATGAGCCAAAATAAACTCTCTTCCCTTTAAGCTCTTCTGTCAGGTATTTTGGTCATATCAGTGCAAAAGTAACTAATATGGGCCATGAAGTGTAGGGATAATGTTCTTGTGTACTGTGTGAAGGCTATCTGTGAGTTATTCAAATGCTGATTTCTCTGTCCTCATATCTTGTTTTAATCTCAACACAGCATTATAATGCTTATGTCAAGAAGCCCCTGTCAGTAGTTTGTGTAAGCAATTCTTACCATTTATTCTCTGCCTTATCAATAAATGCTAATCACCCAATGGCTGGGCAGAAGAGAACCAGGGGAAGGAAAGAGTGAAAGGGTGATTCAGATTGGTCACAAGGAGGAGAGGGTCCAAGAGGACACCATGGGAAGGAACATCTAAATCAGAGAGAGTTAGAACAATGTTAAACTGCAGATATCATGGGCTGGGGCTGGGGGGGGGGGGGGAACCTGAGTAGCAGAAGAGGTTAAGGTAGATCTTTGCTGCCCAGATACTGACTTGAAGCTGTACCGTATGTCTTAGTTCTTCTGTGTGGCTATTGGGGCCTAGCAAAGGTAAAGAAATAGAGCTGCCAAATTAATTTACTGATCAAACTTAACTTAACATAGCTCATTTTACAATGAGGACCTTTTCTGAGCTTCATGTGGTCCTGGAGACAGGGAAAAGTTTCCAAGTGTTCAGGGACTCTTCTCTGAATACAAACTCTCTCCGGAATATCCACCGGGTTATACTAGAGTCTAGATTTTAAGGGATTCTAAAAGCTCAGAGGGCCTAACTCAAGGTAGCAGCTTGAAGGGCAAGTTGAAGTTGTAATATATGGTGTTGGACTGAGGCTCAGCAGTAATTAGAATCTTCTCAGGTAATTAGAATCTCAGGCCAGCTTCCTCCTATCCGGCATAATGCTTGCAGTTCATCTCCTCCCTGACCTCTGGGTGATCCTTCAAAGCAGAGACTATGTCCTAGTCATTCTCCTGGTACTTCTTGGACTTGTAGGGAAGACGGGCAGACAGCCACAGAACCAGACTTTGGTATCCCAGATACCTGTGGGAAAGAGACAATGTTAATCTCTCTGTACATTTGTGGAAAATAATGTGTGTCCAGCTGTTTTGCTGCAGTGACCAGTGTGGGGGTCTCATGGATTCCTCTCATGCCCCTGGGAGGGGTGCTGCTGCTGATGGTGGTGATAATAGAGGTGGTAATGATGATGTGATACGTTACATATTCCTCTCTTTTCAGAACACAATGCATCTGAGCTGCACTGGGAACACAGGAGGTCTAATCAATAAGTGTGAGTAATGTGTCCTGATTGGAACCTCCAGGCTAAAAGAGGCCGCAGGCTCTAGGGACATTCCCATTACACAGGAAGCACAGCTATCATAGGTCTGAGGGGCTTTGGGAAGTCTCTTCTATCAAAAGCAGATAAAATTCCTGTCCCCTTATCTCTATTATTATCCTTTAGGACTAGCCATCTCCCCATCTATTAATTTCCCTCCCCCATATCCTAGCAACTCAGATTTAGAGCTGCTTTTTGGTTGTGTTATTTGCCATTTCTGGAGAGTTGGAGGGAGCCCTGTCTGCCCCAGTGAAGTGGGAGGAGCCCGGGGTTGGGGAGGTTGTGATGGGAAACAGGGAAAGGTAGCAAAGCTGCTTTTCCTTAGACAAGTTGAGGCACATGGACAATTTCTCCAGACTCTCAAGCTGGGATGTACTGTTCGTACTTCAGAAATGCATCTGCTGTGGGCAGGGGAGGCAGCTGCTGCTCACTGAAGTGCTCCAGGCATGGGAATCCCCATTGGCTGGATTACTGAACATCTTTGCTCTGCTTTGTCTGCTTACACCCTTCTCTCCGTCTGCTTTTGTTCCTCAGCCGTTTGAACATCGAGCATCCTTTCCCACTGAGTGGGTGATTCAGAAATCTCCCAAGATCCCGATCTGAGGCTCACACCCTCTGAAATGCCAGCCTTTATTTCCTATAACCATAAATGTGAGCAGAGATCTCTACATAAGCTCATTCCAAGACACATTCTTGGTGTTTTGGTGGGGTTTTTTTTTTTTTTGTCTAAATATTTATTTCTTATAATATATTAAAATATTTATTTATGATTTTATTTATGAGTTTTTAATGCACATGCAAGTTTATTTGCCCCACATGCATCCTGGTGACTGAAGAGTCTAGAGAGCCCCGGGTCTCCTGGAATTGGGATTATACGTGGTTGTGAACTTTCTGATGCAAGTGCTTTGGAATAGAACTAAACGCTTTTAACTGCTGGTCTCTCCCTCTCCAGACTTTATTTATGTCTTTTTAAAATGACTTTATAAAGTCAATGACAGATGATTCTAATATATAAGGATTTAGGAGTTGCTTTTTGATTAATAACACTTTGCCATGTAGCAGGCCCTGTCTCTTTCCTAATTGATTTCAGGCTAAAGGGAGGGCTTTCTTATGAATCAGGAGAGTTTCTTGTCAACCGATTCCAGTCCCTCCGCTAACAGCCTCGGTGAGTTTGGGTGTTCAGCTTACTCTGCAATAATGCTTGTTTTATAACATAAATCTGTTCCAGTGCAGCTGACAGATCAGGGAGTGATTTTGAGCATAGCACGATTTTCACGTCTACTCATGTGTGATTTGGCTTGTGAGAAAGACTAGGTGAACAGAGAGAGTTGTGAACAGCTGAACCAAATAGCATCAGGATGTATCAGAGGCACATAACGTCTTCAGATACCAACCCAAGACCTCAGCTTCCTTGGCACTATAATCCACAACCATCCACAAATGGGTTTTTGACTCCCTATTTGATTTCAGGTAAACTTTCACTGTATTCTGTTGAGACGCTGGATCATAGACCAAGACTACAAACCAGTGTAAGTTTTGAGAGGTTGAGTATTTCGGTTTTTGGCTGTAGTTACAGGATCCTGACTTGACTCCCGCACCTTGCTTTGTGATAACCCATACGCTGCAGCCATTCCTGTGTCCCTTCAATAAACAAGTCAAGACTTTTCCAGAGCAAATCACTCTCTTTACTTCTCATAGTATTTGTGGATTTTTTTAAAGCCCACTTTAAATAAGTTTTATTAATTATTATTGGGCGTGGGCACATGACACAGCGTGTGTGTAAAGGTCAGAGGACAACTTGTGGAGTCACTTCTTTATTTCTACCTATCTTTGAGTAGGGTCCAGGGATTGAACATTGGTTAGTATGTACCAAACACATCTTACTAGCCCATTAGAGCCCCTTTTTAAAGACCAAGCATGGCGGTACATTCCAGTCATCTTGATATTTGGATGTTGAGGGAGAAAGACCAGAAAATTAAGGCAAATCTTGGGTCCACAGTGAATTAAAGGGTCATCTAGTTTACATGATACACGATCTCAAAAAGGTACTAGTTTATAAGCATAGGAATGTGTCATGATGCTGAGGTATTCCCATAGCACAGTGGTCACCATGCTTGCCAACAAATGTGTCAGGATGAAGTTTTTGAGTGTTGTACTTTATGCTTCATTTCTCCCATAAGATTATGGTTTTTAATCTCATAATTTTTTTTAACTTGGTGACTATTAGGAACCTCTATGATGCCTTACAGAAAAATAGCATATAACTGGGGGGAGTGTACCCTTGAGCCTCAGTCTAATCAGCTGGGAAATAAGATGGTTCTTATTATAGAGAGAAGGGATCTTTACTGAATACAAATGATGGTTGATCTGACAACAGACAAGGCCGATTCCTCACCAAACATGCTTAACTCACAAAGAACACTTCTAAAAGGTGCCTCCAACTTTAAAGAAACAGACATCTGACAAGATTTCAAATAGGTATATTGGGCTGGTACACAGACTGTGTCCTCATAGTCTGTATGGCATGTCCTGGGATACATCGGCTGTGTACAAAGACACACATGGGGAAGGGCTGGCATGTATTCAGTCTTTAAGATAGACTATGTCAGGGCTACAAGCCTTGCCTTATTTGACATTCATACCCCAGTGCTCCTATACCTCCATGTACTTCCTGAGTCTTACCATGTCGGAGATGCTTATCTGACACTCGGGAGACATCACAGACTCCCTGCTCCCATGAGGGATTAGAGCTTCTGGTACAAGGCACTAGACAATAAACAAATAGATCAATGTGCCTTCTGCCAACAGGATTACAGGCTCTAGAGAAACATAGTATTAGAAAGAGGTCTTTGGAACAAGGGGGACAAATGGGGGCACTGAGGAGGAAGTAGGCAGTGCTGTCACCTTTGTTTCTACAGGAGAGGTAAAAGGAGGAGGTTCATGTTGCTCTGATCCATTGGTAGACCAGCTAGTTGTACCCTGGCCCATGGGGAGAAGAAGGCAGTCTAGATACGACTGGGCTGGTTTTCTGTACAAGCCCATCTTATTCTACCACCATGGTCTATACATCATCTTCCTGGTCATGGTCCTTTTTCTCCTCTAGAACCCATTCAGGAACCCTCAAAGGTTCTCTGATGAGTACTGTGTTATTTTCACAGGCTGGAATATCAAAGGACCAAGAACTGGGTGGTAGGAAGGCATAGACACCTATTACTTCCTAGTTCTGAAGAATAGAAGGCAGAAATCAAGGTGTCGGCAGGACTATGCTTTCACTGAGACTCTAGGTAGATGGATCCTTCCTCATTTACTTCAGCTTCCAATGGGAGCTGTCAATCCTTATGATTCTTGGCTTTCTCTCTGTATGGCTCCATCTCTGTCTCTTTGTTCATATGACATATTTCTGTGTGTCTCTGTCTGTCCTAACCTTCATATCTGAGGAAGAGTACTAACCATGTTAGATTAGGAGGCATAACATAATCTTGATTGTATCCACTAAGATTTTACTTCCAAATAAGGTCATAATCAGGTATTTGGGAATAGGACTCAAACACTTAACCTCCTAAAAATGACCACTCCTCTCTCTTGTTCCAACCCTCTTCCTAGCCTCTTGTGTCCAAGAATTGGTCCAAGTGTACTAGCACCACCCATAAGCTTCCTAACAAATCTGTGTTAGCCAGACACCCAAGGAGAACAGATTAGAAAGAGGCTTCCTTTGGCTCACAGTTTCAGAGTTTCAGTCACAGTCTTTTGGCCCAATTGCTCCAGACCTGTGGGAAAGCAGGGTCACATGATGGAGAATGTGTGGAAGAGCTCAACCTCCTGGTAACTAGGAAGGACAAGAAGGGTTGGGGTCCAATCTAGACATCACTGAACCTACTTTCTCTAGCTAAGTTCCAACTCCTAAAGTTTCCTCTATTCTCTGATTTGTGGAGAGCTAAACCTGCAACAGATGGAATTCTGGGAGTGTTTACCCTCCAAACCTTGGAGTACAACTTTGGATTTAGGTTTTTCTGCAACTCCATTGTTCTACTTCCAGGGTCAAAGTCCTCTTATATTTTGCTCCTTGAGCCCTTGCTGAAGACTATGAATTCTTTGTTTTAAAGATTCATTTGTGCATGTGTGCATATGTGTAGGTGCTCCTGGAGGCTAAAAGAGGGCTCCTGTTTCCCTAGAGCTGGTGTGAATTGGTTGTGAGTTCCTCATCATGATGTCTGGGCATCAAACTTAGGTCCTCTTCAAGAGCAGCAGTATGTGTGTGACTACCCCTGAGCTATCTTTCTAGCCCTTGTTTCTTAAAACTATTACTCATATCATTTTGGCCTTATCTATAGTGAATTATCTAAGTAAAGCCTCATCTAAAGAGTCTAGTCTAAAGGAGCTTAGACTGGTAAAGGGCATGGCCTTTATGAGATCCAGTGTGGATCTGGGCCTTATTTTTTGCCATTTTCTAACTGTATGACCTTGAATGAATTCCTTGTTCCTTTAGGGCCTCAGCCTCTGCATCAATAAAACGTGGATGAGAACAGCGCCAGTCTCCTAAGTTGTTGTGAGAATTAAATGAAGCAGCTCCCGTGGAGTGCTCAGCATGGAGCTTGCACATTTGCTATTTCTGTTGTAAATACCGAGGACTTTGTTTCTTTCAAATGTGTCTTTTTTAGGTAGTGCCCAGACTGAGTTATGGGTGCTTCCAGAGGAACAACCATCAAGGCCAGGACACTAGGGAGGGCCAGGTCATGTGTATGACCAGGGATAAACCCTGACACAGGAAGGCATGTACACGGAGAAGACTAAGAGGTATCATCATCTGCACATGAAATTAGAGGCATATTGTGGTACCTACCCTTCCTTGTGCAGAAAAGCAATTTAATAAATAAATGAGCTGTTGAATAAGTGTAGGTTGAAGAAGTTGTAGGAGGAGTGGCAAATAGGGAATAGCTCCTGGTAAATAATTATGTAAAGTCAGAGGTAGAGTGGGTGGGGATGGGGAAGGTCAGGTGGGATTAGGAAAGGGTGGGAGAACATGTAGCATATTTTGACCAGTTCTTTTATTTTTCCTTATATTTATTGTTTATCAAATAAGATTGGCTTACCAGATTGGGCCTCTATTATGTCTAACAAGAACCTGTTTAAGCTAACTTGAACAGAAAGGGAACTTTATTAAGAAAATACTACACACATTACTCTTGAAAGGGACCTAAGTTTGGTGCTCAGAGATAAGAGTTTCATGGAGCCCAAAGTCAGACAGGAGTAAGGAGGTAGGCTTCCAACTTCATTCCGCTCTGTCTCCTTTGGTGTTTGTTCCTCTTCCAGATGTCCATTTGAAGACTTGTTCCCTGCTCCTGTCACCGCATGTGGTATTATCAGAGTTTAGTATTCCTTAGCACCCATCTAATGCTGAATCCTTAGGGTAAAGCATTTACATCAGCCTGCTTGGTCAGCTGCCCACTCTGGACCATAAAAGTAGTCATGAGCTGACACTTTAGCCTTAACCTCTGCATATGTAAAGACTAGAGGAACCTCATCCAAGAGGAGGGTGTTGGGAGATAATAGCAAATAGTCCAACTCAAGCTTTGTTTGACATTAGATCACTATGACAAATGCCGGGCAGAAATCATTTATAAAGGTGGATTTATTTGGGCACAGTGTCAGAGTGACTAGTTCAGCAAGGCGAGGAAGGCATGACTGACCAGCTCATATGGTGGCAGCCTCCTGTGGTAGAGCTAGCTGCCTTTTGGATTCCTGAAGAGTGCTTTAGAAAGCTACCAGGGACAATACAGCCATAAGGACTAACCAGTTGCCTACTTTCTCTAGCTGGACCTCAACCCTTAAAGCCTTTAGCACCTCCAAAACTAATGCCACCTGTTCAAAAAATGAACCTGCAGAGGATATCAAATATCCAAACTGTAATGAGCCTTTTACAATGGGGTGGTTTGCTATGTACCTTTGATAATAGTATTTTAAAAATCTTCACCACAACCCTACAAAGAGTCCACCAGCTTTTTTTGATACACTGGTTTAGAAATTGAAGCTTTGGAGATGGGGAGGTGGCTCAATGGGCAGGATGCATGGTACACAAGCCTGAGAACCTGAGCTTGGATTTCTTTTCCCTACCAAAACAAGCTAGTGGTGGCCATGGATGTCAGTCACCCTAGCAATAGAGAGTGGAGGCAGTGGTCCCTGAAGCTCACTGGTTAGATAGTCTAAGCAACTGGGATATCTAGCTTCAGTAAGAAATCCTGTTTCAAAAAAAAAAAAAAAAAAAAAAAAAAAGACAGAGGGTGACAAAGAAAGATATTCAGTGTTGTTCTGGCTTCCACATGCACACATATACAAATGCATGCTCATCTGGATACATGTGTATACTCTCACATGCATGCATCATACACAAATACAATGTCCTACGCATGCATACCCACATATACTAAAAGAACATGAGACCTGTAGTGACATCATTTGCTTAAAGGTGTTGTTCTATAGGGGGATTAGAATAATTAATGTATGATTTTTGATGTTTTAAAGCCCCCCATGTGAGTTGATTTGCCAATGCCAGAGTTAATTGGTGGCTAAAGATGGACTAATTGATTCTATATTTTTATTTTTAAATTCAGAAACAAAGTATTTGCAAAGAAGTCATGCAGAGTCCCACCAGCCCACCCTGCTGTGAGTTTAGTACACTTGACTGCAGTTGGCCACCCATCTGTCAAGTTCTAAGGCAGACCCTTGCCTTCTATTCTGAGTCTCAGCTAGACACTGGGGATGTGGGACCTTAGGTATACCAGTATTTATTTGCAAGACATTTGTCTGTGAGGCTGAATTCCAGCCTGCAGGTGGTCAGAACAATACATATTAGGGGCCAGCTCTACTACTTTATCCAGGAGCTAACAATGGTACCAAAATCCTCACAGGGAAGGTCACTGATGCTTCTGCTTAGAGACCAGACACAATCACTGGATTATCTGCAACTCAGGCCTGCCTGCCGAGTAGCTGAACAGAAGTGATTTACAGAGGAATGATTCCCAACAAGGGATTCTGGTGACCTTATAAACTAAGAGACAGAAGCAACTGGGCTCCTCTTTTTCCAGGGTGGAATTAATTCCACCTAATTCTCTGCTGCATGTTTGATTTTTTTTTCCTAAGAAAGAAAATATATATTCTAGCTGTCTGTGTCATTTCTCTGGGAGATTAAAACTACTAGTTTGAATAGTATAGGAGCTAGTTGAAGAAAAATGGAAGCCAGCATACTGGCGATGAGAGGAACAGAAAGAATGTGGGAAAGGGAGGAAAACTGGGAAGCTTACTTAAAAAGCCAAATCAATTCAAAGCAAAATCAAAGCAAACCACCTCCATTTATAGGCACAAAGCTCTCTTTTTGGTACTTATGAAATGTAAAAATTTGCATTGTTTTATGTGTACTCATGTATTTGTTTATATGTGTGTGTATGCATGTGTGTTAATATGTGTGCCATGGTGTATGTGTCAGAAGGTCAAAGGAGAGCTCTGGAGAGTCAGTTTTCTCCTTCCACCTGTAACTGAGTTCCAAGGATTGCACTCCAATCACCAGGCTTATATGGCAAGCACCTTTGCTCACTGAACCATCTTTGAAGCTTGGAAAGAAAGAGTACTTGGTCCTGAGCCTGAACTTGCCTTGTTGTCAAAACAAACAGGAAAGGTCCTCCTAATATTTTCATTTCCTTTTAATGCATGTCTAACTTTTTTTTTTTTTTTTTTTATATCTCAGTGCTCTGCCAAAGCCAAACCAAGACCACAGCATCATTAAATGGTGGAGAAACAGAGATCATGAGGCCTTGACTGTGAGGATTAAGGAGGTTTACAAGGAAGCTTTCTCTGCTCAGACCCTAAAACCTCCCTGTGTACCCCCAAACCCCAGGTCATTTGAAGGAGACAGAGTGGCTCTTTGAGAGCCAAGCCCATTCACCACAAAGGATAGTCTAGGTTTTTACATTTTTATCTAATTGCCTTTGAACAACTTTTAGAAAAAACTGGGACTCTGATTAGGTATAAAGGCAGAGGGTCAGACCAGAGAAAAATTATTCCACACTCTGGAGAGCTAGGACCTCTTGGCCTTGGCCCAGGAAACTACTAAAGCTACAAATGCTTGAGAGTTTCCCCTATTCTTTTAAGGTAAGAGGCTTTGGAACCAGCCTTCTTCTCGTTGGTTTAGTTTGGAAGAGGTAAATTTGTCCAGAAGTTAATTCTGAGGTCTGTGTAAGAATGAGAGATTGTCAGCTCCTTCAGGATTTCTCCTGTGCATGAAATGGAGTCTGATGTGTCAGGATGACCTCCAAGAAAGGGATGCGTACTGTCTCTAACCTAATTCTATTCTAATCAGTTAACTAATATGTTCAGGTACATGTCAAAGGTGTTTCCCTCTCCCACCACCTACCAAAGACCCCAAATAGAATTTTACAGGAAATAGGAGTTCATAATTAAGTCCAAAAGTGAGCACTAGGGACTATCAAGGATGCTTCCTGACACAAGGAATCTGGGTACTATTGATCTTGCTCTGCTGTCATGGAGCAGGACATTACTCCAAATATTACATCTGCTCTACAACTACTGGAGCCCTGTCCATTATACACATACCAGATAAAGCAAGACACAGAAAGGGAAGAAGACATTCCTCCTGCATTTACATGTTTAAGTTGACTTGCCATTATCATTGCTATATCCTTGACCAAATGTTAATTGCTTGGTTTTCTTCCAAATTATTGTACATTAAGCTAAAATGAGAGTCTTATTAGTAAGGGAACAGAAAAGAATGATAGAATCTTTAAAAAAAAAAACTTTATTATTTGAAGAGGGTAATTCTGATATTAAGGTCCTGTTCCCCAATTGGTTCTTGATCTGTCAGTAAAGAAAGCCATGGGCCAATTGTGGAACAGATGATATAGGAGTGACTTCTGGGTCCCTGGAGGAAAAAGAGATACAAAGGAGGTGAACAGAGATCACCATGCTTTGGAGAGGGGGAGAACTGGGCAACCATGTGAGATCTCAAAATAGAGTAGCCACATAGGCTGCTCCTACAGACGAGTGGTCAGGGGAATTTAGCATCAGAAGTTTAGGACACATGGGAGACGATGAGATAAGAAACTGATAAGGGCATGATTTTCCAGGAGGAAGATAGTAGCATCTAGCAATTGTGCCAAAAAGGCAAGTGAAATTGAACAATTGTCTGTCTGTGTCTTTTACCCATGGATTCAAGGAAAGCCAGGTGGGGGCTGGTAGCAAGGTTACTTTCTAGAGCTAAAAGCTGGTAGAGAATAAAACTACATGTAACATCTATCAACAATGAATTATTAGAAATGTCTGAAGGTTTGTTTTTCTTTTATTCTTTGACTCAAATATTTCAAGATGAACCCAGGAGGTTCCTTAATAGAGCAAAAATATATTTATTTATATTAAAATTGTTGGTAAATATTCTAAGCATTACTTAGGTCTCTCATTGTTATGTACATAGCTGGATTAAAATGGATAAGATAGGCTGTCAGATCTCAGGGTGTTTACACTCCATTCCTTCATTCAATGAACATTTGATAAAAAAAAATTCTGATTCTAAGTGTGTGCTAATTTCTGGAAATATAAAGTCAAAACACAACTATGACTTTGAAACAAAGAAATAAGAATAAACAAAAGAAATATAAGAACAAATATCAATAAAATTGAAAACAAAAGAGAAATATAGAAGATTGGCAAAACAAAAACTTGATTATTTGGTGTTATTAATAAAGCAGAGCTCTGAAAAGATTAATCAATGGGGAAGAGAAGATAAAAATAAATAAGTAAATAAATAAATAAATACATACTAAAGAAAAAAATAACTATAAAGTCAGGACTAAAATAATGAACATTATGAATGTATATGTTAGAAAATATAAAATTTCAAAATTGATCCAAGACAAAGGATTTAGAGAATAGGATACAATTAGACCAATCAATGACAAAAAATTATAAATGGAAACTAATCCTTTTTATTTTTAAATTCAACCACTTAGGGCCAGATAGTTATATATTTCTATTATAAGGAACTGTGAATTCTAACTAACTAAACATATATACTATCCAGCCTAATTCCTGAGGTTAACATAATATATATTACAAAACAAAAAATAAAACTATAACTAAAGCCTTAACTGACAAAGTTCACATATCATGGTCAACAGGATTTATTTTTAGAAAGCATGGATAGTTTAACTGCAGGAAATATACCCATATGACTTACTATATTAATAGACTAAGTACAAAATTTGTATTTTATCTGAATTGACATAGAGAAAGTAATTGATAAAGTTGAACTACTCATGAGAAAACTCTTAACAAACTAAGATAGGAATGATAACAAAAAATATGTAGCAAACGTTGTTATTTTGGATATTAAATTATTTTTTTTAAAAGATTGAGAATAGAGTGCCATTATTATTGCCTTGGTTTAGGACAAACCAGAAAGATTGACTGTAAAAGGGGGAAATCAGAGGCTTAAAGTCTGGAAAGAAAGAATTAGACATTAATTTTTGAAGCTGTTTTCTGTCTAGAAAATACAAGACAAAAAGATTAGCATAAGGAAGACATTTGAGGTCTCAGATCTACCTAGAACCAATTAGCATTTTCTATAATAGTAATAATCCAATTTAATATGTTTTAGCATCAAGCATTATCATAATTAGCAATAAAGCCAGAAGTAAACTTAAGAACAACTGAGGATTCTACAGAGAACATGTTAATATAATGTCCAGAGCAGTTGATGACATATGATATATGCCATGTTCAAATGATTTCAGCATTTTAAAGATGTCAGTTTATCTCTAATTAGCCAATAAATGTATTGACATTTTTAATAGAGGCTCTAATTTGTTCAAGAAAGTAAGCATTCTACAACTGCATCAACTGAAAAGAGGAAAGAAATTGATCTCTCCTATTAGAAGAAACTTGAGGTATGTAATTCTATTTCAATTTAAAACATTTATAAAATGTAATAGTATAAAAAGATAAGTGTATGGTTTCCTGTGGCAGATGAGAACTAAGATATTTGGTTAAGATAGCTCACAACTCAGTGAGATCAAAATGGGCTATTTAATTAGCAGGTAGGTAAAGGCGCATACCATGCAGAGGAGCAATATGCTTGGTTCCCATCATTCTGCATATAAGGAAACTAGAGATGCACTGAGGCTACTCTAGAAGGTCAATAGAAGACTGCCTTTGAGACCCAGAATAAGGAAAGACATCTACAGCAAAATTTAAAATAGTAGGAAATAAGATATTTAATTATGATCACATCAAAAATTCAGGGTTTCTCTTGGATGTGGGACACCACAGAGAATTAACTGCAGTGATAATTGGGATAATTGGGAAACTGTGTCTAAAACTGATGAAAGCTTGTTATCTAGAAAGCATGGGGCATTCTTGTAAATCAATAAGCAAAGGGTGAGAATGCCAAATGAAATATGGGCAAAGTTATGAATAGACAACCCACAGATTTGGGAACTCAAAAATGCTAACTAGTACATACCAAATGAATCAAATCTATCTCATGTATGAGCTTTGCTTGTATGTATATATGTGTGTCACATGTATCTCTGGTGCCTATGTAGGCCATAAGTGGTCAACATATCCCCTGGAACTAGAATTACAAATGGTTGTGATAGTTTTGTTTGACTCAAATTTTATTTTTGCTCATTTGTAATTTCCTAGTTTTCCCCTATCCCAGTAATAATAACCAAAATTATTAGCTTTGCTTATGTGAATTTGGCCATTTTTGATAGCTCACATACAGGGTGCCATGCAATGGTTTTTCTTACAGTAACTGGCTTATTTCATTTAACATAATGCTCTCAAGGTTTATCCCCACTGTCCCATACTGCAGTTGCCTTCCTTCTACAGGGTAAGCAGTCTTGTATCAGATCCACATGCAAATTCTACATTTTCTTTATTCATCTGTCAGTGTGTATTGAACTTGTTTTCATCTTTTAGCTATTGTAACTAGCCTTTGAATGAACATAGGAGTGTTAATATCACTTCAAGATTCTAATTTTGTTGTTTTCAATAAACATTTTGAATTGTTGAAAAAAAAAGAATTAAAATATCACTTTAGCCTATGAGATAGAGACAAATCAAGATGTGGGACTATGTCCTGTAATCTGTATGGCTTGAGTCTAGAAACCTGACTGGGCTAGTGAGGGAGCTAAGACAGGACAGACACACAGAGCAGCTGGGGTGAGGCTCTGGTCATAGCTCTGGTCATAATTCTGATCAGGAAATACCACAGCTATACAGAACCTCAGCTTATATAGTGCACAACGCTGTGAAGAGAAGTTAGCTAGTCTCAGTGGGAGGGCCCTATAGTTGAGTAGTATCAGACTGTAAACATCAGGATGAGAAAGATGCAATTACTAGTTATTTTTTACATGCTAGTCAATTATTTTATAAACAGGGGTGTGTGGGCCAAAGAAAGGCCTTGCCTTTCTAAGCCTGACCAAGGAACTGCCAGTTTTCCTTGCTCCGAGGCCTTGGTTGACATGACTGGCACATGTTGGACAATATGCATTCACTCAGAGCTTCACTAGCTCAGTGACCTCACTCCCTCCCAACAACTATGGGAATTTTTGTGTTCTGCTGATGGGAGTGTATATTGCTGCAGACATTCTGAAGGACAGCAAGCATAGCTTACTCATACATACTCAACTTTTAAATGTACATGACATAGATTTTTAAGGGAATCTTGGTGCCTATCAATAATAGGAGAATACACCGAAAATATGGCAAGTAGTTAAAACTTGTAGGTTGGATATATATTTAGCAATATTCAAAGCACACTGTTAAGGGAAAAGACTAAGAATCAGACGAAGGATGCAATCTTATGTGTTTATATCAGTTAAAATTTCATGTGCATAAAAATAGACATTTTATAAGAAAGCATATAATAAAGGAATTTCATTAAATGTATAGTAATAGTAGTCACCAATTAGTGATCCCTTTGAGAAAAAGGAGTAAAGGGGAATAAAAAGATATGAATGAGACTAATAGAGTAAAAGAGAGACAGACAGACAGAGACAGAAAGGGACAGTGATAGACAGGAGGCCAACAGGCAGACAGACAGATTGGGAGATAGACAAAAAGAGACAAAAAGACAGAGACAGAAAAAGACAGAGAAATAGAAAAACAGGCAGAAAGATAGATTATATATATATATATATATATATATATATATATATATAATATTATATATAATAGATAATTATATATATATATATATAGAGAGAGAGAGACAGAGAGAGAGAGAGAGAGACACAGAGAGAGAGAGACAGAGAGAGAGAGAGAGAAAGGGAAAGGGAGAATATGTGAATGAACCTGTCAGGAACTGGGACTATGGTTGAGTCAATTCTCTGACTTAATGCCTATTAGACTAGAAAAAGAAAAAGAGATAATTAAATAAGGTCACCAGGACCTAGAATTTTGTAAAAGAGAGAAATGTACAATGATTTAGATCCTATAGGACAATTCTGCTCTTGGTAGTGACATGAATAACGGCTTAGTGACTGCCACTAAGGTGGGGTCTGGGAAGATGAGGAATGCACTTGTAGAAAAGATATGACTGGGAGAGATTGAAACAATGATCATATATAGACATAAATGTATACTCCTAAGTATATACATAATCATAAATAATACAATTCACCAAAGGATAAGAAAGAATTAGATATCTGATGAAAAGGCAAAGGACAGAGATGATCAGTCCTGAGAAAAACACCTCGATACTAGGTAAGCCCGTAGCACTGGGCAAGTGACGCTCAGTCTGTGGCCACATCTAGTTTTAGAAGTAGATGCCATCTGACTCTGTAGGAGAACACATGGAAGCTCTGCACAGTCAGATACCCAGATGGCTACTACAGCAAGCAAGATAATCAACAGATTAGGAACAACCCCAAAACTCTTAGAAAACATAAACCTCTAATTTATATCCTAAGAGTGGAAGTGAGTCCCTTTAAAACTAGCCCCACCACCCTTTTTATAAAAAACCATGGCATTTAGATTCTGCCTCCAGCTCTGAGGTGCAACAAGATGATTTATTATGGAAAATTATTGCTTGATCATCAAAAAATAATGGAAGTTGTCACAGCTTCCCTTCTTAATGGTATTTAGCACTGACCTCCTTCCTCTACCTCCAGAATGAGCTTAAGGATGAGCAGGGAACCAACCTAATAGTCTGATGCCTGCTAATTGACAGAAGCAACCAACCATAAACACATTTTTCAGAAGTAAAGATAAATTCTGTAAGTTTTTAATTAAAGCATAAAAGCCCATCGTTAAAGGTACATAAATCACCACAAAGCATTTAGATCTTCATAATATTTTGTGAGGTTGCATGCACATTTCCAGCTGGGTTCATTCCAGAATCAAAGACTTGGGAGCAGTAGCTAGGCAGGGCTGGGAGCTGGGTGGCTGTGCTGTGGTGAGTAGCTATTGGAGAGAAAGATGTGAGGGTTCAGTTCTGTTTCTCTCTTAATCTCAGTCTGCTTTTGAAGGTTCTGGGAAGTTAAGATGGTGACCAAGTATCAAGAGATAAATAAAACATTTGTTTGTAGAAACAGTCATATCAGGTGAGAATATAAAATGTCAAGCCACTAGCCTGGACTCTTTGAACTCAACAGTATGTAAGAGAGAAACTTGGAAAATATACTGATTCAAGTATTATTGCCAAGTGTATGAGCTTTGATTGGATCTTGGTTTTCCAGAAACAAAACAAAATCTAAGACGACTAATGTGGTGACTCATACCTATTATCTCTACACTCAGAAACCAGAGGCAGGAGGATTGCCACCAGTTTGAGGCCCAGCTGGTTCACACAGGGAGTTACATAAGCAGGAAATTCCATCCTTTCTAGCTCCTTGTTGGAGCAGTGTCTTTCTCTAAGGCTCACTGTCTCATAAATCAAGAGAAAATATGTGGGAGATGGAGATTTACATGGAGATCATCCCTGGATTATTAAATCTATGTAGGTGGGAAGGAAATTTTTTCTTAAAACATCCTTTTTAAGATGTTGAATAGTCTTTTGAGAAAACTGAAAAGGGATTTGGTGTAGAATGAGATTTGAAGAGATGCTGGAGATCACTTGGCCATAGTTTACAGGGTGCTCCAGGCTATTCAAAGACTCTGAGCTCAAAGTTCAGAGGCAAGTCCAGACTAAAATAGTTGGAAAGCCAAAAACTCAATCCCACTCACCCTATGAGAGACAAGCACATCAGTTTCCTCAGACTGTTGTAGCAAAGTGTCACAAATGAATGGCTTAGACGTGTTCACTCATCATGGAGGCTAGAAGCCCAACCTCAAAGTGTTGACAGGAGAAAGAATCTGTTTCAAGCCCGTTCTCTTTTCTTCTGGTGGTTCCTTGGCTTGTGACAGGGTGTCATTCTCTCAGTGGGAGTGAGGAGTGTGTGCATCTAAATCTCTATCATAATGATGAAAATGAGAAGGGATTAGGAACCCACCCACTCACTCCAGTAGGACATCAGGTTAGCCAAGTATATCGGCCGCTAGTGACCTCCATTCCAAACACACTCGCACTCCGAAGTATTGACTGAAAAAGTCAAAATAGGAATTTGGTGGTGGTGGTGGGGACAGGGCATTGTTAAACCCATAATTTTGAGAATGAAAGCGATGTCTTTACCTGGTAACACTGTGTCTACATCTCCTGAGATATAAAAAACTCATTGCAAGCTGCCTCCTACCTGATGCTTAGAGCAAGCACGGAGTTCTCGGGCAAGCTTTTCTGAGCCTGGGCCTTTTAGTGCTCACTCAGTTTTGGAGTGTTCCTCTTTGAACTTCTTTGTATGAGCATCTGATCTGGTGATTCTTAGTCCCCTGTTGTGTGCCCCTTGTTTGTCTCTCTTAACGACAGAAAGAGCAGACCAACCTGCTGTCACCAGTGAGACAGGAAGGAGCAAATACTATTGATGGAACTAAAGAGTGAATTCTGACAAAACCACATCGAGCAACAGGTCCCACGTGGTAGGTTTATTTGGTGGAGGAGGGGAGGGGAGCTGCCTCTGGTGGAGGAGGGGAAGGGGTGGAAAGGGAAGGAAAAAATCACAGCTTTTTATCCCGCTGTGACGCATGAACAGAAGGACAGGCAACAGGGACAATGAGAATATGTAGACTCTGGGCAGCCAGTGTTGACATTTCTTTTTGCTGGGTCCCTTGGGGCTGGAGGTGCCTGATGATGGTCCCATTGTAGCCAGGTCACTTGGGGCTGGCCGTGGCCTTGACCTTATCCTCCTGGAACATGGTCCCTGAGTGAAGGCAGACACTCCAGGCCTGTGGTAGCACGGGAAGCATCTTGCTCTTGTACCCTTGTCTTGCTTATCTTCTTTCAGCTTAGCTTCCAGGCTTCCCCTTTTGAACCACCGATGTCCTTTCAATAGGTTCCATTTTTGCCTAAGAGGCAGGTGGCATCATTTCTGTGACTTACAAAACAAACTCTGACAGATGTACCCGGATGTCTTGCTGGTTACCTGGGAAGGTGACACCACATCCATTTTAATCTTAGAATGAGTCAAGATGTATCATGAGATCTAAAAGACGGCACATGTCTGTAGTCTGTAAAGTGGATGTTTTTTCTCTTTCTGTGAGTAAGACCTCAGACTTGTTCTCTGAGAATATGACTAACCCAACCAGGTTGTAGCTGGGGTGGGTGGGAAGGAGGTGACAACCAGATGCCACACACTAATTTATATTCCACAACAGCCCATGTCGCCCATCAATTGTGCGGGTAAACAGCTTCACTGGTGACAGATCACAGGGCCCGGAGATTTTTATCTTGTTAAAATGGAGCCTCAACGAAACAGATAAGGTCCACGTCATCTCTGAGAATTAATCCATGTGTGTTTGGTTTATCTTTTGAGATGTTTGCTATGGTGTCATTTGGGTCTTCATAAACATAGGTAGGATGGGTAACTCTTACTGATTTAATTTGGCTTTCAGATGTATGAGGGTGGGAGACCTCCTCCAAACCAAATTATTTGAAAAATAAAATAGCATTAGGGCAAATAAAGCAATATATATGACAAACTAAAGGAGGAAGGCAAAATAAGAGGGGAAAAGCATGTATGGGGTCATTTTTGATTAAATGCCTTAGTTTTGCTTTTGTATTTATCTTGCTGTGGCAGTACCTGATCTAGTTAACAATGTGTAATTCTGTTAGTATTATCTCTTGATTCATTCGAGAGGAACTTCAGCCTGGACAGGCTGCATAAAGGGCTATAGTGTTCTGGAAGCTTCTTTTTTTATTTCTTCAGCGAGTTCATTCCTTTATCGGCAGCTGGCTTAAAGGTAACTAAAGAGGAGTCAGCTAAATCCTTAAGTGAGATTTTTAATGTGGGATTTTTTTTTTTTTTTTAAAGGCAAACCCAAAGCTTTCTGAGGGGAAGTTTAAATTAAATAAATGAACAATGCCTCCACAGCATGTGTAACTGATGGCTAAAAGTACTGTGGAGGGGCCTTAGTATTTTCCATTTATTTACTGAGGGTTTTTTTTTTTTTTTTAAATCAGTGGGTTTTTTCATGAGGAAAATGATTTGGGTTGAATGACAGGATTCCTGGGTGTCTTCTAGCTGTGCCCCTCAGCAACTCTGTGACTCTGTTTCTCTGCCTGTACTCCAGTCCTTCTTGGCCTACCACAGAGATGATGCTGGGATGAAGAAAGGCCTGAGATTCCTCAAGTGCTAGAAATACCTGCAGAGGTTGGAGCGGCGGGTGGGCGGGTGGGAGGGAGATACTGGCATTTCTCATTTGCTCATGCTAATGGGACACGGGGCTCTCAGGGAGAAAGGAATTGCAAGGGTAAACCAGGCTCTTCAGTTCAATCCTTCCCTCCCACGGGGCCTTTTGCCTCCCCTGCCAGCAGAGTGTGGTTAGCTTTGCAACCCTCCAGTCCTCACCCCATAGACTGCTCCTGGAAGTGCCTGCCAATCAGAAAACAGGAAGTACAGACTGCAGGTGGAAGAAGATGCTTGTTGTAGTGACCTGCCGGGGAGCAGCTTGTGTGGAGTGGCCATTCTGATCTTTCTTACTTTCTGGGACAGGGGTTGGGACGCGCAGGAAGAAACACATGCTAGGCAACTTTTGTTTTTGAGAGTGGAGCCGAGAATGCCCATGACGGACGCCTGTCCCCACCATTACAAATTGTAAGAGCTCTACAAGGGAGAACAGAGGTTCTCCTTTTTTGAGGGTCCAATACGTGCCCAGTCTTGCGGCAAATCCTTTATGTACACTGTGCTCTTTAAAAAGTGCTTCTAACTTCCAAACATCGGGCCTTTATGAGCAAATTTTTTGAGCACTTCTAACATATGTACATGTATTTATTTATGAGTTATATATATGCGCTATTGTAATGTATTATGTATAATATATGCACAACTGTATATATATTTAAAGAACGAGGGACATAAATAGGGACAGAAGTTACACTTTCTCCCTGCATCCCCACAGAGCCGTGGGCAGCTGCTAGGTGCTCATAACTCACTCTGGCAGTTTCCGTTCCTCACAGCCTGCTTCACACGTAGGTGTTGTGGCTTCCATTTTGTAGATGAAGAAGAGAGGCTGAAATAGTCTTAGGAATCTGTTCAGATCTGGGGCGATAGTCTGTCTGATTTGGGGACCCTTCATCACAGTGTTGTTCCTTCTTTCCTACCACAAAGGCCCAGGAGCTCAGGCATGAGTTTCTGATGCCTACATCCCCTACCCCTGACCTTCTACATAAGGTTCCCACATTGGTCAAACTAGCAGGGAATAGTCAAGTGTTGACTAGTTCACATGTTAAGTAACCCCATTTCTTTTCTGTACACACTCACTTTCCCAGCCTTTCTTGCAGCACAAAATGGCCATATGACATGATTCTGGCCTGACAGATACACGGTAGGTTTCCGAGATTTCTTCTTTTGCTATTATATGGGAGAGCTCCTCCAAGAGAGCATCCCAATACTCAACTTCTCTCCTCCTTGTGTCTTAGGTAATAACACAGAAATGGGAGGAGCACAGGGTAGCCATTTTCTGGCTCTGAGAAAGTAAGTGTAAAAACAAAAACGTGTCAGGAATAAATCCTAGTGATCAGAAAGAAGCTGCCTCTTGGTAACCTTAGAGTCCGGGCGCTGGCTAAGGGACACCATGGCCACCGCTGACCTTGGTGCTCTGTGAAGTGAGAAGTGCTATCATCAGCAGAGCATCTGGATTAGGGCTTTGTTACTTACAAAGAAGCTTCCCAAAGGATACAGCCTCCGATTCTCATCTTCATCTTTCACTTTCAGCCTGACAGGGTCTGGGATCACTGGAGAAATAGAGTTTTAGGGTGTATCTGTGAGGACAGTCCAAGAGCTCTGGTCCCAGCCTGGGTTCCCAGGTTGAACATAAAAGAAAAAGAGAGCTGAATGCCGGGAGTCTTCTCCCTGCATCTTGGCTGTGGATGAGATGTGACTGCCCCATCTTTCCTTTTGTGATAAACCATACCCTCAAAGTGTGAGCCAAAATAACATTTTTTCCCTTCTTCCTCAAGTCGCTTTCGTCAGGTGCCTTGTAGCCTCAGTGAGAAATATAACTTAATACTGAAAAAATTGTACCGAGATGTGGGTGTTTGATATGATAAACCCGGCCATTTTGTTCTGTAAGCTGTTGGAACTAATTTGTGGGAGCAATGTAGAAAACTTTGGAGCTCTGGGCTAAATGATCCTTAGAGTGCTCAAGGCAGAGCTCCGTAGGCCATTCTGACTGGAGTGTGGGCCATCAGGATGCTGACAGAGTGTGAATGGTATAAAATGCTCATGGATTTCAGAGGAACGCCAGAACTGTGGGAAGTGAGCTGGGAGCCATTTGTGTTAGATTCTCGTAAAGGAACTGGCTGTATTGTTCCCGTGGCCTGAATACTGCAGTGAGACTGAATTCGGAAGAGACAGACAGAATTGTTTGGTATAGGGAATTTCAAGGGAGAAGAGCAGTTCATCTACAGCCTGGTTACTGGTTGCTGCATTTACCCAGATTTCAGCCTAAGAAGAGCACAAAGTGAGCTAGAAAGATGCAGAACAGAAATTTGTGCCCAGTGAAAGATAAGGATAGGGTATATTCAGATAAAACATCTATAATTGTTAATGAGATTGATAACACAAAAGAGAGAGCTTACTTTTTTTTTTTGGACAGAAACAATATGGAAATTGTTCTGGCAGGAAGATCTTACCTGTCAAAGGCTCCAACTTGTGAAAGAGCAAATTTGTTTGAAAAAGGAGAACCTGACCTGATAATGCCATTGAAGGGCTGCCTAAGAAGAACTGGCTAGAGAGATGTTTCCCAAGGCCCATCCCCTCCCCCAAAGCAAAGAAGCCACTGGAGTTGTAGTAGAAGGGGCCAGAGTAGATCTTGATTTATCACAGTACTAGGCAACATTGTCCAGAACTGTAATGCTGGTCTTATACATAAGCAAAATACAAGATTTTAAGATCCCAGCGGGTTGCCCCAAGGTTCCAGAAAAAACTGAGACCAGGTAACATGCTTGAGGTTGGATTTCCTACAAGGACGCATTAAAATGCATTGTGTGCAAATATGAAGGCAAACCCCAAATTATGTTAGAAACCCCAGGATGTTAGAGAGAGGTACCAGGCTGTGGAATACTGAGGAAGGCTGCAGGACTGGAGCTCACCCAAGTAAAAACCTTTGTGTGTTGTAGGTGGTAAAACTAGAGAGGCACAGCTACCCAGGTCTGTAGGAGCCTAGATGGTGCTACCACGCGCCCAGATGTCTAGCATGGAGCTATCATTGTATATGGGCAGTATGGTATTTTATAGGGGCTTGTAATTAAGATAATGTGTTCTTACTTAGAAGAGACATTGAACTTAACTCTTAAGACTTTGGGGACTTTTGGAGATGAACCAAAAATGAATTTTTTATTGTAAAATTAACATGAGACTTTAGGGCCCAGGGGAAGAATGTGATGATTTAAAGTGACATGTTTGGGTGCCAGGTTGACAAAGGGTAGACCTGTGATGATTGGTCTTGATTACCAACTTGCCGTGACTTGGAATCACCTACAAGACCCATCTCTGCACATGCCTGTGAGAATGTTTTTAGGGATGTTTGACTGAGACAAGGAAACCCACTGAGAATGTAGGCAACACCATCTCATAAACAGGGAGGGTGGGGTGTGTCACACACTGAATAAAAAGGGGAGGAGGAGGACACCAGCTGAGCTTTAGCATCCATCTCTCTCTGCTTCTGACAATAGACACAATTGGACCACCTGCCTCCTGTTCCACTGTCTTGCCGCCATGTTTCCTCCATCATGATGGACTACTCCCAGACTCAAGTCCAAACAACTCTTTTCTTAGATTGCATTAGCTAAAGGTTTGTTTTAGCAATGAAGAGATTGATCAATAAAGTGGATTTGTTTTTAGGAAACCAGGCTGGCTTCACACAGCATAAGAAATCTTAAAACCCAATGATCTTTCTAGAGTGATATCTGATTTCTTCTAACTCGGCTCTGTGTTCTGCAGTTATGGGGCTCTGTGAATTTGTGTGTTTTTCATGGCTGTTTTACTCCCGTTTCTTTTGTAGTTGTGCCCATACTCACCCTCTTATGGTTCTCCTGATTTTCTTTCTTTGGAACTATTATTCTCCTATACATCTTACCTCAAAGCCTTTGTGCCAGCTCCACCCCACTGTCCATTTTCTGTGACCTTTCCCTGGCTAATTCTTATCCTTTAAGTCACAGCTCAGATGCTATCACTTCAGAGCCATTTCTTTTCCCTGAGATTTTTTTCTCTCTCTTTATCTATACCATGCTTTCATTTTCTTTCCAGAACTTACTACCAACAGAACTTGCTCATTCACTGACCTTGTTTAGAGAGCAAGGACCTTGTCTGTTATGAGTTCCATTTTATTCCTGGTGCCTAGACAAATGCTTGCCACATTGTAGGTTCTTGGGCATATTTCCACAACAAACAAATCGAAGAAAGGATGAATGGACTTGCTTCTGTGAGCCCTTGGCTTTATTCCACAATGGAACATTTCAGTGTTTATGAAACAAGGATACTCAAGTACAGCAAATCAACTTTCCATGCCAAGGGCTAAAAGTGCACTATCATCAACTTTCCACAATTTCAAATTGTAAACTTAGAAGAGCACACATTTATGTCATGATTTCTCCTGGAGGTAAGCCTTATTTTACTTTAAATACTGGAACAACAGAAACATGATTGATAGATTTAAAAAAGAAATAGTTATAATGTGACTATGACCGTGTGGCACCTGTCTCTTACAGACCCTCACTCTCCCATGAGCCCTCATGTCTTAGTCTCAGTCAGGTCACTGTGTTCATGTACTTACTGATCCCCTTCCTGCCCTAACTCACCTGAAAACACCAAGGGTAGTTGTCTATCTGACACAACTTTGATCTGCATCACAGTGCCATATGGTAGGCATGCCATGAATGCTGCTTGAATAGGTGATTCTGAACATGATATGGGCTATGCAAACTCTCCTGTTGGCATACTTTCCTCTACAATCACAATGAAATAAAATGTCTCTATAGTTTCATGAAAATTGTGATCTTTAGAAGACATTTTTATCATTGCCACCACCTTACCATCTCTTCCTTTTTCTTGGTTACTTTCCCCCTTTTTATCCTTTACACCCTCCTTTCTCACTCTCTTCCCTACCTCCCTCCTCTGACAACTATTATCTTTCACTGTACTTTCAGTGATTGGGTAAACATGAAGACCCAGGAGGATGCAGAAGACAGGGCCTGAAAGGAATTGCTGCCAGTCATTGGGGAGGAAACAGTGAAGCGTTTCCATGTTTCTTTCAGGGGAAGATGATGAGGGGCTCACAATGCTCATGGTAACACAGAGGAAGCACAGTCAGGAACACAAATGGATATTTAGACTAGAAACTCCTGTGGAAGAAGCAAGTTCAGATTCCTTCCCAGAAAGGTTGATTTGATGATGAAGTAATTTCCCCCAGGAGACTGGAGAGAATGACTTTTCAGGTGCTGAAGGACAAACAAGGGGGGGAGCAGCTGTTGTTTACAGTTATCACAGTGTGGTCAGGTATAGGACAACACCCACTCAGCCCCCAGGCTTAGTCTCCAAAGCAAAATGGTATAAAATTACCTAGTTTTCTTTACAGAGACCTTTCTAAGATACTAATGTCCTCAGTTTGGTTCTTAGGCCCTAGCTTGCTATAGAAAGCTCTTTAGGCTAAAAAGGATAGGGGTACAGGGATAGAAAGGGTCCTTCTGGGAAAAGGAGGGGTTGACAATTAAAAAGGAAGACAAACCCATTTGGGTTCATACAGAAGAGAGATTGTATGGAATGGAAGGTTGGTTTAGAAATTATCTGAGCATAGTTTCCTGATCCTGTGATAAAATATCTCAACAAAAGCATGTCATGGAGTAAGGGTTCATTTGACTCACAATTTCAGGTTATAATTCATGATTATAGATAAGACAAGCTTTCAAGAACTTAAAGAAGCTAGATGTATTAAACCCACAGTCAAATGGAGAGAGCAACGGATCATTTCGTGTGTTTCAGTGCTCAGTTCACTTTCTCCACTCATATAATCAGGGTTCTAAGCCTAAGGAGTGGTGTCACCGATGGTGGGCAGGTCTTCCATCATCAATTAACACAACTAAAATGCTCTTCCACGGATATTATTACAGGTCAATTTGTTTTTCCAGCTTGTGTCATGTTGATAGCTAAAACTAGCAGTCACTGAAGCTACTGAGAAAAGTTGAGAATTTAGAACCCTGGATTATATAAGTATTGAGGTGGGATTGATGAAGAAGTGGCTTCATGGTGACCAGCACTGATGAGCACAGGTGGCATCTCTAAGAAGGAACGGGACAGTTCAGGTGGGGAAAAGGCAGGCTTTCTTGAAATGAAGCCTCTTTCTCCCTCTAGTTCACTCTCTGGTGCTGTGCTTCTGACCCCATCCCTGGGTTCTATCCTTAGTGATGATCTTGGGCAGAGCAACAGTTATCTTCCTTAGAAGTGACCTCATATACATTGCAGTTAAAGTCAATAGATATCTACTGAGTCAATGCCAAGGCTATGGCTCTGTGACAGGTACAAGAGTAGACACAAAACAATTAAAGTGTCAGAGCACTAGGATGTTACGTTGTCCAAATTCCAATCCCTACTTCATCATTACCCACTTCCTTTCTGAGCATGTCAACGGGCAGAGTGCTCAGAGCCACTGCAGGAAATCTCTTCCTTCAGAGAGCTCTGACTCTTAGAAAGACATCTCTCCTATGGAACCTAAACGGCTCTCCATAAACAAATTACACACACTGATTCTGCTGATGTAGCTTAAGTTATATGGAACTGGTACTTCAACTCACCCCTTGGCAGCCCCTCAAATATCTGAAACTTCATGCTCCCTTGAGTCTGACTTTCTTGAATAATATCGGATGCTTTTATTGTTTCAAATACATCTAGATTTAACATTTTCTTTTGAGTTGGGCCACTCTCCCCTGAATGTACTCTAATTTATTATAAAGTAGAAGGCCTTGGGCAGCATGCATTAATCCATGTATGATCCATCTTAAAATGAAGCAGTGGTTATCACTCCCTTTGGGACTCTACTCTCCATTAATGTACCTTACATAGTACCGACCTTGGAAGCCTCCTGTGGTGACTCATATTGAGTGTATCATAGGTCCCAGCTTGCTGTCATATCTCCTCGGTACTTTATTGCAAAGCTGTTCTCTACACCTATGTATAGGACCGTGGGTGTATTCATATCAAATGATCATTTCTGAATCATCAAAGTGGTCGTTTGAATATGCTTGGCCCAGGGAGTGGTGCTATTGGAAGGTATGGCCTTGTTGGAGGAAGTGTGCCACTGTGGGGGTGGGGCAATGAGGCCCTCTTCCTAACCATGTGGAAGCCAGTCTTCTGTTTGCCTTTGAACTCTCAGCTCCTCCTACTCCATGCCTGCCTTGATGATACTGGACTGAACCTCTGAACCTGTAAGCCAACCCCAATTAAATGTTGTCCTTTATAAGAGGTAACTTGGTAATGGTGTCTTAGTTAGTAAAACCCTAACTAAGACATACTGATGTCTTTCTGCCTTCACACTTTTTTTCCTGCCTGGAAGGCCCTGTCCCCATAGCTTCCCTTCCTGCTTCCCACTTGAAACTTCTCCCCATTATCAAAATCTATCTTTTTAGTATTCTGTGTTTTCAAATACAGACTGCTCTTGTGGGAAAGAAGTCCCCGCAGAACCACCAGGCTCTGGCAATTTGTTTAATAAACAAACCCAGCATTATCAATGAAAATTGCAACCCAGCTCCTAAACTGATAAAATGAAGGTAGCCATGTGAAGGCGAGGTTGGGAGTCTCTCCCCTTAAACCTGGCCCTTTTATTCAGCTACCATGAGAGATGAGCCAGTGTGCTTCTCCCAAAATCTGGCAAAGAACCACAGCCAAAATCTCACAAAAATAGCTTCTTTAGAAAACAGGGCTCTATGAAACAATAGCTCTTCTTGGTTTTCCATTTCTCAGCACAGTGCCATTTCACACCACTGCTGAATTTCCCAATAAACACTGAATATCCCCAAATTCAAAATTTCTCTTTCTCTACAGAAAGAAAATGATTATAGTACACGTGTTCAATATTTTAGTATTTTCTAGGCAAATTTGATAACCATGTCTTCTCTGTCCTCATCAAAGTCACTAGGCAGAGCATTAAGCAGGATCAGTTCAAGAATACATATCCCAAGGAAACGTTCCTTCACGCTGTCTTTGATACATCTCTGAATATCTAACCATTGAATCCATTTGTCTCCCAGCCCACATCACCCCCACGTTCTCCAGACTTTTATTCATCAACCACCTTAATGCAATTCAGAAATCCTCGCTCATATTTCCTTTTTCTAAAAAAGTGTTATTTTTCTTGAGGGTTTCGTACAATATAGTTTTCCCACCCCTTCGTCTCAGATACATCTCCCCCACAACTTCATCTTTGAACTTTTTTTTCATTTCATGTGTATGGCTGTTTAACCTGCATGTATACATGTACCACACATGTGCCTGATGTCTGCGGTGCCCAGAAAAGGGTGTCAGATCCCCGTGACCGGGGTTAGGATGGTAGTTAGCCAACACGTGGCTTCTGGACATCAAACCTGGGTCCTCTTAAACACTGAGCCATGGCTCCAAACCTCTTATTGTCCTTATCTTCATGCATTATAGCCCTATTAGATCATGACATGAGACTAATATAATAAAGTTTGCTTTTGTAACTGCTCTGGAGTTGATATTAGTGATGTTTTCAAATTCATAAATTGCAGCCTAAAGCCCTAAACCATGATGGTACTTAGAGATGGAGTTTTTGTAGATGACAGGGCTTGACTTAAGATCTGTGCATGCGTGTGTGTGTGTGTGTGTGTGTGTATATGTGTGTGTGTGTATGTGTGTGTGTGTATGTGTGTGTGTATGTGTGTGTGTGTGTATGTGTGTGTGTGTATGTGTGTATGTGTGTGTGTATGTGTGTGTGTATGTGTGTGTGTATGTGTGTGTGTATGTGTGTGTATGTGTGTGTATGTGTGTGTGTGTATGTGTGTGTGTGTGTGTGTATGTGTGTGTGTGTGTGTGAACCCACTTATGGTGGGATTAATGTCCTTATAAAAAATGAAGAAACACTTACAAATCTTTCTCTCCTTCTCTCTCCCAGCCTACTTTTCCTCTCTTCACAAGCCAAAAACGAGGCACGGGAGGACATGATATGGAGTACTGTCCTCACCAAGAACCCACTCATGGTACCCAGCTCTCAGACTTCCAGCCTCAGTGTTGGGAAATAAACATTTGTTTCTTATGCCCCCTAGTTTTTTTTTTAAATTACCATAGCCAAATGATAAAGACAGCAATCCCAGCCTTACCTAGTGACAGAACAAGTCGTGCCTCTCAACCATCATGTCCCAACCTTTGACTGAGAAGCTGGTCAGTTTCAAAACCATGTGTCTGTTTGTGGATTTTCATAATTTACATTATTTTTCCTTTTGCAGCAGGAGAGTACCATTTACTTGTCTTTGGTTTCCCTTTGCCCTTCCAATTGAAAACACTGCAAAACTTTCTTCCATTCTTAATTGCGTTTTAAACTTCATCATATTTCTTTTATACCCATACATGCCTGGGTGTTACTGTCTTTGAGGTTATCAACCTGGTAGAGAAGAATATCTCCTTTTCCTCGACCTACGATGACTTGTTCTAGTGTGGGAAAATGTCCTTCTGAAGTATCCATGGGGTTCCCTCTGATCCATGTAGTATCAGGAAGAAGTCTTCCGGCCAAGCCGAGTGACTGGTCTTCGGGTGAGAAGACGGAGGCTTCCTTGCTGGGGCAGACAGCCCACTGAGTGACCTCCACTCAGGAAGAGCAGCTGGGAGCAGAGAACAGGAGGGAAGAACAAAGGAAAAGCGAGCATGATACAGATGGGGTGGAGGAGTGGTTGCCTGGGCTCAAGATGCGAGAGAGCAGAGGGCTGGTGGTGTGACAAAGATGTTTTTAGCAACAGTATTTTTTTTTGTTCATTTTTAAATGAGCTGTTTAAAAAATAGATAATGCAGTTCTTGCACATGGTAAAATTCCACAAAGAACAAAGAATATGTGAGAAAACAATGAAGTGTGTGTCCTCATCTCCCTGTTGTTTTTTGGTGCATCACTTTAGAATCTGCACATGCGGACCCATGTAGATGGGCACACGCGCTTCTGTTTACTTAGGAAATATGCAAATAATATACCTAGCCATTTTTTTTTTCATGCAGAACAGAAAAACATGTATTTACTGCAATTTATTCAGTATTTGCACTGTATCCTATATCATGGAATTCCATAATTTTAATAGTTACAGGGAAAAAAAACAGAACTGATGCCAAAACTGGGATATTAATCATATTAATCATAAGTTTGACTGGAGGGAATAAATGAGAGGCACCTGTGGTGTTTGGATGAGAATATCCCCGTAGGCTCAATCTTAGTTGTCAGTTCGTGCTGCTGTTTGAGGAGGTTTAGAGGATGCAGCCTTGCTGAAGGAAGTATGTCACTGGGGCATGGGGTGGGCTTTAAGGCTTCAAATCCACACACCATTCCAAGTTTGCTCTCTGCTTCCTGCTTGTGGTTTAAGGTATGAGTGCTCAGTTTGCTGCTCCAGGTTTGCCTGGTGCTTGACTTCCCCAACATAATGACAATGGGCTCTTAACCCTCTAAAACCATAAACCCAAATAAATCCACCCTTCTATAAGTTGACTTGGTTATGGTGTTTACCTTAGCAACAGAAAAGCATCTACCAACAGATTTACATGTTGATCTTCCTGTGTAGCCCGAGCCAGGTTATGTTAATTGCCTTTGCTTTGGCTTTCGTGTTGGAGAAAATAAGTCACTGTCGCTTGATAGAGCAAGATTACAGTTGCTTAAATATAGAACTTGGAAAAGTAGCCTATAGAAAAGTATATGTTAATATTCTCTCTAAAAGTGACACACTAGCAGAATAAGAGCCCAGAATATGTGGCTACCATAACAGAGGGTTAGGCTGATGCTGTTGGCGCCTCTGATGGTGTTCCTGCTGGATTCAGTCTGAATGGGTGTTGGAGGCTTGGTCCCCAGTGGGTCAGTTCTGTGACACACTGATCAGAAATGGAGGCTTGTGGGGAGTCCTTAGGACACTGGAGCCTTTGCCCTTAGGAAGCATTGTGAGTATTCCTCTGAGATACCTGGATTAGCCCTTGCAAGAGTGTTGTTAAAAGGAACACATATGGCTATTCCCTAGACTCTTTGGCTTTCTACTGGTCATGTGACCTCTCCTCTTTTCAATGCTTTGATGTTTATGTTATCCACCACGGGACACTTTCGAGGGTTGAAGCAGTGCTGACACTGTGCTCTTGAATGTACAGAACTAAGAGCTAAATAGACCTTTTTTCTTTATAAAGATACTAACCTTGGCCATTATATTATAGCAACAGAAGGTGAACTTATACAGGTGGAATTTGTCACCTGAATGGCTGGCAAGGTAATATGGACAAATCACCCTTATCCAGGCCTGTCATTGACCCTTTCTAATGCTAATCCAGGATGTTTAATAAAACAGTCCCTAATTGTAATGTCTGTGTTTGGTCATGCTGTAAATATTTCCAGTTGCCAGCATGACATCACTGAATGCAGTGATGGGGAGAAATAGGCATGAATGACTCTCCTTCGTTCTTACATGGTACCCTACACCACTGTGGCCCTGAACTATTGTTCCCCTGAATTCCAAGGGATGTATGTATAACATTTGCAAGTCTGTTAGCAGGAGAGCTTCAGGAGGCATGCCCCCAAAGACAAGAAATGGAGATGATCCTGTTCATGGGAACAGAGGCAGGAAATTGGGGCCAGTCACAGAGCCCTGGTGGGAAGGCTACCCTGAAGGGGAAAGGTTTAGCACTGTGTCTCAGAATTGACCTAGAACCTAGCTGAAGGACTTGTCAGGGCTTTCTGCTCTGATCCAGAATAGGCATGTTCTCCATTTTTTTCCATCCTGCTCTTTGCTTCTTTGTCCCCTTTCCTCCTTTCCCCAACCTTTGGGCTTTGGTAGATGTTGGGAGTAAGGGGTTGAGGAGGGATGGCTATGCTACCCAGAATGAGCTTGAGTTTCCCACCCTCGTGCCTCAGCCTGCTGAGTGCTGTGCTTGCAGATGTGTGCCACCACATCTAGCTCTGGTCTCATCCTTGTACATGGCCCTTGCAGCCTCCTGACATCTCTACAAGTTTTCCAGGGTGGAGGAAGAAGGCATAAGGACATTCTTGTGGGAAAGGAAAACTATTGGTTGCTGGTCTTGTTCCCTACCCCATTCCTGTTTTACTGTGCCTTCTAGCCACAAGAGATGGCCCCATAGACTCTCCCTTTCACTTGTGGTGTGGTGAGCCTCAACATTGTCTGCAGGCTAAGCTTAGAGGGAGAGGCCCCAAGGGAAGTGGTATTGTGCAGACACAAGGTCTCACACTAGGGTCCCACTTGAGCTCATTTCCAGAAGGCTTTCTCGGTCAGGGGCTGGAGCCAGACAGCTCATTAAATGAATAGGACCTAGCAGGCCTTCTGCATCGCTCCTGGACGTCTCTGATTGCTGACAGTCTGGAACTGATGACAACGGCTGACTTCAAGTGAACACTGGACTTGAACGTTCTTCATGCTTTGCCTCCCAGACCCTTGGGTGGATTCCATCAGTTTTCTTTAATACATCGAGATGTGCGGAAAACCTTAACCCCAGATCCTGCAGGGAAATCCCTGCCAGGGTGTGTATAGGAACTCCGCCCTGCCCCGAATCAGGATATCATGCATGAAGCATGCCTCCCCCCCCTTTTCTTTCTCATCCTAAAGCCAAATAGGCTCAGGAAATGAGAGTAAAAAGGCTAATGAGGCCAGAGGAATGATTTGTCCCCCATTACATCACCGCATCGGACACATGCCGTTGCATAACAAATGGCCTCCAAGTCGCTCCCATGAAGCGCCAACTCATCCCTGCTCTAGAATGTCTTGGACTTCACTGAAGATGTCAAAGGCTAGAATTAAGTGTTTATACTTCCTGTAGAAAGCCACACACGGGTCCTGACACATCTGGTTTCTGCTGTTTCTGGCCAGTAGACTTAGGCCATTCCCCTCCTTCTCACACCACTGCATCCCCTAGCTTGCCACTCTTACTACTGGAACTTTTACTACTGGAGCGATACATCTGCCCGTTGGTTGGAAGAGAAAGAATTCTGCAGAGCAGAGAGTGGATAAAGGAGGTTATGGGGGAGGAGGCATACTGGACCATGAATGAGGGACATAGGAGTTGTCCAGAGGATCAAGATTCCCCTGTGTCTATGCACATGTGTGGTCAGACTAGGGGCAACCTCCTTACCTTTGGACATCTCCCCTGTATTCTAACAGTCCACGGCAGAGTTGAAACACTGTTGTGAGCAGCTGTATAGCCAGGCAGAGGTGTCCTTAAGAAGCCACCACATGGCTGGAAATGCTAACCAAACGACTGATGAATAGTGCATACAATGAGAAAAGAACATGATAAGCTCCCAAGTACACTAACCACAGGTAAGAGGGGCTGACAGTGATGGCCAAATCTTTAGATGAGCAGAGGGGAGGGAGGCTCAGATGTTAATATCAGCAGTCAAATGCCCTTTATATGGGCTAGTGAAGCAGGCGGGGACTGTTTGGGTCCTAAGACTGTCAATACTATGGTGACAAGGATGACCCATCCCCATCTTCACACAGGAAACTATTTCTCTGTGCAATGGCTCAGCACCTGGAAGATAGATTCTTGTGTTCTAGGTTTTAGTTAACCTCTTAGTAATGTGAGGGAAATGAACTTGAATGGAACTGAGAATATAACTTGACTGTTGATCTATGAAATAGCAGTTTCCAAGAAATAACCACACTGAAGACTGCTGGAGTGTCTTTGGGCCATCTGGTGACAGGCCTTGATAGCAGGGGGTCCCTTCTGTCTGTCTGCAACTCTGTTTCCAGGGTTGGGGAAGCCAGCACCTGTTCTCAGTTAAGATTTGGGATAAAGTCGATAATTATACTCTCCTGCAGGTGGCGCCACAATGTAGGTTTTCAAACAACCTTTGGCCGGAGGGTTTTTTTTTTGTTTTTTGTTTTTTGTTATTTTGTTTTTTTTTTTTTTTTAAATCCGGAGCACAGAGCAGGATCCAGCCCTGGGACCACTCTTGTGGGAAAGAAGTCCCCGAAGCACCACCAGGCTCTGACAATTTGTTTAATAAACAAACCCAGCATTATCAATGAAAATTGCAACCCAGCTCCTAAACTGATAAAATGAAGGTAGCCATGTGAAGGCGAGGTTGGGAGTCTCTCCTCTTAAACCTGGCCCCTTTATTCAGCTACCATGAGAGATGAGCCAGTGTGCTTCTCCCAAAATCTGGCAAAGAACCACAGCCAAAATCTCACAAAAATAGCTTCTTTAGAAAACAGGGCTTTATGAAACAATATGCCATTTAACTTCTCCCTCTTGTGGCCATGGGGCCAGACGTTGACCTACCCAGCTCTGCCATCAGGCCGGGGATATGGTGAGTGACTCACAGAGCAGATGTGAGCAGAGGGTAGCTAGACTGCCTAGTGTATGCCTTTCTTCACCCTTCATCAGCTGGTGGGGGTGGGGGGGCTTGTAGCAAGTGCAGAAGCAGGATCTGGACCATTGCACGAAGCTGCTTTCCCGTGGGTTCATGGGGAAGGGTCAGGAAAGCAAAGGGCCTGCCCCCCTGCATTGTACCACTGGGAAAGCAGATACTGTCCTATGGCCCAGGAGTGCAGATTCCTTCCACGTGCATTGCGTTGGAGTTTCAAGTCAGGCTCACAAGGGTTGCGTTTCTTGTGACAGCCACTGCAGCCAGAAGGCATACATACATGTGACAGGCAAGCGAGGAAACACCACTGAAGCACACGACCTGTGCAAAACGGTAGGGATGGTCAGTAGTAAAGTCAAGGAGCAGGACAGTTTACCCTACCCAGCCCCCCAGCCCATCCCAGACCTGAAGAAACTTTCAATAGGTCATCAGGTCTCTTGCTGTGGCTAGTTTGACCCTTTTTGCTCCTCTTACAATGGTAGGAAGAGGTCACTGTTTCCAGCCTGCCTTCCTCCTGGGGTATTCAATAGATGCCAAGAAAGGAAAAGGCAGCGTGGGGCAGGTTCAGTTAAGAACAGGAGGACGGGCAGGGGCTGCACCTGCCCTTTGTTGGTCCAGCTTTCTGCACATTCTTTTCCTGTCACTGGCCTCTGTCACTCTTCAGGTACCATACAATGTGCATTCCTCTGAATGAAAATAAATGATACCACACACTAGGCAGGAGATAAGGAACAATAATCACATTTTGTTTGCTACCTCTGGAAAAAATATCTTTGACTTCCGGCCCATCCATCAGGACACACACACACACACACACACACACACACACACTATAAGGGGCAGAAAAGACAACTAGGAGGTATTACAAACACTTGCTGGGATGATTGGCTGGGAAAGGCTTAGAGTTAGTTCTCACTTCCTCTCCCTTTGAGCATTTTTACAGAAGTCTCCTACAGCTAAATGACAATTGGGCTGGAACAGATCTCCTGTATGTTTTAGTGAAGGGTCTTATTTAGTAGCCTGTTGGGATTTCCTGTAGGACTTTCTAGGCTGTAGTTTCTAGGGTGAGCCTGTCCTGATGGTACCATGTGCCAATTTCAGAAGAGGGTTTTACAAGTGGGTTTGGGCCCAGGTGAGGCAAGCCTCGCAGAGACCTGCGGGGACAACTGGCTTTGATTTTGCATGTTGAGTGTCTCTGGGGCATCATGTCAGACAGACACTGGGCCTCGGGGCTTCCTTGGCTCTGGGAGGATGTCAAAGCAGCAGCAGCATGGAATAATTGCTATGTGTTTCTCTGGGCTTCTGAAACTAACTTGATATTGTATGCTTTATCTCGGGTCTGAGATCCAGCGTTTCAGGGAAGACAGGAGCCAGATCAACGTATTAAAGGGAGCTAATAAGATAACCTTTGCTGTTTTCTGGGCCATGCAACGCTCGGCGGACCACCAGAGCCTGCCAGGGCCCCATGCTGTCTCCTGGAACACCCTTTAACCAGAGAAATGTCTGGCTTCTTCAGGCTTCCATTTGATTCATTGCCCCCTCCTGCTGAGAGCACTTTCAACAAGGTCCTGGGTGGGTAAGTCCAACCCGACCCACATGTGCTACCTGCTCCAGGGCTTGTCTAATCTAAGTTGTCATCTCATGGCTCCCTTCAAAGTCTACCTGGTTTATAACTTTGATTCCTGTGAAAACATAACCCCTATAGGAAGGGGTAGGAATTTATAGCGCTCTCAACCTGCTCCTAATAAACAGGTTCCGAGAGGTTTGGGTGGGAGGGGACAGTTACACACAGGAAAGTTAAGTTGAAGAGTAGGTCAGAAACCCCAAACCATAGTCTTCTTAAGAGGTCTTTCTTTGATGAATGGCTAGTCTTACATGACTGTCAGCTGTTTCCTTGGACATAGTTGGGTGGACAAATAGGAGGGCATTTTAAAAATGGTTTATTTTTATTTATTTATTTTGATGGTTGGGCTCATTGATGGGGGATCGTGTCTTTGTAGTGATATTCTAGGTAGTTCTGCCTACTTCCTTGTCCTCACCTATTTCCTGTCTGCCTGCCAGGTGCTGTCTCAATTTAAGCAACCTCAGGGTTTCTTCCTTCTGGCTTCTGAAACTACTCTGATGTTAGCAGTGTCCTGGGTATGTTTAGGACATGGCCCAGGACCTAGGGCTTTCAGAGACAGAGGGGCAAGGTCAGCCTCTGGACAGATCAGATTACCCAGCAAGCTCTGTGGCGCTGGCCATTCATTTCTGTCCTAGGACTAGAAGAAACCTTGGGCTTGGGCATCCTCTAGTGCTCTGTGTAGGATTACCGGTTGGTGAGGCTGGACGGGGACTCTAGGTCGGGAATGGATGTATGTTTGGTAGGTGTCTGTTAGGAACACACAGAAGTGCCTCTGACCACCTGCACCCACATGCCTGCTTGGGAGTATGCCCCAAGAAAGTGCACTTGGTGCCACCGTATATACACCACTCTGCCCTGTGTCTCCACCGCCAGGGTGGCTCGAGAAAGCCACGAAGACCCAGGGGGGTGTCTGCAAACGTCCACACTGGGGAGAGCAGGAGGACCAGTGGCGACAGCGCGCGGGGAAGCGCCCCCTGCCCCCTCTGCCGGCCGCTCTACCTTGGTCTAGATGTCAGCCGCGAGCTCCGAGCCAGCTAGCGAGCCAGAGAGGGAGCGGCGGCGGCGGCAGCAGCGGCGGCGGCGGGCCGCGGGCGGCGGGAGGGGAGGAGGCGAGGAGAGGGAGGGAGGAAGGGAAGCAGGGAGGGCGGGAGGGAGGAGAGGAGGACCCAGAGAGCGCCAGGCAGCTGGAGTTTTTGCAGCGCTTGGCCGGGCTTCAATGCACAGCAGCAGCGAGCCGCGGCGGTAGCAGGCAGCCCGGGAGCTCCGGCGGCGGCCGAGCCAGCGGCGGCCCCGCTCCCTGCCCCCTGCAAACTTTGCGAGCAGCCCGCCCGGGGGGCCGGGGACGCGCCTGGGAGGCTCGGCTTGGACCTTGGCCGCGCTCTTGGCCGCCGCAGCGCTAGCCGCCGCCGTCGCTGCTACCACCGCAGCTCCGCGTCTCCCTGGGGAGCTGCCGGCGGCTCCCGAGGCCCCCCAGCCCCGGTCCCTGGGCACTGCCCGGCTAGTCCCCGGCCAGGGGTGGGGGCAACAGCGGCGCAGCCAGCCCTGGGCTGCCAGGGGGTAGCCGTCACTGCCCAGGGAGTCGCGCAGAGGCTCGGAGAGCGCTCCCCGGCGGGTCCCCAACGTACTCGCCGCCGCGCCCGGGCAGCGGCCCGACCCGGCTAGCATGGGCGGCGCGGAGTGACGCCGCCGTGCCCGCTTGGCATCAAGGACATTCAGCCCGCGGGGGTGGGGACGAAGGGGGGCAGCCCCGCGTCGCCGCCGCAGCCCCCGAGAGCCACCGCTGTCGTTGCTTGGGCTCCGGGGCTGGATGGAGGATAGGGGTGCTTGGAATTGATCTACATTTTCTGACCTTTTTGTTGGACATTACGCCCACCTTGGACGCTGCAAAAGGAGCTGTCAAGCCCGGCAGGCTCTGATTTGGCCCCCTCCGTTTTTCTCTGCTGCTCTTGGTTTCCCCGTGCCTTGGTGGAGTATTTGCGTTCGGGGCTGGGGCTGGAGGAGGCAGCCACACGCGCGCACACGCACACGTTCAGAGGAGGGCGAGAGGCAGCGGTACAGGCACCATCTGCAGTGTCAATGCGGCGCTGGGGCTGAAGGAGGGAAACGCCGCGCTTCCAGGTAAGGAGCCGCGGGCTGGGCGCAGGGCCAGCTGGGCAGAGCGGGCGGAGGTGCCGAGTCCGGTCCCGGAGTCCTCGCCTGCTCCGAGGCAGCCCACTACACACACACACACACACACACACACACACACACACGCACAACACACGCAAACCACAAATCGCGTGCGCGCGCACACACATACACACTCACACACATGCACACACTGCGCTCACGCACCTGCCCACGTCCCACCTGGACACCCGCGTAGGTGCATCGCAGCCGGAAAGCCGGGATTTCCTGTGTTCTTCTCCTCTCCGGACCTAGACTTCTCTTCCCCGGGACTTTCCGGGTGGGATTCAGTAAACGACTGACTCTCCTATTCAGCCTGGGAGGATGAGGGAGCGATTTTGCAGTTTCTAGCTCCTTTTATTTCCTAAGTGGTTTTTATAAGACAGCAGAAGTCATGGGAGGTCTTACGAGACCCGCCCAGTGCAATTGTCCCCCTTAGCTTTTTTGGACACTAGGGGATTTTTTTTTTTAAATAGGAGAAAGGCAGAGAGATATTTAAAGGGCAGAGATCTAGAGATCTTGGTGTTCGGCGCCTGGGAGGAGGCTACATAGGCAACTGGGGCTGCAGTTCTGTAGGGCAGCACATATGGAACAGACTGCGATTCCCCCAGTAAAGGCAGCACACACGCCTTTCCGAAGCGTGGCACTGCTTCCCCGGAATGCACCGGGATTTCAGGCAGGGAGGGGCTTTCACATCAAAGCCAGAGGAGTGTTCCTTGTCTAGGGAGGATGCTGAGGTCCTTTAAGGAGGATCAGACCTTATTCACGTTGCCAGTCACTGGTAGACTACAAGCAGACAGGCTTAAGGGACACATGTTAGCGGCCAGCCCCTCACTTCCTTATCCTTCTCTGTGCGTGTGAGGTGACTTCCCAGTGCCTTTAGTTAGCACCTGTCACATGTCTTTTGGGGTGTGTGTCTGAGAACAAGAACTAGATGAGAGAGCAGAGAAGGGGTTAGACTAACGGAGAAAGGACTGTGAATATGATGCCATCTCCACGTTATAAGGTATTGGTCCACTAGTGTATCTCAGGCACGATAGGCTAGTAGTGTAAAGCAGAGTCTCGATCCTCTGAATGCGGGATTGCTCTCCAGAAACCAGTGGTGTAAGCTGTACTTCCTCAGAGCTCCCTGCCTCCACCACCCTAGTCTCAGAACCTGCTCATTTAGAAACTTCTTAGAATGGATGGGGGTGGTTGGAGCTCCAACGGGTTTTTTATGGCTCCCCCTTTTTTATGGCTCCCCTATTCGAGTCTGTGAGAGACTTCTTTCAGGGCTCAATTACTGCAGGGAGAAGAATAGGAGATTCAAATAAATAATTATTTTAGGCTTGAACGCATATATAGCAAGTTTCTATGTGTCTACAGCTGTCCTTGGTGGTATTTTGTTGTTGGTTGTTTGTTTTTGGCATCTTGGCAAAACAGGAATTGTTTCTATCTCTTTATAAGAGAGTAGAACTCTCCCCACCCCACCCCTGCCCTAGCAAAGTCTTTGGCCAGGCTTGGGTGGAAGAGCAGATGCCCCAGGAGGGAACCTGAATTCCTGTTGTGTGTGGTATAAGCTGTCCTTTGATTGATTGAAAAGGGTATAAGCCGGAATAAAAGAAAGCTCTTCACAATGGGGAGAACCCAGATCGCAAAGAAACATTATTTTTTTTTTTTAAGAATGGTGGGTGTGTGCACATCTAAGCTGTACACACGCATTCTTAGAACCCTGCCAAGTGCAGTCAGCTTGTACAAGCACAGGTGACAGGGGAGTCCACTGCTGACTTCTGGGCTGTGACAAACATCGGCACATTTTGGCATGCACACACATGGAGTGTGTGAACAGGGAGGACCCATGGAAGCAGGCACACGGCTGTGGCACATGGTTTGGGAGAAACATGGAATTACAGTGACAGGGAGTATCTCTTAGAGAGGCATTCCCCCACAGACCTGTGAGGGCAGGAGGCTGGGGTGCAGATCATCCCACAACAGACTTCTGCTCCTTTCTCTTCTCCTTTCCCACATTTGCAGCCTCGGGATCTGTCATTTTAATACAAAGTCAACTGTCATTATGCTGGTTGTAAGCTGAGCCCTGGAGCTCAAAAGAATCTGCACACTTTCTGCACTTGCCATTGGCTTCTAGGAAAAGATTGACAATAATTAACGTGTGTGTGTGTGTGTGTGTGTGTGTGTGTGTGTGTGTTCATTTCCTGGCTCTTTTGCCCATCCCTGGAGTATACCACAATATCATTGCTCTGCCATTCTTCCGCGGACTTTTAAGTTTTTTGGTCTGCACTGGAAGGCACTCAGTTGCACAGTTTAGAAGAGGCCCAGATACAAATACTTCTTTTTGATCAACCCCATTAAGCTGGAGGCTGTTCTGGAAGCATGCCTGTGAGCATCCGGCATAGAGCACCCATGGTCTGACCTGCTTCTTCAATAAATCCTGCACAGCCCCTCCACCCCCAAAAATTTCTCAGGGAGGAATTTTGCTCCTAGGCAGCCGATTCGCTCCGGGTCCCCTTTCCTGTCTCTATTCTCCTGCTCCAGCCATGCTCCCTGCAGACAGGCAAATCTGCACGGCAGAATCTGCTTACACTTGGCCTACAGATCCTTTTAATCATGAAGAGGGATGCTGGGAATTAAGGAGGAGGGTTCTAGGGAGGTAGCATTCCTACCCAGGGGAGAGAGCTCAGGGGGTTGGGCTAGTAACTGCTCTGAGCTCCTAGGTATTACCAGGCTTTGATGGAAAGAAATTATTGCAAGCATCTCTCCTCCCAGCCAGCTAGGGGGCATTTCTTAGCGGCTTTAGTCCAGTCTTACCAGAGAAGGCACTGTGCAGACAGTGCACACTAGGGACCTGTTGGAGTGGCTTTCTGGTTGATGGGGTGAATACTCTGAACCTACTGTGGTGTGATCTTGCCCAGTGTGTCGCCCTTTCCTTTTCTCTTTATTTGTGTCCAGGGCTCCCTGATGGGAAACCAGTTCAGATCCTAGGCAGCTATTTGGGGGGTTCATTTCTTTCCCTTGACACCCCCTTCCGTCCCTTCCCATGCACTTATGAATCCAATTCCAGCTTTGTGCCTGTATCCACCAGCCCTTTCGCCCTCAAGTTTGCAGCACTCCACGAAATCAATATAACATGAATTTAACGACAGTTGGATGATTAAGTGTTATTTATATTTAAGAGAGGTATTTTTAAAAGACTTCATGCTAATAAATCAAAGGGCTATTTGGGAGATGCACATGATAAGGGTAATTGCCCTGGAGGCTCCATTGAGCAATGTTTGGTCCACACAGAGCCCTGCAGACACTGTCTCTTTAAAGGCTAGTCCTTACTATTCCCTCCCCTAACACCCACCTGGTCCCCTCTCACTGTCCTGACTTACTCTAGGTTTCCCTCCCGCCCTCGCTTCCCAGACTGCAGACATTCTAGTTCTGACAGGAAGGTGGAGCCAGCAAGGAGCCAGGAGCCAGGTCTGCCGCTGAATGGGAAGAGGTGGATCTGAAAAGGGAAGGCAAGCAGGGGTCCAGATTCCTCACTGGAGCCAGTTCCAGAAAATGGAGGCTGCTTCTCCACTTGCTGTTAAACAGAATAGCTTCTACAAAGTCCTGAGTTAAAGCCCTATCCTATGGTCACAAGGCATCAGCATCCCCAGGAAAGTAGCCATGAGAATAGTAGTGTTGGCTATAGACCATATGAAAACGCTGGAATGGAAAATAATACTAATTAATGATGACTGTGGTAGCCAGTGTTTGTGAAGCACTTCCTTTAATCTCAAATCATTTGAGTACTCTAGATGCCGTTGCTCCTTTATTCCCCAAGAGCACCCAAAGAGGCAGTGGCTTCTGCAGTTTCTATATCTTCCTACAGCAACTGAGAAGAGGGAGGTTAAGGACTGTGTCCAAAGTCACATAGCCACCAAGAGGTGGAACCAAGTCTATGACCTGGCTTCTTGTCACCTAGCTTGCCATGTGAGAATCTAGGTGCTCAGGGTGTTGCCTCCCCTAGATAAGTGAGTGGGGGACTGTCGTGAGAGTTGTGTTTCCTCCTTAGGATTATCTCCGACCCCCAAACAAAATTTCCGATTCTTTGAGCTTCAACTTTCCTATTAATCAAGGAGATAGAGTCTTATCCTTGGCTGATGGTGGGGTAGAGAGTTGTGTGGGATCTTTCTCGCAGACCATTCAGGTTGACTGCTGCTCTATTTGGAAATTTCTATTTTTCTCTGTAGAAAGCACAAAAGGTGTGGCTGAGGGAAGGAATGAAGTCTCTGTCTTTGCTTTGCATTTGGGGAAGCTCCAAGGGAATGTTGCTGGTACTGTGGAAATGACACCCTCTTACTGGATGCGGAAAGTAGCTTGGAAGGTGGGGATTGTGGGTTGCCATTTTGATGGCACAAGAATTTAGGCTGAGATGACAGTTAAAGCTGCCTGAGGCCCCAGGTTGCTAGGCAACAGATGGCCAGTTCACTGTAAGGCACAGATTCAGGCTCTGACACTGCTCACAGGTGGTACTCTGTCATTGCTCTTCATTCATTCACTGGCTCTCAGGATCTAAGCCTTAGGATCAAGAGGCAGGAAAAAGTCATGTAATCATAGGTGGAGGTTGGTGCTGGTAGCCTGCTCTGGGAGGGCAGTCCTGCAGCTGTAATGCCATTTAGAATTCAGAATAGAGAAGAAAGAGGAGGAGGAGGAGATGATGGTGGTGGTGGAGAGAGCCCAGGCCTAGTGGAGTCACTGGGAATCACATTAAGATATTAATAGGTGGGTACTGTTCCACCCCAAAGCCAGCACTCTGCAGACTAGGTCCCTCTGGTGTTCAGACTCTTGGGTAGAAAAGAGAGTGGTTATGGATTCCATCTAACTTTCAAAAGACAAACTTTTATTCCATGCATGAGGTAATTTGCTCCCCCCCCCCCCCCCCCGCACTGTGCCGTGTAGAAAGTTCTGCTAAATTCAGGTTGTCTAGAAAGGGCATGCTTAGAATTTTATCACATTGGGACAAGAGTAGGGGAGGCAGAAAGGGCTCATATTTAAGCCAACAGGTGCCTGTGAGTTCAGAAGCATCCTAGGAGCCTGGGGCAGTAAGCTAGAATATCCACTCCCCTCCACGGTGCCTTCCCCATGAACGAGGATTCGCAACAGCAAATTGGATTTTTGTCACTCCAACACAAAACACATCACTAGCTAAGAGGATCTTGTCTCCACAGTCAATGTAGCGAACCCAGCCTAAACACAGTCAATTCCTAGTTCTCACGAGGAAGTCTTTCATTATGAACCAGGAGGAGAGGACCAACTGGGGGCCAGTCATTGAAACTACAACCATTGCCTGTCTTTCCTGCTCACCACTGAAGACCAGCACTTCCAATTGGACAGGTCCACGAAACTCTTGTCAGAACCATACTCACTTCCCTCAGGCCAGGGGAGATCCCGGATCCAGAAGGTGAACACATTGGCCATTGAGTTTGACTCAGAGGCTGCCAGAAGGGAAAGTTAGCAAAGCAGAATTGGTGGGTTGTTTTTCTTCACTTTGGGCTTAGAGGCTTGAGGTGGCACCGGGCACCGGACACTGGGTTTTCTACTGAATCAGTCCACGTGGCCTGTAAACATCGATGATGTTTCTCACTTTTCATCTCAGACTTGCTTCTGGAAGGTAATACCAACAAGAGAGCAAATAGTCCCAAGGTCCATTCCTTGGATGTGTGAATAGATGTTATAAAAATCTAAGTCTAGTAAGTTTGAGACACTAGGTATAAAAGCTAAAGGAGTTTCCTGTTGTAGGATTTTTCAAGGACTTGAATATACCGGCACATTCCACTGTGATATAGTCCTGGAATCCATCAATATAAACACTGTTGTCACATGTGTACATTTGTTTTTGGGTATATGTGTGTACAAGTTCACACACATATATGTATATGTGTATATATATATATATATATATATGTGTGTGTGTGTGTGTGTGTGTGTGTGTGTGTGTGTGTGTGTATGCTTATGCATCTGCTTGTATATGTGGAAGCCAGAGGTTAACCCTGAGAATCTTCTTCAATTGAGCTTCGTGGCCTTACATTTTTTAAGACAGGTCCTCTCAGTAAACCTTGAACTTGCCAATTTGGTAGGAGCAGCTGGCCAGAGAGCCACAGGACTTTCTTTCTGCAGTTCCAGTGCTGAGATCATAGTGCATGTCTCTGTGTCTGGAGTCTTTATGTGGGTACTGGAGATTGAACTCAGGTACCCATGCTTGCATGTGAGCACCTTACTGAGTCATTTCTCTAGCTTATGTTTTCTTGTGTCTTTAGTATTAACTGAATAGTTTCAGATAAGCTTTTATAACCAGATCTTGAGATCTGGTGACTATGAGGTCTCCAGGTCCTCAGAATTGTGTCTCTGGCCTTGGCATCTGTTGCACTGTCCCCACATCTTCCCTTCCCTTTGTTCTTCCAAGACAGTAGGATTTCTCAGGCATGTGGACATGTAGATTCATAAATGATTCCTATGTATTCTTTTTGCTTAATAGCTACTGGTGTTATAGAAAAAGCAGGCTTTGGCTATAGCAAAATATAAGTCTCAGCTTGATCATTTACCAGAAAAGGGGTTTTTGGAGAGATCACCTCATGTTCAGTGCTACCAGTTACAAAATTAGGAGGTTGTTCTAGAATGATAATTTTAAAACTGGTTAATATAAATTACAAAGTCCTTGTTCAACTGAAATTTTATATGAAACCCTAGTGCCCAGAGGAAGAGCAAACAGTATTATTCTGGTTAAAAATGGGGATGCTTGGACTAACCCTATAGCCTGTTGTCTCTCTGCCTGGATCTCAGCCTAGCTTCCACAGAAGCTGGTGAGAAATCACTTTATTGAGAGATGGTCAGGCTGAGGAGCTGGACCTCTGTTCATCTTTCTGCTGTGTCTCACAATAGAACCCAACCTTTGTTCCAAAGGAAGAAAGCCAGTGATTCCTTTAGGATAAGAAGGTTGGCATGAGTTTTCACATGAATGGGAGTAGGGGAATGGGAAGGAAAATGGCTGAAGCTGGAAAGTGCATGGGATAGGACAGATCTGGGTGGATGTATCAATAAGTCTTGTGTAAGGAATGCTCCAAACTCACAGAGTTGAGGCAGCCTTAGCCAACCACACTGTGGGACACCCAGCCCACACTCCCAACTGAAACCACATTAGGAATAAATGCTGGCATGCTTTAGGTCTATTGCTACAGTGTTTTTGCTCTTGTTGGTGAAATTATTTTATGACTTATAATTAGATAACACTGATAAAATTATTTAGTTGGCCATATTATCAATAAGAGGAGATACTGGACAAATATCAAGACATTGATACTGAGATGCATTAGCCCCAGGCGTGCCTTCTTCAGTGGTTTGGGGCATCCCAGGCACTTCTGCTCATGTGAGCTGATGGGACAGCTGCTGGGAAGCCCTGGGTAGAAACCAATGACCTGTCTTCCTTCTTAGATTTGAACTGTTGCAAGTACAATAGAGGGTATTTCTGCATAGCCCGCGTCTTTAAGTTGTTGCCATTGTCAGATTTGTCCTCTCTGATGTTTGTTTGTTTGTTTGTTTTAAACCCTTGCACTTTGCTGCTCTTCTCAGTTCGAGCTGGGCAGAGGCTCGTGATCACACAGTGCTGTGACCTTTCTCTCAGCTCTTTTCCCCATCAGAGGCTGACCCATCTTCCTTCCCCTAATGCTCCCGCCTTTAAGTACTGTCTGATGTGAACAACTCACTGGCACAGAGACTGGGGTCTTCAGAGTGGCCCACCTGAGGTCTGTGCTCCACCCCTACTTCAAAGCATATCTGTGTAATCAGGAACTCCATTCGTTCTTTCCCACAATGACAAAGAAGCTGTTGCCAGCAAGGGCAGTGATAACAATTGAAATCATGTACAACCTGCTCTCTGGATCCATGGGTTCCACATCTGCGGTTTCAGCTAACTGTGCATTGAAAATATCAAAAACAATCGTATTGCTGCCATATGCGAACAGAGACTCTGTTTCTTTTTATTATTTCCTTTGCAGCCTTCCCATTGTATTAGTGTTCAAAGTAATTGAGAGATGACTTAAAGGATACAGAGATATCGGCCTACACTGCATGCATGCAAGCATTACATCACTATATATAACAGTCTTGGGTATCCACAGAGGTTTTTATCCATGGAGTGTGGGGTTGTCCTGGCACCAGCCACTTGCAGATGTCAAGGAATGACTGCATTTCCTAATATCCTAGCTTGAGAGGAACCACATAATACTTTTCTTATAGTCAGCCCAATTCAGAGTGTATTTTCTTGAGGTGGTCAATACGTATTTGCTGAATACATAGAATGAGGGTAGCTAGGGTGAGGTGGGCTCTTCATGTTGATGGGCATGGAACCAAAGTATTATCCTTCCTGTTTAACTCACTGTGGGTTAGAGGCTGAGAGATGAACGTAAGGGCTAAGCTAGTTTACCCAGAGCCTTCTAAAGACCAGTCCCCTAGCTGGCCTCTCTTCATGTCCCAGTGAAAAAAATTGCATTGCCAAGCAAGTTCTGCGGATACTTTGTCTTGTGTCCTCTCTGTCTAGAGATGTGTAGCCAGTGTATTAAAGGTAAAGTGGGCTTGCTAATGGAGAAACCTGTTTACTGTTACCCAAATGTTTCCCAGTTTATTTGGCAGTATCTTTGTGTGGATGTATTTAAATTTTCTGACATCTTCTGGAACGAGGGTTCCACTGGGTAGAAAACATTTCTGGACTGGGCATGTAGTTCGGTGTTTCTTAGCACGTGCAAGATTTTGGCTTTGTTCCATAACTGGAGAAATTAGAGAGGAAGGTGGTGGTGATGATGATGATATTAAAAACTACAGTGAAGGGGAGGCAGTGGCAGAGGCAATATTTTAGGAGATGCTGCCCTTCGATGGGATACTTGTAAGTTGAAGGTCAGCTTGGAGAGGACCATATAAGAAAGAGGAATCCTCTGTATTGGAAAAGTGAAGACTCACAAGGTCCAGCTGTCAGAGATGCCACCTACCTCTTGTCCCAGTCATTTGCTTTTGAGAGGCTCACAATTACTAATTTTTTTTTTTTTTTTTTTTTTTTTTTTTTTTTTGTGAGCATGGTCATGGTTTACAGGCAGGTGCCCTCTTCTGCAGAGGTTGTTTTCAGAAGTAGGAATGCAGCTCTGGCAGATCTTGGACTTGTTTCCAACAAATGGGACCTTGCTGTTGCACATAATTGATCAGGGCAGATGTGTGCAAAGCATGTGAGTACCGACATTTACCTTTCTCATCTCCTCCAACCACAGATGCATGTGAAAGAAACAGACCTTTGTATAGCTGGCAAAGAGAAATGGTCTTTATAAACAAATGAGGCATCATTAAAGCACATATCTCTAAATTGTGAAGAGTTGAAAGCAGTTTTCTCCTGGGATATGTTGGGGACCCTTTGCTACTCTCAAGGGGGTGAAGGTTTGTGATCTGACTGTAGACTTATGGCTTTAACCATGATATAGTGACCAGAGGCTGTATTTCCTATAGGAATCATTTTTCCACTTGTTAGTTATCTTACATAGGTAAATAGTGTGTGTGTGTGTGTGTGTGTGTGTGTGTGTGTGTGTGTGTGTGTGTGTGTGCATATGCATACAAGTACACATGGTGAGGGGAACCAAGAACTAAAGTTCCTGGAGATTTTGTAGTTTGACTGGTGAAAGCATCATGATTTCAGAGAGTCAGAACACGGCAGTTAAAAATCCCAAATCATTCTGGTTTATCTTTAGTTTTTTTAAAATAGATATTTATTGCCTACCCCTGCATCTGACTCACTATCCCTCTGACTACAAAGCAAACATTCAGCATATATTCTTAGTAAACCATTAGCCTCTATCAGCCCCAAAGCCAATCAGATAGCATCTAAAACCCAGAGTAGAGTTTTTCCCACTTTGCTGAAACCCAGCCCACCTGCTGGTGGTCTCAATGTCCTTGGGGAGTGCTTTGATTTATGGCTGCCTTTTGATCTGTGTCCATACAGCCTTTTCCATGATGGATCATGTTGACCGGGCAATGCAAATCTGTGTTCCCAGACCACACTCACTCACATATGGGTCAGTGTAAACCATCTCTTATAGCCTTTGAAAGGAGAGTTGTGTTTTGCACTGACAAAGGTACCATTCCAGTGGTATTTGGCCAGGAACATCAACTAATAATCCACTTGCCCAATTGTTGGGCCTGTAATATTCTCAGTCTGTATCTAGTTCCAGAGTGAATAACAGTTGCTAACACACACACACACACACACACACACACACACACACACACACACACACATAAACACCCCAACAGGACTCCCCTGAGACCCATTCATAATGCACCACACCGGTGATTCTATCAGCGTTAAACTGTTTGTTGACTGAGTTTAGAATTATAGGAATCGGAGAAATAAATTAGCAGTAAATCAAGTCCCAGCTGAGTTCAAACCCAACTGCAGTGAGTTTTAAATTTAAACTATCTTACTCTGTAAGTCAAGTGCCGGGCTCTGCTGCGCTCCACTTAGGAGAAACATGGCAGCCACTCTTCGAGGGAAAACCCAGAGAACAGCTTGTATTGATTCCTAGCCGTTTTGGGAAATTGCCACTTCATTTTTTCCTTAAAAATAGGAATCCTCTTTGCAGGGACACAGCAGAAGGCAGGTGGGAAAGGGGCTTAGGCCTACAGGGGAGGGGCCAAAGTTTCTCTTTGGCCCCGCCTATGCCAAGTCACAGGGAAGGGGGCTCTGAGGCTGAGGGTGGTGTCATGTGTCTTGTTTTCCTGATTGGGATATATTTGATTCTTCTTTCTGAAAGATATGCACAGACAACCAACAAAGAAAACAGTCCAGGGAAGCAGCAGACTGCCACGTTGCAGTTGTGAGTTGTGGTAAAATAAGAAGTCATTTATGTAAGTTACAGGGTCCTCTGACTGGAGCTGGTCACAAATGTGGCTGCAGCTACTTCAGACTCTCTTGCAAAATAATCCTGTGGTTTTCATTTCAGCAACTGAAGAATTATGTGCTGGTCAGGGAATAGGGAGGCCTGTCTTCTAATCCTTTATCTGTTGAGTGTTCTCCGTCCTATCTGGGCAGCACCTCTCTCTCTCTCTCTCTCTCCTCTCTCTCTTTCTCTCTCTCTCTGTCTCTGTCTCTCTCTCTCTCTCTCCCCCCTCTCTCTTTCTCTCTCTATCTCTGTCTCTCTCTGTCTCTCTCTCTCTCCTCTCTCTCTCTCTCTCTCTCTCTCTCTCTCTCTCTCTCTCTCTCTCTCTCTTTCTAGAGCCAGGAATAAGCCCTTCTTCCCCTCACCTGTAGCCCAGGAGGACGAATATGGTCATTCATATTAAAGGCCTGGCTTCAGAAAGCAGGGTCTATACTCACAAGGCCAAGAGAAAAATCAAGAGTGGTAAGCTAGGCTTCTCACCATGATTCCTGGTGCGTTCACATGGTGTCTTCCATTCGCTGATATGGTAAAGAGCTATAAAGGATTAAATCCATTTGCCCAGGACCAGAAAGAACAATGCAGTTGGGACAGCAGGAGAAAGTGGGATGCTTGGCATCAGAAACAGGGATCTGGGCAGGTGGGTCAGAGAGTCATGTTCCAATGTTGGTCACTGGAGCTCGAGCTGGGGTTTTGAGAAGAAAAGAGGCAAAGTTCCCATTCATTCTCACCTTTCATGGCACTCCATCCCAATATATGTCACTATTTCAGCTAGAGAACTTTGCTGTGGTGTTATAGGCGATTTTTCCAACTGTCCTACCAGCCGTTCATTCAGCCAGGGTCTGCTGAGTGCCTACTCCATGCCAGACACTGTGGAAGGATTGGTTGCACAGGAGAGGGCTCTCTCCCCTTCTCTAGGGAACAGTATACCGTGGATATTGCATACTGTGAACAGAATCTAAATGAATCATGGGAAGGAAGGATGGGGGGATGAGATCATAAATGGGCATGTGTTCAGAAATGAGAAGGAGGTTATAGAGAAGACCCTCGGCTGGAGGGGATGCTAAGCTGAGTCTTGATGGGTTACTAGATTGGTGAGCATACAAAGAGAGGCTCGAGGTGGAGGGAACAGTATAGGGAGGCAGGAGAGGATGTGAAAGAGCAGCCCTGGGGTCCTGTGAAACAGTTCAGGACAAACTGTGAAGGGGTGGAGAGAAGCCGGGCCAAGACCTGCATTACTGTCCCAGGGAGGGGTCTTCCCTACAGAAAAGGAGTCAAGCTTTGGGAGATAATCCAAGGAAGAGAACCAATATGATTAGATTCCCCTGTAGAAAGGCCTCAGTTGGGACCATGTAGAGAACAGTTGGAAGTCAGGTAACTCAGGGAAGACCTGAGCAGGAGCTGGACATAGTGAAAAAAATGTAAGAAAGGAAGAGGTGTGAGGAGTTCAAATTAGTGAGAGTAGCCATGGTGGTAAAGGTGTGCAGAACAAGGGAAGGAGAGTTGGGGAGCCCTTGTAGATGTCTAATTTGAGCAGCTGGTGGCAAGTGAGATCCTTTATAAAGCTGAGATTACTAGATTGGGATGGAGCTGGGTAAGGATGGAGGACGTGAATGTCTCCTGCCTACCCATGCTGGGCTTCCTTTACCTCTGTGACTTCGGACTTCAGGAGTTCACTTTGGGATCTGGAAGCATCTTGATAAACCAGGAAAAAGATGCACGGGTTTTTATATCTTTCAAATGATTACTGTTTTGAATTAAACATGCTGTCTCAAAAAATTTACTTGAGATGCTTCTAGCATCTCTCCAGGTATCCACCTAGCTGTAGGGGCGCCCCACTATTCCAGCAGAAAAAAATGACAATCCTGGGAGGCTGAGTAGTGCCCACAGGATTAGAGAGCAAGCCTGGAGAACCTACAACAATAGAGAACAACAGGTCTCTGCTCTGCTCTGATTCTTGGTACAACCCCCACCCCATCTCCATAGCAGTGAGGCCACATTCAAAACACTATGTGTAGCAAAAGAAGCTTCATCAACCTAAGAGATGACAAATAGATTTTGACCTTGCCCTCAGAAGTAATGGCTTGTTTATCTAGTCCAACATCCTGGTGATAGTGAAACATGATTTAAAAAAAATGACAGGGTAAATTCAAGGGGCATGTGACAAGGAGGAAGTCTCTCATCCTGGGGTCAATTCACCTTTCCTGTTGAGAGTCAGGACATTTCAACACCACCGATACATCCAAAATTACCTACAGAGAAAATGTGTGTTTTCCTAAAGATATCTCCAATAAGAATGTTAAAAGCCACAGACTACACTTGATGTCCAGAAAGTTGGTGGCCTTCAGCTTAGCTTTGCCAACAGTCTGTTCACAATCTGGAAATGTTAATGATGCACCGTGTAAAACCACATATGATTTCATTTACAAAAGCAAATTCTTTATGTTTGGAGAAATAAATAACCAAGCTGGTTTCTATATTTTAACTAAACCAGTTCTTGTATTTTCATTCAACTTTTAAACTTGACCTTATTGTAAATTATGTAAGAGTGTAACTTAGAAAGCCACAAGATTATGTATGTGCATGCGTGTATCTATATATCTATAATATCTCCACGGTGAAGTCACTTGTGTTGGCTAATTTTATGTCAACTTGGCACAGGCTAGTTGTGGTCCCCTGTGCATAGTAGGCCTTCAGAGGAGGGAATCCCAACTGAAAAAGTGCTTTCATAAGATCGGGCTGTGGTCAGGCCTGCAGAGCATTTTCTTAATTAGTGTAATTGTGATTAATGGAGGAGGACCCATCCTGTTGTGGGTGGGGCCACCCCTGGGCTGGTTGCCCTGGATTCTATAATAAAGCAGGCTGAGCAAGCCACGAAGAGCAAGCCAGTAAGCAACACCCCTCCATGGACTCTCCATTAACTCTTACCTACAGGTTTCTGCCCTGCTGAAGCTCTTGTCCCGAATTCCTTTGATGCTGAACAGTGATGTGGAAGTGTGAGTCCCATAAGCTCTTTCCTCTCCATGTACCTGGCCTGTCCTAAAATTTCTTTCTACAGGTAGTCCAGGATCTAGCTTTACCTGAATGAAGGTCTCCAAGGGGGAGCTCCTCAAGCTGCTGGTGGCAGGGATGGGTTGCATGTCATTGGAACCACCACTAAACAGTAGGAGCCATTCTGCATTGTCAAGGTGACTGAATAGGTCTGGCTTAGTCCAGAATGTCAAAGACATTTTTATTGCTAAAATGCCTTTTAGGAAGGCTCATGCCTATCCAGGGAGCAACTCCCTCTGTGCTCATACTTTTGTTTCCTACTGGTATAGTGACTGCAGTTGAATTAATATGCCAAGTAGAGCTTAGTGCCTAGTAGGTATTAAAGCAGTGTTTGTTGCCTGGTATGTGCTTAGCATTCTATAGAAGGGGTCCCTGTTGTCTGCAGGAGATATACACTGGGCTGCTAAGAATCTGATTCTGTGTGCTCATTCTGAGGTCTCAGCATTAGAACTAGAGAGAACATGCCATTTGTTTTGAGTGGAGTTTGGAGAAGAAAGGTACGAAACTTTTTGAGTCCCCTATGCCTCCATGGAAGGTAATCGATCAGTCTTAGGTGAAGAGCGAAGGGCTCAGAGCAAGGTGCCTGACTAGTGCAATCACTGTTCAAACCAATTCTTTAGAGCCAGGCTTCCAAGTGTTCAGCCGCAGAGGTCTCCTGTAACTACAGAATTATAATGCGGCTGCAGGGAAGATGATGGATCTGCTGTCTGCTAGATCATTTCTGTGCATCTCAGACCAGGAGCTGGGGTAGGGTGCAGGCAGTGTTTGGGGGTATGCCCCTTTCAACAGATCCACAGAAACAGCAGGATTTCTAGTCTAATCTACTCACGCCTCTGTATCCAGTTTTGTGCACGCTTAACTATTATCTGTATATTGTATACAATGTGGCTGCACTTTTGGCTTTGGAAAAGTCGGTGGTTTCTCTGGTTTATCTGGAAGCACACTCTTTCCTTACTAGGGACTCGAGACCCTGGAAAGGGAAGTAGTAACCGCAATGCTTGGGGTAAGAATGGAAGGAGAGCAGTGGACACACCCAGCTCTCCTGGGGAACTCTACATTGCTGTCTGAGTCCCACCCACAGTCTCTCCACGCCCTGGCAAAGGTACGGATCTCCACTGCTCCCCCTTCTTACACTGCCTTCTTACACTTCTTTTTGGAGGCTTCTCATTGACTAGTGTATTGTTGGACATCCTCAGAGGGGAAAGGTCATCTGGGAAAGGAGGAGACTCAGGACAAGAGGCATTAAATGCTCGGGATTCAGTATGCCAACCATGCACATCGAGTCAAATTGGACAGAGATCCTGGGCTGATGCTGAGCCCTAGGCTATGTGTTGGGTGGAAGTGCAGAGTTCAAGCCTTGCTGATCTCAGCTTTCTCAGCATTGACTGCTCCTGACTCTTTCCCCTTCATTTCCCTTCCTCCTTCTAGGACTTAAGCAAGACTGGCCTTCTAGACAAATGCTTAAAAACGGGCTCATTAAATAATTTGTATAAACTGTGTTTATGTTACTGGCTGTCATTATTCAATGAAATATTATTTTACTTGCATTAGGATTTACAGTGATGTAACCGCTCTCAGTTTTAATTTGATGGGGCCCATGTTGGTGTGTTCAAGAGAGCCAGAGTAAAAGTCTAAGGCATATCACACAGCCAAATATAGAAAATGAATTCTGCAACTGTCAAATAAAATTTCCCCAGCACATATTGTTTTGAAAGAATGGCATTTTCGGCTAAAACTTATATTTGCAAACTTTAAAATATTGCCAGGCATGGAAGAGACCAACTGGCTAACCAAGTTTTTTTAATGCTCCTACATTCCAGCCATTTCCTGGGCCCAGGCTTGTTCTCCCCCACCCCCCATGGCAGCTGTAGCCGACTTAGAGACTCTCTGCAAAGTCAGCCTGCCAAGAGTTTCCTGGTAAATTGCAATTTATTGACTTTATTTTGGGTATGTCCATTTACTTAATTGCACACTTCTTGAGAGCAACCGTCTTCACGAACACATTCATAATTCCCGCCGGACCCAACATAATGTTTGATTTTCTTTTCTCTCTCCACAAACTCACTATGCTTTCTGAGCTTCAAAAAGGGAATATCTTTTCCTTTGGCTTATTCTTATATATATTTTATTTTTAAGATGGGACTTTTCTATGTAGCACAAGCTGGCCTTGAGCTAGTAAACCTTCTGTCTCAACCTCCCAAGTTGTTGGGATTATAAACATGTGCTAAATCCTGACTAAAAGGGGTGTTTGCGTGTCCAGCTGGTGCAGGGCTTTAGTGGGCACAGGAAGTGGGAGGCAGTTTCATAAGGAGCTTTGCATGTGGAGATGGCTGTGTGTTAGTGTGTTGATGCTATTTGTCATACTTACTTCCCCATGGCTGGTGAATGGGCATCCAATGTGCTGGGGCTTCATCACACACTTACCATATCTTCTGGGGGGACACGGGGGGTGGTGCTAATTTTTACTGTCCAACATGAAAATACCACTACACTGGGATGATTTTCTATTATCTTGAGACAGAAAATTCTGAGCTCTTGTAAATATCAAGTACACACACACACACACACACACTCACATGGTTGTAAAAGTTCAAGAAAGAAACATTCTTAGGGAGCATACACAGCTGCCCTTGGCGGCTGCTTACCTATTTTCGTTTCTTTCCTTCCCCATTATTTTCATCTTCTCTAAGAAAATATCAAACAGCAGGCTTTTGCCAACTCACTTCCTATCTGTCTTGTCTGAGTCAAACACCTTGCCGGGGATGGCATGTTGGGAGTCTTCATACAGGATGGTGGGAACACCCCGGCTCTAGTAGTGGTTAGGAAGACTTACTCTTTTATTGGCTCTCCCTGTTCATTAGTTAGGGGTGACTCTGCCTCTAGCAGCGTAGTCATCATGTGCAGGGGGTGACCCTAGGAAATCCCAGGGTCAAATTCACGTGCATGGCAGGCCGCTGCTCAGAGGCGTCAGGAATTAGGAGCAGCCCTGCTCACCTTCCTTTTGGGTTACATGATCATCTGCAGTCTGGTATTTTTTTATCTCTATATATGCATAGATATATATTATCCATATATATGTGTGTGCTTGAAATTTAAAATCTGAACTTATTTTTATCACATTTAAATTGGGGTGAAGGGACTTTTTTTTGACAGATTGCTTCAGAGGGTGGGTTATGCCTGTCAGTGGGCTGAGCCTTACTGTAATACCACAAGACTGCTCTTGTATTGTCTCATTTGACCTTCCCAAGTCCTGGAATTTGTCATCTGCAAGTTTGATAAATGTGATTCTCAGTCTTCATTCAAATTACTGATAAAAATGTGAGACAGCCAGCACCAAGGACAGAACCCTCACCATGACAGGTCCTGTAGAGCATCCCTTTGAGTTGAGTTAGCAGTTCTGGGTCTGGGAGTGCCGCGGACCCAGCATACACTCCAGAGGTAGACAGACCCATCGGTGCAGCTGACTTCTGCCACACTGCCACAGGGACAGATTGTTTTCCATAGTGACGGGCTTTCTTCTGTACTACCCGCCACTGGAAGCAGCATATGAACTCACTTCTCCCCCTCCTGCCACCCTCTGTCTGTCACCAGGCCCACCCCACTCTTACAGGTGGGAAAGAACATGCTGTCTGTCTCAGCTGCTCCGCCAGGACACAGATCGTTAAGGCAGTAAGTCCCTTCACCTCCCACCACCACACACACAAGAGGATGTGGGAAATGCAGACGACAGAGACCCCTTCGTTTGGTCCTGGAGTGAGCCAAAAATATTTTCTGCACGATCCACAGACGAGACACTTGGTAACACACTGATTTGGTGACTCGAGTGAGTTTATCTGAGGCAGAGGCAATACTTTAGGTGCAGGTTCCCACTCACATTCTAGAAGACTGATTCTCAGCCTTTCTAGTGCTTTGACCCTCTAACAGTTCCTCAATCATAAAATTATTTTTGTTACTACTTTTTAACTGTAATTTTTACTACTGTTATGAATCATAGTGTAAGCATCTGTATTTTCCAGTGGTTTTAGGCAAACTCTGTGAAAAGGTCACTTGGCCCTCCAAGGGGCTCTTGAGGTTGAGAACTACTGTTTTGGCAGTATCAGTGGGTAGATTGCGCTGAAGTCTGAAACTCGGACCTAATGGGAGTCCCAGGTAAGAAAAGCCACAAAGAGCTCTGTGCTGCCAGACACTTGTGCCCACAGGGCAAAGATTCCTGGAAGCAACTTCTAACCAATCCGCTGTCTTTGACATCACTTTCCATTGAAAACTTCCTAAGGCCTCTCATGTTCATTAGCAAATCCAGTGATGCCTGCTGGGACAGTGCAGTTGGAGCTAAGTGTGGGCTCTGAGGGAGGCTTTCAACCCTCAGTTCGCCAGCTGTGTGTGTGTGTGTGTGTGTGTGCGCGCGCGCGCGCGCGTGTGTGCACTTGCACGAGTGCATGCACGTCTCTGATCACAGTGCTCTTGGTGCATATGAGTTAAAGTGGAAAGCTGAGGTAGAGTAAAGTGTCCTCTTTTGCTTGTGGTCATACTACCCACAGTTTATATTATAGTCACCTAAGAGCCAAATACACCAAATGGAAGCTTCCAGAAATTTATTAAATTTAAAACCGTGCCCTCGGGTGGTTCACACTCAGGACATGAGCCACCTCTTTTTGCATTGTGCCCACACTATGTGAGCTACCCACCCATTACTCAGGGCTGTCTTGTTATGGTTTCCATGGGATTTAAGTGTTTGTGTTTAAACCCTACCTAAGCAGTTGTCTGATAGTATTTCACTGCTTATGACATTCACCTTCAGCTTGTCTCATCACAGAGGGATCACACGGCCACAAATAGAGTGAGTGACTACGGTTAGATACTGCAGAAGCGGAAATATACCCAGGTTTTTATTATATTTATTGTAGTATATTGCTATACTATGCATTTTATCACTACTTACTGTTGTAAGCCATTTTTTGTGCCTAATTTTTAACTTGAAGTTCATAATAGACGTGGTGTACATATTGGAATGAGCAGTGTTTACAGTATTCAGCACTATCTACAGTTTTGGGTACTCAGTGGGAATCTTTAAATGTATCATTTATGAATAAGAGGGAGATCACTGTAATTTTCAGATATCATGTTAGCTTCTTTGGCTGTGGCCTTGAGTATGCTTATTTCCGCTGCTATCCAATTTCTCTGTCCCTAAAAGGTTAAGTAATGCATTAAGGACCACTGTGACAATTAAAAGACACATGCGGGAACTAGTTTGTGTATGGGTTGGCATATATTAATCGTCCAGTTGGTAGAAGCAGCCACAATGTTGTGCAAAGCGATTCCCTGCTCTTCAGACCTAAAGCTTGTTTGTTCTGCTGCTTGCCCCCCAAACTTTTGCCCCCCAAACTTGTACCCTCTTGGTTCATAGTCACATCTATTTTTTGCACCGGGCTTCAGCAACCCTCGGGGTTCTGTGAACCAGCAGTGAGAGAAAAAGCACAGGTACTTGTTCTTACCACATCTATTCTTGCTCTCTCTCCCATCCTCTCTGAATACGACCTCTTAAAAAAAGGACTTCAGATATTTATAGGGATTCCTTCATTTATGAAAGAGTAAAAAATTCCCCAAGAGCCTAGATTTAGCAGCCATGTTTACACAACCAATCTGGGCTCCATTTGGCCATTTGTTTTACCTGTACCAGCATGTAACTATACTTTATTTTTATAGTGCTCACAGAGGTGATACAGATAATGCCCCCTCTCCAGCCATAGGGATGCTATTTGGCTTTTTTTTTATTCTGTTTTTTCTACCCGAGACTCTAAATGGGGCTTTAGGAGTGAGAACACAGGAGACTCTTGGCAGTGACTAACCACTGCTAAGTCCTGCATAGATGCCATGCCTAGTATTGTAGGACATGATCTGCTAATGTCTGTCCACAGTGAGTCCCAGGGCTGATATGGTTCACTGGAGACCAGAGAGGTATGTTCCGTGCATGTGGCACCTACAGACTTGTATATGTTCAATTGCACCCAACAGGGATAGTTATGAAAACACCCCATTTCTACTGTGTTCAGCCCCAGGTCCTGGTTTCCTGCCAAGATAACCTTAGACCACATAGCAAGGTTCCCTGAGTATTTCCTGCCTGGTTTACACAGTGTGTGGCCAGCTATCCAATCAGAATCCATTGCCCCAAGGCATCTTGGTTGTTAGAAAATATTCAGTTCTCCCAGCCACCTCAGCTCTGAAAATAAGTGCCATCTCTTCATGATGACATACTCTTCGGCCCCGATCATTGGGTTATTCCCAGACACACTCCTTCTGGCAGGAGAAGGAACCATAGGTTGACTGTGGAGAAAGGTGATTAGCTATGTATACTGGGGACAGAAGCTTGGAGATCCTGATCTCTCTCTCTCTCTCTCTCTCTCTCTCTCTCTCTCTCTCTCTCTCTCTCTCTCTCTATCACTAGAGCCCCACCCCGGGTGCTTGTCACAGTCACCCTCTATTCCCCAGTCATCCACAGTAAGGCCCGGATATCGAATTTGGTTTGAAAACAGTCGCCATCTTCATGTCTGTGTCTGAAATCATCTGTCATCGTCACAGGGTCCTTAGACAAAATGGAGAAGCTACACTTTGCTGTAAGCATACCATACAATGAGCTCCTTTGCATCTTTCTTTAGATGGGGTCTCTAATGGACTATACTGTGGCTTATTTATAGGCCTCACTCTGTAGACTAGGCTAGAATTGATAGAGAACTTCATCTGTCTCCTGTGCTTTAATGTATTCATCCATGTCCCATGGGTGAGAAAGACATTTTCATATACTCTGTTGGTCAGTCTTGCCTCTGCTTACACAGGGAAGTAGCTTCTTTCTCTTTCACCACAATGATTTTTACACACTGAGTCCTGCAGACCAGAGGGGACCAGAATTCCCTAATTTTCAGGAAAGCCTGTGAAGACCTCAATGCCACACCCTCCTTTTCTCTCTTTCTTTTTAGTCTTAGAGACATAGTGATGAGGGATGGAGAATGCCCCCTAGGGCAGGGATTCTTATCTCTCCTTTTTTACTCCTGGCCCCTATCCTCTGAGAAAGTCTTAGGTGATTCTAACTTTAGAGTTACAAGAAGTAGGTTTATAACTCAAACATCTTCTGACTATGAATCATAAAGGAATTTATTTTAAAACAACTCTTTGGAAATTATGTATAGTTTTATGACTTATTAAAGATGAAAGCAAAGCTAGTAAGGTTGGCAGACTTGTTTATATTTTCATTGAGAATTTAAATCTTGACTAAATATTTGATACTGTCAGATACAGAATATTTTCAGCATTTTCGGTATTTTATCGGTATTTTGATTTTACAGTCAGTGCAAAGACCACCAGTTCATACAGACACAGCACAGAATGTCAGAACTATAGCCAAGTCCATCATAGAAATTGTTAGAAATTATGTCCTAATCTGAAGCCAAAATTCATTATTGGTTTTAAAAAAACGAAACTTACTTGTAACTTAAACAGCACTTTTGGAAATATTTATTTTATGTCTATGAGTATATGGTATGCACCATGTGCCTGACTGGTCCCCACAGAGGCCAGAAGTGGGCATTGGATCCCCTGGAACTGGAATTACAGACAGCCGTGAGCTGCTACAGTGTGGGTGCTGGGGACTAAATGCATGTCCTCTACAAGGACAGCAAGTGCTGCTGGGCCCTATCTCTGGTGCCTCAAACAGCAAGGTGTTTAAAAACCTATATAGATTACTTTTTAAAAAGTTGTACTTTTTTCTTTCTTGAGATGATAATATATCATTTTCCTCTTCTTACCCCAGCCCCAACCTTCCCAACCTTCCCTGATATCCCTCCTGACTCTTAAAAATGTTTTTAACAACACAATCCAAAGACAGACAATTTTGGCATTTACATACTGAGGGTTGATGGTAGAAAAATATTAAGTCTGTATTTTTTTTTCCTTCAGCAAATTGTTATGTTTTTATGGGAGTAAAAAAAGAAATGTTTTGGGTATGATTCAAACTGGAGTTCATCACTCAGGACTCTTGATCCTGAGGCTGAGATGGTTTAGCAGCTCCTCATTGGAGGTGCTGGGCAGGACTGCATGACCAGGCTAATGTTTACATGCTGTGTGTTCTCAGACCCAACACTGCAGCGGAGCTTCGAGATATATCACAGGGAGCGCTGCCCGGCACACCTCAGATTCATTACATGGTTGATTTTGAATTAATTTTTGATTGTTATGCTTCCGGAAACCTTTTACCGCTGCCAAGGTTTTCTCTACCCTCACAGTCAATTATGTGGTGACCCACAGCTTAAGAAGCTGGGCAGCAGAAGAAACGTGTTGAGAAAAGCACAAACGCTTGACTTGAAGAGGCAGCACCCTAACATGGCGCTTCTTGAGGATGTGGACTGGTACAGGGAGACTTTGCTAGAACTCCTGGAACCTGACAGGGAAGCGCTGTGCTTCCCGGCTGATCCGCCACAGCTTCTGTCAGTGTCCCCACTAGGTCAGATGCCTCTGGCCCCTGTGCTTTTCATTTCATGTGAGGAACCTGACAGGAAGTTCTGCCTCTGAGCTAATGGCCGTCACTCCTTCGCTCTTCTAATGGGTCAGGCCAGGTCTAAACCTGGAGGTCTTTCCGTAACACTGTGAACCTCCTGGGCAAAAGCATGACTCGTCATAATGTGGAAAATTGCTCAAGAGTCACTGAGAGCTGCCTTCTCCCATGTCCCTATGCTTCCTTTCATATATGTCCTCACTGCCATTTTTAGGAAATGTGGGTTTTAGGGTGAGAGGGTCACAAGCCACAGCTGGTGCTAGAAACAGAGCTCGGGATGCAGGCTCTGCCGGGTCTCTAGGTCATACTTGTGCAGAGACTAGTGCCAGGGGAGAGGCAGGCAGACAAGAGATCAACTGTGTGTGAGTCACACACTTAAAAGCAGAATGAAAAAGGAAGCTCGTTTCTATGTCATGAGGGTGGGGGATGGGGAGTGGGGGGGTCATTCTTCCCAGGAGTCTGCCCAGGGCTAAGGAGCCAGTTTTGTCACCTGGCAGGGTTTGCCACAGGTAACGCTGGGAAAGTGGAAAAAATTCTTAATTTCTAATGGCCTTTGAGTGTGCTGCTTCCCCACCCGATTGGTGTTCCTGAGCTGGCTTTGGGGGAGGGGCACCAACGGACCTTGTCCACACAGGCATCTCTTCTTCTTCTTTTTTTTTTTTTTTTACAACAGGCATCTCTTCTAATCTTTTCTAATATTTATCTCCAAGAAAATGAAAACTAGGCATTTGCAGTCCAAAGGAGTGGGCCCCCAGTTGGGGGAAGTCACAATTCAGAGCTCACCTGAGCTCCAGTACCAAGGCGAGCAGGTAATCAGATCCCAGTTCATCAGGAAATCACAGACTTGCAAAGCCTTTGCTTTCCTTGATTTCTAGAGCCTTCCTGCTCTGCTCAGAAGTGTGTCACAGGAAATGTGGAACTGAGGAAAGGGAATACTACTCTCTGAGAGGTGGAGGCCTCTAAGGCTGCCTTAGTCAGGCCCCTGACCAGGCATCTTGGTGCAACAAGCCCAGACTTTGGGAGTGACTTACTCCCCCCTCCCCAAATAAATGACTCCTACTACAGACTCTTTTGGAGAGCAAATGTTCATTGAGAATTCAGTCAGTTCTCCTGAGCTTATTCTTAGTATTTTGAATACAGGTTCAGGAGTTAGGCCTTCATACTAAAGTTCTGGGTAATTCTTCCAGCTGTGATCTTAGACACCATCTCTGAATGGTTTTCCCAACACCAATTAACTTCTGTCCTCCCTGCTGGTCCCATTAACTCTCACCAGGAACTTCTCTGTAAATGGGAGGAGGCAGGGCAAGCATTTAGCTTCCCACCAACTGTCAACTTTGGCTGGGTCTTCACTGCATTTGGACATTGATTTTACATGTCCCTTCTCAGCAAACCCGTTAATAAGATTCTTTCCCTCCTCTCCGTCTCTTTGAGCCTCTTCAGCCTGGCCCTGTCTCCTGGTCAGATCTTGATTACATGTCTCATTGATTTCATTCAGCTATTTATTAATACACTAATTAGTATGTTCATTTAAACGAGAATGACACCGCTTTAAAAAAGTAAATGCACAGAGGTGCAGGTTAATGGAGACCTCTGTTTATTTAACATCGATGGTTGGTGTGAAGAGGATTCGTTTTGGATGTTAAAAGGACACGGAGAGTTTTTCCAGGGCTTAAATCACGTTAGCTGACAATCAGGGGCACCCTTTGAACGGTGACATCTAGAAGCATATTTCACTTTCCTTCTGTGATCTTAGTCTCCATGGTTCGGCTACGGAAGCCAGGAGAAGGCCAAAATGGGGCAGAGCTGGCTAGACGGTCTGATCTAGACGGTCTGATCTGTTGTTCTTGGGCTGCTTGGTATTAATCAGGGCAGGTGAATTCTCTGACAACTGCCAACTCTCACTGGGAAAATGCTTTTCAGTCTCCTGGCTGACTATGTATGTGACTTTGTTCCACACAGTCAGATGCAGGATCCCAGCCTCCTTCTATCTTCCTCGGATATCTCTGGGGCCTTGTAGCTCAATACTGGCTCTTCTGCATCCTGCTGGGAGAGGAGGCACAGGTGCCCCACTCCTATGCTTTTGAGATCAATTCCAAGGCCCCTTGTAGATACCTAAAAACCGATAGTTCTGAAATATATATATATAATCACCATGAGCGTGTATCAATTAATCTGATAACTGAGATGGCTATTGATTGGAGGTTACAATTAGGAAGAAAAAAAAAAAAACCACATGTAATATGCTTTTGTGTTTGATTGTTTCAGTCTGGAGAAACTTATGGAACAATACTGGATGCTAATATTTTCCTGAAAGATGGGTAGCAATAGAAAAGGAGTGGAAAGAAGGAGAAGACAAAACAATGGATTTAGACTTCTTTGGTGCCATTGGATGTTGGTACTTCGTGGTTGGATTGAAACAGGGAATTAAGCTAAGTTGTTTTACAGCTTAGATCCATGTAGGTGGCATGGTAGATGGTTAGAGGAACGTGGCCTCCAAGTGAGAGGGTTGGTTATGAACTGCCACTCCAGTGGGAAGGTGATGGGGATTGTCTTAGTTTGGGTTACTATTGCTGTGACGAAACACTATGATCAAAGCAGTTTGAGGAGGAAAAGGCTTATTAAGCTTAAGCTTCCACATCCCATCTCATCATCAAAGGAAGTCAGGACAGGAACCCAAACAGAGCTAGAACCTGGAGGCTGGAGCTGATGCAGAGGCCATGGAGGGGCACTGCTTACTGGCTAGCACCTCATGGCTTCTTCACCTGCTCTCTTATAGAACCCAGGACCACCAGCCTGGGGATGGGACCACCCACAACAGAAATCACCAATTAAGAAAATGCCCTAAAGGCTTACCCCACAGCCCAGTGTTATGAACGAGATTCCCCCACCCAACCCCACCCCCAACTGAGGTTCCTGCCTTTCTGATGAATCTAGCTTGTGTCAAGCTGACATAAAACTATCCAGTGAGGGGTGGCAGAGTGAGGGAGTCAGTGAGAGGGATAGAGAGGAGGGTTAGAAGTGGTAATTAGTGCAGCTGAGGGGCATGGAAGAACCAGTAAGTAGCCAGGCTCCACCAAAGAGAGAGGTCGGCCATGGAGGATGTGGGAAAATGTGGATCTCTTTTTGCCACTCTGACTTCGAGATGACTGAAAGGCCTGGATAGCTAGAGGTATAAAGAAGAGGTGTGCAGTCTGGACATCAGGGCAATCGAGAAAATTGAGGACTAGATAGGAATAAAGTGAGGTATGTCCAGCATAGCCACCCATGGAGTGGGTGACCTGATAATTTTGGGACCCTTGGCAGGCAGAGTGGCTAGACTGCCCTCCTCCTTTGCCTAGTGACCCTGGGAAAGTAACTGTGAATAGCAGGCTTCCAGTGCCTTATGAGCACTAAATTAAGTCACGTTGTGGTTAAAATTAACATTATGATTTTTCTAAGCTATTTTGCTGAGCTTGGCTATATGTGTCCCACGTAGCTTTTGCCAAGCAATGTATACTGACCAATGGCTGCTCTCTTAATCTGACCCTGTAAAATCTCTTCCTTGCACCAGGGAGCTAGTGCTTCCTTAACTTTGAATAAAACTTCTCTGATGGGTGAGGGATAATCAGAGAGCCTGGTCAGAGAAGGGGACTTAGCCTCACACTGTAGCTCTATCTCCATTTCTAGGCTTGGGCTATCCTCAAGGGAGTGTCTGACGAACCAGTGCTCTGTGGCCCTGTGGACGTCCTTCTCTAGAGGAAGGATCCTGCAGGTTGGAGGCACCCTTGAGTTCAGTTTGGAGATCCAAATTCTACCCCTCACCTCTTCCCCTAGGAAATGGCCTCTCCATTCTGAGGCAAGTTCATTCTGGGGTACAGAAGTAAATGTGTTTAAGGGGCCTCCAGAACATTGGTGGCAGAGTTAGGCTGTCTGATGCGGCATACTTCCTGAAGTCTGGACAGAATCCCAGCCTGCTCCTGGATCCCAGACTCAAACTCCCCTCCTCGTGAGGAAGTGGCCCATCTTCTTGGTTTTCTCCTTCTTTACCTAATGTGCAAACTGTAAGTCAGGTGTAACTCTACAAGAGTGAGCTGGGAGTTCTTTTTGAAAACACCAAATTAATTGGTTAATTAATTAATTCTGTGTATGGGTTTATGCATAGCACAACAGATACATGGAGGTTATAGGGCAACTCGCAGGAGTCAGTTTTCTTTCCACCATCTTGGTTCTTGAGAAGAAACTTGGATCATCAAGCTTTGTGGCAAGTGCCCTCTGAGCTGTCTCACCTGAGTTTTCCAAGTCGCACACTACTCTACAAACAAAGCAAACCCCAAGGAGAGCCTTTAAGATGTAGCCACACTTAACCCGAGTTTGCATGACTGATAAGGAGGCCTCTTTGCAAGCCCATTTTCTAAGACATCAACTCAGGCAGTAGGCCAGTGAAGGAAACCTGCCCCAAGAGGTATTTTACAGCCCATTTATTTTGAATGCTTTATTTTCAGGGTCTGTGAATCGGAGTTTCAAAAATCCTTGGAAGGACCAAATATATCATAGTGTCTGTCACTGTGTTGGGCCCTGGGGATTTACCAACAGTTGCCAGGTGCTTCTCCTGGGCACCCAAGTTCAGAACTGTTTCAGTATCTGGACTCAGCTGTGCAGTTTAAACCTCAAAGAGTGTTATGAATAACTAAGTGTTCTGTCTATGGGGTGATGAGGTTTTCACGGACTGAAGTCTCCTTAGGTGTGGCAGGGATGTGGATACATACTGTCCATGCAGATTAGGGAAGAGCAGATTAACCTTTTGTTCTCCTTGTCTGGCTGGGTATTTATTGGGGAGTGTTATTATGGAATTCTTGGTCTGGGTCATTGGCCAAATTGTGACTGGCTGATAGGGATGGATGGAGGGAATATCAAACCCCAAACATCTGCATTTCAGCTGCAGCTCTCTGGCTGATGTTTCTGTTCTCAGTCTCCATCAGTTCTCTCATCGCAATAAACCAACCCCAAATGCATGTAAAATGATAAGACACCAACAATAATAGCAAATAAGTAAGTGAGTAAGTAAATATATAAATGAATAAAAAACCCACTTGCATTTGAAATTGCCCCCGGCTCATCTGCTTATCGTAGAAATCCTCTCAGTCATCTCCCAATTAGGATTAAACTCTACTCTGAATTAATTTTGCATTACAATTTAACTTGATTAAAGACAGTGACTGGGTGAGTCTTGAGCTCTGTTTCCTCCTGTGACAACCAAGTGCAAGTAAACCACCAGGACTCTAACTCCCTCCTGAACTCCACTGGCTGTGGAACGTGACATTCCTCGAAACTCTTTTGAGGCATTCCAAAGCACTGCTTTGTCTGTCTGGTCTCTCTCCCCCAGCAGCCCTGGAGCAAAGCCACCCATTGAAAGGGCTCTGTGTGGCTGGGTGTTTTCTTCAGTTTCATGTTTTGTTCGAAGGCATTAGATCTGTTTGGGCTCAGACTCCCCGGGGCCGTGTGTGCGTCAATGCCATCTTTTTGTCCTAATTTGGTCATGGTGATCCTGGGCTCTGTAGTTGTGGCTGCAAGGAGGTGCTTTCTACTTTCATGTCATTCCAGGGCTTGTTTGCAAGATGCTGCATAAGGTTGGGAACAGAGCCACCCAAAAGCCAAGAATCTAAGCAAATCACTTGTTGCCTACAAAGCCAGGGATTGGATTCTCCTGGTGATTGGGTCTGTGGGGTTGTGATGTCCCCTGTCTCCTATAGGCTTGCTGTTGGAATGTGTGTCTTTTGGTTTTTTTGCACTGTAGAATAGTAAGTAGGAAGCTCTGGTAGTTCTTCTAGGAGAAAACCTATACCCAGGTCCCAGCTTCTCTTCTTAGATTCTGCCACGTCAGCCATGGTTCTTAGCTGTGTCTTCATGCAGTCAGAAGTAGATGAGGTTACACTATGAAGGAGGAGGACCTTGGCTAAGTGTGATGGCTAAACTTAATTTTAACTTGATTCTTAGAAAGAAGAAACCTCACTGGAAGAATCGTCTTCATCAGACTGGTTTGTGGGCATGTCTAATGGTAATTTTCTTGATGTAGGAGGGCCCAGTCCACTGTAAATGGCACTGTCCCTAGGAAGGTGGGCTTGAGCTATGTAAGAAATGTAGCTGATCATGATCTTAAGAGCATGCCAGTAAGTAGTACTTTCCAGTGATCTCTGCTTCAGCTCCAGGTTTCTGCCTTTAGTTCCCACCCTGACTTCTCCTGGTGATGACTGTTGTCTGGAAATGTAAGCAAGAAAATAAATCATCCCCCTGCCTCAAGCTGCTTTCTGTTGTGGTGGTTACCACAGCAACAGAAAGCAAACTAGAACATGTAAACCAGAACAGAAAGAACATGTTCATTTCAAAGAACCAGAAATTAAAGCAAAGGTGTACACAAGAAAGGTTTTAGAAAGCATTATCTGGAGGCTAAAGGGGGAAACTCTGGAATCAGATACAGACTAAATTCACTTCTTAGCCTGGACAGTGACCTAATCCCTCTCCCCTGCCACCTTCCTATGACGACTACTCCTTTTGTGAAGTGCTGATGGAAGGAAAGCTACCTTCTTCACAAGATGTGCATTAAAGGTTCAGCCGTGATGCTTGGCCTAAAGAGGATGCTCTTGTATATCTTCCAATTTGAAAAGACTTTAAACTCTTTCAGCTACTGGAATAAGGGAAACCACCAACAGCGAGCTAGTCTGCTGTACATTCAGTCTATCTTTGCAAGAGAGGAAATACTTACAAATGAATGCATCCTCAGGATACTTGTAATTAATTGCCATCTATTCAGGCTCCCTTCCTTGAATCAAGGAACCAGGCAGTCCACTTTAGCGTTTGACTTGAATACATTCAATTTGTGGGTGTTGTGGGTTGGACCTATGATTTTCAAACCCTGCTTAGCTCAGGATTTAGCTGATGAACTTGGAAAAAAAATCATTCATTTCCTAGCTTCCTCTCAGTCTGATTGAATCAGACGCTCCAAGGGGTAGTAAGGCATGGGCATGAGGAGACTTTTCAATATATATAATGCATATATATTAGTATTTAATGAATATGTAATAATCTGTGTCTATATATAGATGTATGTAACAAAAACAACAAAAAGAGACTGAATTTGAAAGAGAACAAGGGTAAGCGTACATGGGGCTAGGTTTAGGAGAAGGAAAGAGAAGAGAAAATGATATAGTTATAATTTCAGAATCTAGAAATTATTTTTTTAAAAGAGGAGAAAGGAGTTTGAAGGCAATCAGTTTGGGAAGCTCAAGGCAAGGTCAGAGTCACTATATGACAGTTTGTTTCTGTCGGCTCCATTAATGGTGTTTCTTCTCCCCTTTACTCTCTAGAGTATCATTAAAAAGCTGAGTACTCAAGGGACACTCAGCATCTGCCCCCTTCTGTTCTTGAATCTAAATGAGTGTCTGGTTGTGAGTTAATGATGGCCCCTATTGGCCTGGTAGTACTGCATTCTGGAGATATTCTTACAAATGGCCTCCTCAACAATTCTACTTTCTTTGGATATATGAAACTTGACCAGGAATTGCATTCCTCTCTCTCTTGTTTCCTTCAGCTCTGCTCTATAACTCTCTGGGTATTGCCAGCCTATTTACCAACCCTACCAGGGCTGGTGAAGGGTAGATCAAGTTCATCTTGGACAATCCCAGGGAAGTGGCTTTCTCGGTCTCTTCCCTTCACCTCCTAGTCTCCAAACCCCTGTATGAAGGGTCATGCCAGCTGTGTCCAGAGGCAGATATTGTGCAGGTTCCTCTCTCACTAATTCCCACTTTTTCTTCATTTGTTTCTACTTTATGCTTTTAAGTTTTACTGAGTAGGTGTCATGGCTGTCTTCCAATTCTATGAAACAGGCACTACAGGAGGGTCTATTTCATTTTTGAATAATATACTCTAGAAAGCATTTTTTCCTGCCTTCTTTTCTGAATCTCAAGGATAGAATTTAAATATTATAAGTGGTAATATTCTGGAATCATGCCAACTTTGTTTCTACTAGAAACTGTGGGACTCAAGGGAAAGACTAGGGGCATCATGTCTGTTCATTTCTGGGATCTTCAAGGATTTCCATAACGTGGGTCAGGGTAGTTGGGATGTGTCTCACTTCTTGGCAGATAACACTCTCTCTCAAATGGGAGGGAACAGTCCTTGTGACAGGAGCTATTGAATCAGCTGTTGGTGTGACCTTGGAGAGAAAAACTAGATCATCTTGAAAGATCTTTCACTCTCAAAGTCTATCTTCCTGCTCTCTGGGAGGAAGTAAGGTCTAAAGACTAGCAATCTAGAAGCCATTGATTCACTTTGTGCCTGTGAGGGACAGTCTTTTTGTGCAGCGAGTAAAGGTTGTCTTTATCTTGCTCAGATGCTGATTTCTCTATTACCAGAGTTGAGTACAGCAGCTCTTTGGTATTGTTATTTTTATGAAGCAATGCCTGCCTCAGAGTTTTGTAAACATTTTTCTCCTCCACTTTCTGATTGGTCAATAAAGAACTGATTCAGCCTATGACTGGGTAGATGAGATAGGTAGGCTGGACTTTCCATCCCAGCCAAGGGTCCTGAGGTAGACAAAGGGAGGAGGAGGACCACAAGAAAAGAAGGAAAGAGGTGGTCCCAAAACAGAGGATCCAGAAGGAGTCATGATGGCCAGGTCATCAAGGGATCACTAGCAGGACACATGGAGCAGAGCAAGCTAGGGCAAGATTCAAACTACAAGTAACATGGGGCCTATGATTAGGAGAGTTAGAGGGTTAGACCCTTAGGTCTTCAGCTTGTTAATAAAAGTACCAGGTCTCTTTATCTATTATTAAGGAGCTAGAACTGATTAAAGAGGGCATGGAAATGCCTTGCAGTTATTTGGGAGCAAAAGGGGTGATGTAAACCCCCCGAAAATTCTACTACCCACCTCGGCTGACTGATGTCCTCTGAAAGAAACAAGGCCAAGAGATGCCCTAAAGCCTGGTGACTTTCAACCTGATTAAAAAACTAATGGTTTTCAGATGTGACTACTTATCAGAGCCCCAAGAGCCAGATTATTTTGTTTTGTTTATATCTGTGGAATATTTTGGTGTGGCCAACATTTAGAGGTTAGAAGATTTCACTTCAAGTTTCTATTTATAGAAACAAAGACCTGTCTGAGAATGCTGAGGCTTTAATCCTGAATGAGGCCTCTCAAAAGACCTGGAGCCACTTCCTGGGGGAGCAAGCTCTCCAGCCTGGAGGGAGCACATCCACCATAGCTTGCTTTAGCCCTTGATATTCTCTGTCTCTCTTGTCTTTAGCCCTGGGTTGGCACCTGAGTCTGAGAGTGCTGCCTGGCCTGGAAGAACATTGTGAACATCCAGAGGAGGCATAGGTTTCCAGGCCCTGTCTCCCAGGGACTTTGTTTCCTGATATGGGTTCCTGCTCCAAAAAATTGTACTGGAGGGCTAGTGACCTGGAGCCTGGGGATTGGCTTGAAATGAGAAGTGAGTGTGTCTTCTCCACTAGGACAGTCAAGAAAATCCCATTGAGGGCAAAGACTGTGTATCTATCTTTAGTACAGGGCCTAGAGTCTTGTGTTCTGTGTGGACATGGAAGACCCCATCAACTGGATTTTACTCTCACACTCATGCTTGTGGTCTAGAAAGTGCCACTTTCTTTGTGGTTGTGATTGGTGGGCAATATTGGCCTCACCAAAGCTTCTGAGAGAAGCAGAGACTCCCTTTTCTCAGCTCTCTCAAAATGGAAGCTTCATGTTAGAGCCTATATTGGAGTGGTTGGAAATGATTCCAAAGTCAGCAATGAATGTAGGAGTTGGCTCCGAGGGACCAGAGTGAGCAGAGCCTGACAGAACAGCCTGTAAGAGGAGAATCCCTAGTATTTGGACTCTCTTAGATGTTCTATGGGCCTAGAAGCATCAATTTCCTCATACCCACAATATAGTGTTTGGCCTGTAGTACTACCGTTACATTTCAGTCTGAATATCAGCTTTGGATGTAGACATCCTGATCCTATAGCTAGAGTAAGGCACATTGTGTTCTGTGTAGAAGGCAAGTGTCTACAGGTCTGGTTCATCAGGCTCATCACTCTGGAGAACATCTATCCCTCTAGAACAGCTGTTAAAGCCAGGACTCTCTTGGACAAGCTACTAATGACTGGAGTAATTAAGGGCATTTGACCACTTACTAATAATTGTGTCCCTAGGATTGTCTGGTTATTAATGATGCTACTATTCTGTCCTACTCTCTTGCTCTAAAGTTATCTCACCAGTCAGCAGAAAGAGAACCATCTCCCTCCTGCTGGGTCTAGATCCAGCAGGTGCCTGATAACTTTGTAGTGGATGGTGTCAAGCAACCATCTATCCTTTCCCTCCTAGCAACACTTACTTTCTTAGCCTCTCCTGCCCTATTGCAGGTCTTAACACCTCAATCCTTACTTATTCTTATATTCCCCTTTCTTTTCTTCCTGTAAAAAAAATCATTCATGGAGCTCTTCCTACCTTGGAATCACAGCAGTTCAGCCACTGCTTTCCTTACTAATGGAAGAAAAGCTTTGATAGGAAAGAGGTCTGGACACGTGCTCTTGGAGGAGCCTTCTTGAAACTGTGTGATGGAAGAGCTGGGAAGATCTCGGTCAGTTCATGGCTGTGCATGGGGAACCATGGGGAGCAGTAGGGATTCAGCGGTACATTGGCATACTTGACTTCACCAGCAGGGACGAAGTAATCTATTTCTGAGACAATTTCCCAGGCTTCACTTTGCTACAGTAAGATTCTCAACCAGCCCCTTCTGTGTTTTCATGTGCATGAGTTATAGCAGGGCCATACACAAGCTCTTATGAATTGGCATCAGGAGACAGGGTCCTTTGGGAAAGGCTTATGAGAAACTTTTGTACAACTTGAGCACAAAGGATATCACAAGATGGGTCTCCACACTCATGAATTCCAGGTATGAAGATTGATAGAAGTTCTGGGATTGGATAAGGAAGAGCCTTTTTTTTTTTTTTTTTTTGTATGTCTTATTGATTTGGAGCAGACAATTCATAAAAGAAGGCAAAAGCAAACAGGTCCTGTGGTGAGCTTTTCCGGATGTGGCTGCTTCACTTTCTCCAGTAGCTCAGCCTCAGATCGATGTCAGACTCTGTAATTTATTTATGAAATTATATAGCCTTTCCTCTAGTAACATTTTACTTTTATTTTATTTCATCTTCCAGATCCCTACTGTGGACACAGGAGTTATTTCCTCATAGGAAGTTGCCTTTTGACACTTATTCATATAAATGGAAGAGCGGATGGGGGAAAATAGCCATAGTATATGGTAGACATTTAGACCCAGAACGATGTGATTATAGTTTAAAGGTTTATATTTCCATTGAATCCACTTCCTAGAAGCCTGGCAAGTTAACCCTTGTGGGCACTGTTTTATCCCTCTGCAGGACCAATAATGACAACCCTCAGCATCCACTAGGATCACCTGTGTCACAGGGATGGAACATGTCCTTCTTACTCTCTGTACACTTGAGTTTATTTCTGCGTCCTTCCTTTTTTATGTAACATCCTGGCTCATGTTCCAATAGCTCAGAACCTCTGCATATTAATCGGCATCCTAGAGAGATTTTTCTCAAAAGGATAATGCTGCCAACCAACCTCTCTTAGAGAATGTCTGTTAACACAAAGTAGGGTACTCTTTCCCCAGGAGGTTGTTCCCCGAGCCAGACTGTAGTGATGCCACATCTGGGTATGTCCTTACATGAAGCCCTTCAGGGAGTTTCCTGAGTTGGAGAGAGGCCATTGTCACTCATTTCAGACTGAGATCTTTCACTGAAGCAGTGTCGTGGCTGAAGGAGGGCAGGTAGCTGTGCTTTGGACCACCTCTACCCCTGTGTGAGTCATCCATGTGCAAACCTGTGGCACTTGACTCTTTTCTGTCAGCTCTAACTCTCAGGCATTTGGAAAATCCTCTCATTTTACCATTTGATCTCATTTCAGTCGTCCGGATTTGTTTTCATGATTGAACTCCTGTCTTGGTCTTCTGGTTGGGATACCATGCTTGCACAGGAGTCCTGCCTCCCTCCAATCCATCTTCTTGTCCTCCCATTCTTATGCTACAACCACAGGGCAGCTGGGCGAGTACTCTTCTCTTAGGAAACGTGCTAAGTCTAATTTGAAGTTTGAGGTATAGTATTGAAAGATATTACCCCTCATTAAAATGGATTTTTTTTCTCACATAATATATCCTAGTTAGGATATATTTCTCTATTTTAACTCTTCCCAGTTCCTCCCCATAACCCCTTCTATCTAGATCTACTTCCTTTCTGTCTCTTGTTAGAAATCAAACAGGCTTCTAAGACATAATAAAAAAAATAAAAAGAAAATAGATTTAAAACCTAATACAGTGGACAAATTAGACAAAGCAGGAGGAAAAGAGCCCAAGAGAAGTCTCAAGAAACAGACCCACTTGTTCACATACTCAGGAATCCCATAAAGACACTAGACTGGAAGCCACAATATACATTTTGAGAGCCTGCTGCAGACTCGTGCGGGCTCTGCATGCTGCCTCACTCAGTCTAGAGTTCCGAGGTGTTTGGCTCATACTGACTTACAGGGCCTTGTTTTCTTGGTGTCCTCCATCTCCTCTGGATATTACGTTCTTTCTGCCTCCGCATTCACAGGGATTCCTGGTATCTGAGGGAGAGATTTGATGGAGACATTCTATTAATGGCTGAATGTTCCAAGACCTCTCTCTCATTCGCTGTGTAGTGTCAGGCTGTGGTCTCTGTATTTGCTCCCATCAGCTGCCAGAGGAAGCTTCTCTGATGATGACTGAGCAGGGCGCTGATCTATGAGTGTAGCAGAAGGTGTGTGGGGGTCATTTTATTGTAATTTTTGGGCGGATGGTAGAACAGTAATATTTGGTTTTACCCTAGGTCCCTGGTATATCTAGGCCACCCAAGCAGTGTCAGATATAGGTTCTAACTTATGGAGTGAACTTAAGTTAAATCACATATTGGTTAGTGACCTCCATAAGCTTTGTGCCACTCTTTCACTAGTGTATCTGGCAGGCAGGGCATCTGCCTTGATCCAAGAATTTGAGGCTAGATAGGTGTTTATGTTTCTGAAAGATATAGTCTTTCAAAAAGTGAAAGTATTTTAACTTTTACTTTTTGTGTATGAGTGTTTGGCCGGCACATACAGCATCCATAGAAGCCAGAAGAAGGCATCAATGGGTCTCCTAGAGCTGGGGTTATAGAAAAGTTGTGAGTCACTATGAGGACACTGGAAATTGAACCCGTGTCATCTAGAAAAACAGCTAATGCTCTTAACCACTAAGAAACCTTTCTAGCCTTGGAAGACATGATCTCAAGTGGCCCAATCTCAAATATTAAAATCCGGAAAGAACAAGATCCTTAAAGTATAAAACTCTGAACATGTGAATCCCAAAAATGTAACACTGGGGGGAAAGGGTAAAATTCTTTAAAAGGTATTTATTTACATTTTTAAACTAAAAAAAAAGCCCTAAGATTAATATTTAATTACAGCATTTCTTCTCTCTCTTTCTTTCCTCCAAACTTTCATATATATATATATATATATATATATATATATATATATATATATATATATATATACACATACATGCATGCATACATACGTACATACATACATACATACATACATACATACAAACAAATATATATATTCCTAGATATAACCTGCTCAGTTGTATAATGATTCTGATATGTATATGTCTTCAGTGCTGACTATATGGTTTTAGATAACCAGTTGGTATGTTGTCCTTACGGAAGATTACTACTCAGTTCTCAGAACTGATTAGTTGCCTGTGGTTCTTTGCATGGGGTTGAGGCTTCACGGGCATTCCCCAATCCACTTTGACATGTCTCTTGGACAGTCATGTATTTTCATTTTTAAGGGGGTTTTATTTGGGAAACATAAAGAAGCCAGAGTGGAACACTTCTCAGTTACTTTATATGAGAAAATAGGCAATAGTAATGATGTATCTTTGCAAGCATAAACTCTAAGGAATGTCAGTGGCAGTCCAATGAATAAGGTGTGGGAGCAGGAAAACCACATACATGAAAAATAGGTCATAAACCAAAATGCATAAATGCCTGTCACTGTGGTTGCTGATTGTTTACTCCCAGTTTTATAAGTGTGGTGGTCTGAAATGCTGTGGCAGATGGCCTGGCCTTTAATAAGATCAATCAAAAACAGCAGAGGGTCAACACTTGCTTCCACTGTTTCCTGAGCATTCAAGAACCCAAGAAGTTTCTTTCTTTTACAAATACAGACACACAGGAAGGATATCTCTTCATTTACTCTGGCTTTCTCACTATATTTGCATACAAACCTGTGCTTACACACAATGTCAACATTATGGTAATGAACTTTCACAGATTTAGCAAATTTAGCAAGAAAACAATTGACAATTTATGCTGAAAAAACTAAGTTGGAAGAACCTTAAGAGTTTAGTGCCCATCAAGCATGGGGACACTTTGTCTCAGGACTGTAAGTGAGCAAGCCCTTGTAGCCATTGTATAGCTGAGAACAATGTCAACTCTTAAAATGATAGGGATACTATACTGTGTTACAAAAAGTTACCAGGTCAAAGAAACCCAGTGCTACCAGGTAGAAGACACTTTACCTTTCTCTGCAATTTTTCCATACAGACAAATATTTGAACACAATACCCAAATACAAAGATGTGCCAGTATATGAGGAACTAAATCCCCATGAACTAGAACCAGCTAAAGTGATAGATTTTCAGGTTTTCTAGATACTCCATCTAGGAAGCACCAGCCTCTAAAATAGCAAGACTTCCTATCCCCAAGTGGAAATGAAACAAGGCTAAAAATGTTGTCAGCTAATAGGGAACTACATAAATTATATCGTAGGTTTGAAACAAAGACCAAAGCTAGAATGGAAGAATGCAGCAATCTAAGTATGATTTCAATGGGCAGATGACAGAGAAAGTGGGGAACAGGGCACGACATAGAGGTAGCACTGAAAATGTTTGATGTATGTAATTGGAGATTTTCAAAGAGAGAGAATTGGAAAATTGTTTTTGGAATAGGTAATATTTTGCAGGACTGAGAAAAATTACCAAATGCACACATTCGAAAGGTCTGCAAACTCTGGCTCAGTTAGGGTTACTATTGTTGTGACAAAACACCATGATCAAAAAGCAAGTTGAAGGAGAGAGGGTTTATTTGGCTTATATGTCCATACTGATGCCCATCATTGAAGTAAGTCAGGACAGGAACCCAAACAGGGCAGGAACCTCAAACCAGGAGCTCATGCAGAGGTCATGGGAGGGTGCTGTTTACTGGCTTTCTCTCCATGGCTTGTTTAGCCTGATACATTATAGAATCCAGAACCACCAGCCCAGGGATTGTACAACACAATGGGCTAGGCCTTACCCACCAATCACTAATTGAGAAAATGCCCTATAGTCTTGTCTCTTATAGAGGCATTTTTGCAACTAAGGTTCCCTCATAATAAGTGACATAAGTTAGGTCCAGTGTTACATGTATTCACAGAACAGCTAGTGACCTCCATTTTTATGTAAAAAAAAAAAAAAAAAAAAAAGAAAAAAAGAAAAAAAAAAGAAAAGAAAAAACCCCGAAAAACCTCAGGCTTTGTTGGGTTAAACAAAATGATGTGCATTTGGTGATAAAAACTAAACCTGGAGCTAATTGCAAAAGGTTTCTGAATACACATTGACCAAAAATTAATTCAAGATTAAGTGCATAAGTGCCTTAGGGTTTTTATTGCTGTGAAGAGACACCATGTCCATGACAACTCTTATAAAGGACAACAGTTAATTAGGGATGGCTTAAGGTTTCAAAGGGTCATTCCATTGTTATCGTAGTAGGTGGCATGCAGGCAAACATAGTACTGGAGAAGGAGCTGAGAATTCTACATCTTGATGCACAGGCGGCGAGAAGAGAACTGAGACACACTTCCTCCAACAATGCAACACCTATTCCATCAAGGCCACACCTTGTAATAGTGCCATTTTCTTTCAAACCACCACAGTGATATATTTCTGAGTATTTCTGTCACTGCCCACTCAAGTTCCAAGGCATGACTTCACCTCAGCTTTGGTTCTGAGCTCACCATACATGCAGGTGCCTTCACACCACACTGTGCTATGTCCACAGATTGACTCAGATTTGAAACTGTTCTATGGTTTAGATTCCAGCACATAACAAACTTACCACTCTTAGAAAGTGTAATGGTTTAATTACAGGTAACAGAGACCTACTGTTTTTCTTTCATCACCCTTCAGCATTTAAATGTCAAATTAGTATATCCATTTATTTTACCTTATGATTGGTAAAATTACACGTATGTTAAAGAACTGTTTTAAAAGTAATTTTTAACAATTTATTATCAGTAAATATTTTATTTGTATGCCTATTATCATATACTATATTCCTGTATCATATAAACATTTCTCCATTAAGACAGAGTAATTAGTGGAAACAATTTAAGATGCCCTGGGCTAGGGGGAAGTGCCTAGTACCTGGTGTGGTTCATACACAGTAGGTATTCACTCATGTTGTAAGTAGTCTTGCAGCTGGCTCTACTCCACAGTGCTTGCAATCCATTAAAAGTCTAAACAGATACAAGCAGTGGAAACTGTGACCTTGTCCCCACACCTGCCCTAGCAGCTCCTGCTCACATGTTAAATTGAAAGTAGCAACCAATGCTCTATTTAAAGTGCCGTTGATAACGGTACTCAAGTGTGTAACAAAGCTATTTCCCTGATGCGGGCAAGGTATTTATGGAGAGGTTGTTTTCCCTTTGGATAGGGGCCTTTATAACCAGAAGCTATTATATGACACCTGTATAGATGTCAAAAGAAAAACAACAGAAGAAAAAAAAAGGAAAAAAAACTATCAAACTACTGGTTACCTCCAGCTCTATCAAGACAAAAAACAATCTCCCCAGTTATTTTCTCCATCAGTATCTAAGGATCACAAAATATGACCCGAGGCCAGGAAAGTTGAAGTAAGAATTGTCCAGTGCAGAAAGAGTAATTGCAATTTTGCCATTAGCATTCCAGGACTGGCTCTTTCTGGGTTTGTGCACCACCTCAGCTTGACAGCTTAATGGCTTTCAGGACAAGGAACATTTTAGCACAATCAGCTGCTATTCTGTGGGGAGGAGACTGGTAAGAGCACAAGGTAGAAGTCCCTAGAGAGAGGGTGGCTGTGCCTGGGAACAGAGGTGTTAAGTCAGGAGAAATGGTCACCAACTTCATCGGAGCGGTGGGTCATCAGTGCCTCAGGGGAAGGGTGACTTGTGTGTGTCCCACCAACTGCTGTTGCGACTGCCTACCTCTGCTCCTCTGGGCAACTTTACTTTGGACATCCTTTGAAATAAATCGTTATTGCTTCTACTGATTAGATCCCCCCCCCCCCATTGCACTGTTGACTCACAGAAAATGTTACCTTCTGAGCAGGACTCAAATTCAGCCTCTCTTCTTGTCCCCCTTGCCCTTCTTTGAGTCATAAATAATAATGCCTGCAAAGGTTTAGAGAGATGCCCACTACACTCATTCTTTTGACCCAGCATTGGTTTCCTGTAGGAGCTTTTGGAGAACATGGGGACTCCCAAAGGGCCACAGCACTGGGATGTGTTTCTGCACTCCTAAGGAAGTGGACATCTGGTCTAGGTTGGTGGAGGGTAAGTGAGCTAGAGGTCAACCAAGTATAAAGGGAGGCAAGGGAGCATGTAGGGTGGAACCTAGCAATGGCACCCATAGCAGAAATTCTGATGACTACAGTGAGAACATGTCTCATGACATTTGTCATTTCTCTCTGACATTATTGTGGTTTGTTTGCTACAGGGTGACCTATGGCATAGGGTTCTGCTCTACTTGCAGACCCTGGATGGTCAGGATTTTAATGGAGGTTCTGGATGTGATTCTGTGTGTGATAATTCTTTATGATTGAGAGTCATCTTGTACCATCTGCAGGAGGAAGAGGATGCTCTATGACCTACTGCATCCTAAAAGCCAGGTACATGCAGCCAGTCACTGATACTTTGAAGTGTTTCTAGAGATCCGTAGCACAGGGATTTGCCCCTAACTGAAAACCTTTGAAATCAGAGAGGAGAAAGAGTATGGTTGAGCCAGGTCTGGTAATCATCTCAGTGCTACGGAGGCTAGGGCCGAAGGATTGCTATGAGTTCAAGGACAGCCTCTGCTACAGAATGAGACCTAGTTCACAAAACCAGAAGAACAAAACAAGGAACAAAGGAGAGAATGGTTGACACTAGTCAGTTGTTGGAATCTCCAGCCCTAATAAGCCCACATAACAAACATGAAGTCCAGTTATTATGTTTATAAGCTATAAGCATAGATTGGGCAAATCTAACACTATACTAACTTATTCCCTGGCTCTAAGACCCCTTGCTACTTGTGGTTTCTCCTGGCCATGTGGTTCTGGTCATCATGGCTTCCTCATCTTCTCTCATCCTCTTCTCCCCTCTACATGCCCCCACTTTTCAACCTCCAGTCCCACCTTTCCTCAATCCAGGCTCCAGCCTTTATTGACCAGTTAAAATGGGGAGAGGGTTCACACGAGATCACCTGAGTGTGTGATCATTGCTCTTCAGGGGCGACCCCTCTTGAGGAAACAGAATCAACATTCAAAATACAAAAAGCATCAGGACAACCCACAATACCCACTGGTCCTCTCTGGGCTATTCAGATATATTTGAGAGCTCAGTGACCTTGAACAATTCACTTCAAATCTTCTAGGATCCTTCACCAGGAGTGTAGTAATCCCTCACATTTGTTAAGAAGATGAATCTAGCAAAATTTTATATAAATATGCAGGATTTCTTCGACTGTTTTTAATCATCCACACAAAGAGGCAGCCACCATCATTAGACTGATTTCAAGTTGACAAAATTGTTTTGAGTTTTACCTTAATGTGTCGTCTTAGTATTGCTGTGAAGAGACACTGTGCTATACCAGAGAAACTCTTATGAAGAGAAACATTTACTTGGGGCTGGTTTACAGTTTCAGAGGTTTATCATCATGGCAGGGAGCAAGGTGACTGGAGAAGGAACTGAGAGTTCTACATCTTGAAACACAGGCAGCAGGAAAAGAACTGCAAACCATTGATCCTGGGCTTAAGCATCTGAGACCTCAAAGCCCAACATCACAGTGACGAATTTCCTCCAATGAGGCCATACCTACTCCAACAAAATCACACTTCCTAATAGTGCCACTCCCGATACAAGCCAAGCATTTAAACACATGAGTATATGGGGGCCATTTCTGTTCAAACCACCACACATGTTAATTAAAGATATGCATGAAGGTGGCCTACCACCTCAGTCAGTGGTTCTTAAACTTGAGCATGCTTCAAAGTTTCCTGGTAGGCTTGAGAGACTCAGATTGCTGGAACTTGTGTCCAGAGTTCCTGACTTTTCAGAGCTTACTGGCTCTGAGAGTGTGCAGTCCTAATCAAGTTTCAGATATGGCTGCTCTGCACACGTTAAGAGCCATTAATTTGAGCTTTGCAATACAATAATCCCAGTAATTTTCAGTGCATGCACATCCCTCTTCCCTGCACACACAACCCCAGAGATTCACATGGCCGTAGATGGGCTTCAGATCCTATGGCTGGGAAGCAGCTAGGCTGTAGAGTCGATCTACTGGGACTCCTGGGTCCCTCAGGCCCAGAATGGAGGAGGCTGAGGCCTCAGTAGGCACTAATGAGGCCTTTGAGCATTGTAGAAGAGAGATGGGTAGGCTGGTTGGGAGTAGCAGCTATAGGGAAACATATATGAACTAGGGAGATTGGAAGGTCATACAAGATGTGGATCATTATGGACCAGAGAACTACACGCAGAACATACAACTATTTCTGTGATATTTGTGATTTTTGAGGCTAGTAGGTTTGTATTTTCTTCAGCAAGATGTCATAGCTGGATTCATTGTCAACTTGACACACATTGAAAGGTAAAACTTCAGTTGAGGAACTGTCTCCATCTTTGGAGGGCCCAGCCCTCTGTGGGTGGTGGCATCCCTATGCTAGTGGGCTTGAGCTGTATAAGAAAGGTAGCTTCCTCCATGGTCTCTGCTTCAGTTTCTTCTTTGGCTTCCTTTGATGATGAACTATAACTTATAAGCCAAATAAACCCTTTCCTCCTCAAATTGCTTTTTTAACCATTTAAATATTTTAAACTATTTGAAAATTTCACATATGATTACTGCACTGACATTTTCTTCTCTTGCTTTCCCTCCTTCAATTCCTCCTGTACTTTCCCACTTCCTCCTGAATTAATGAACTTTTCTTTAATTATTAGCAGACACACACATGTCTATATGAATATGGTCTGCTGGGTCCACATAGTGTTGCTTGCAGGTGCATGTGTCTCAAGTTGCTTTTGGTCAACATTTACCGCAGCAACAGAGACACAAACTAGAACATGGGTGAGCCTGAGCAAAGAGGAAGCAAGGGAAGATTTTCATTCAGCCATGCTTAGACTAGAGTGTGAAGAAGGGACTTACTTCTCTCAACAGTCACTTGTTTGGGTGACAGCAGGAACCAAGGTTCAAGAAGCCCAAAGAGAAGCAAACAAGGGATAGTCCTGCTGCCAACATCCACCCACCCACGCTGTGGCAGCTCTCCACCATAACCAGAGATGCTTCCAGTGTTAGCACTAGACCGACTACTTGTAATTGTTAATGGCTCACCAAATGTACCAGTGCTTAGGCAGTCTACTTTGTTGGAGTTGTGGGTATGGGTCCTGTTTTCAAACCCATTGTATAGATCAAGAATACAAATTTGAGAGATTTAGAGATGTACTCAGATACATACGACAAGCAAAGGCCACCCAGGCCAGCGATGCTTTAGGAAAACTCCAGGCCTGTAATTCATTTACTCCAGTGTTTACTTAGGACTCTGGCTCCTGCTTGGCTTAAATCAAAGAAGAGCCTTATCTTGCCTTAGAGACACTGAAGTTGCATTCAATACTCAGAAGCAACTGTTCCCAAGCCATGTGCAGGCTTTCGATTAGCTCTGTCCAAGGCATTGTCCTTGAAACTTGAACATAGAACTCATGAGGCCTGTGTGCTTCCTCTGGGTGAGCACCCATTTTCTTTCCCTTTGAGCTGTTCTGTGGGATCTGATGTGGCTCTAGGGTCCCCAGATGGAAGGCAATGGCATTTTCTACTCAACCAGGCAGGCTTGAAGCACCTCCGTGAGCCTGGCTTGTCCAAGCCTGCACCACACATATCCTCCTTCCCATTTGAGTGGCAGCTGGGGGGAGTTGGGGAAAGGGAAAGAGAGGCCAAGCATGATCAGATGTCTCTCCCTGGATGACCTAGAAGCAAGCAGCTTGCATTGGGGTGGGTCTATCCATGGATATGCAGTATCCCACAGAGGCAAAGCTCTTTGATGAAGGGGTTTCTTCTCTGCTAGCTTGATAAATGACCCCTAGCTGTGGGAAGAACTAAGCAGGTGGGGTGTGGTAGCCCCCACTGCCTGTGTGCCTCCCCATGAAATTGACAGTAGAGCTCATTGCTTAGAGTGGGTCTCAGATCAGATAAAGACCTTCTCATTTGTTTTTAGTTTGAGGCTCCCAGGCTTACTGGGGCTTCCCCTGTCGTTATAAATTTGACCCTTTACTCCCAGAGGGCCTTTAGCTTCTATTTCCTTCTTGCTCTGTACACCCTTTCTCTTCATCCTTTCCTCTTCTCTGTACAGCACAAATTGGAGAAGGCTCCAAGGAAATGCCCCAGCCCTCTGCTGGCTCCTATACTATGCTGTCTAGTCATTTAGTCTCACTGCATCTGGAATTCTGTGTCTGGTCATCTGGCCAAAGCATGGATTCTCCAAGAATGACCCCAAAGGGGTCCTGGGCAATGGAGATGGCTCAGTTGGTAGAATGCTTGCCTCAGATAAGGGAGAATCTGAGTTTGGATCTCTAGAATATCTACAAATTCCGATGATGGCAAGGGACAGGCACATCCCTGGCTCTTACTCAGTGGCCGGCCATCCAAGTCCAAGCTAATGAGAAATCCAGTCTCAGACAAAAGGGGAGTTGCCTGACGAAAGGTGTCTAACATTGTGCTCAGCCTTCCACATGTGAACGTACATGTGTGGACATACTTGCCTCTATACACCTGCATATGAACATGTGAGACCATGTGTGGGCACACACAGACAGACAGAGAGAAGGGTGAAAGGACAGACTGATAGACACACACATACACACACACACACAGACACACCAAAGGTCTTAATTCAGAACAATGAATAAACTCAAAAGATTAGAGTATCTTCTCCCAAATCTGCTTTACCATTTCTGTTCAAAGGGATCTATTCTATCATTCTCTAGTTCCTGAGCGTTTAGAAGGTGCCAGATACTGCCGAGTGTTCATAGGAAGCATGACCTGTCCAGGCAAGAATGGAAGTCTTTTTTCTGAGTGACACAGCAGCAGCAGATCCTGAGAGCACAGAGATCACCTTCTGACCTCCGTGGGACTTCTCTGTGGACTGGCGAGTTAGGGGAACTTTCTGCGTAGCAAGTGGCCTGGCACCTGCAGGTGTGGTTGGGGGTTCTTGCTCTTTGGAAAAAAAGGGGGTCACTCATGACATAGCTCAACTGGTAGAGTGCTCACACAGCATGCATAAAGCCCTGAGCTCTGTCCCTGCTACCGCCAACATATGCACACGGCCATATGCAAGTGTGGGTGTGTTTTTCCTCAGCCTCTTTCCACCTTTTGTTTGAGATGGCCTGGAAGTTTGCCAAGCAGGCTAAGCTACCTGGCTAGTAAACTACTTCCAGGAATTTGCCTGTCTCCCATCTTGCTATCGTAGGAGTGAAGGCGCGTGGTTGTAATTCTAGCGCCTAGAGGGTTGGTAGAGTACAAAGAACCAAAATTCAGGATTGTCCTTTGCTACAAGGTGATTCGAGGCCTATTTAGAACACACAAGGCCACAATCAAACACATAAAGACCCAATAACCACTTTCTCTCGTGGCTCTCAGTGTCTTGACCTTGGAATCTTAGGCTCCATAAACCCGACTGCTATTTTCTAGTAGCTTCTGATTTGGGAGATGGCTTAGAAGTCACCACTGTCATAGGGGCCTCTGGACAAGTTACTGTCCTCTGCTGGCTCTGTGCTCATAGCCTGCCAGCCTCTCTCAGCAGCTAGCTGCCTCTTGTGTGGGGCCTCTGGGCCCATTTGCCGAGGACCAGCAGCCTAATTAGTCTCTAGGTGTCTGCAGTCCCTGTAGGTCAGTCTATATCTGGCAGGTTGACGCAGAGGAGAAGGTGTGTTTGCCAGGTGTGGGCCCTGCAAATGCTGAAGAAAGCCTTGTCCTGAAGTTACTTCTCTTTGACGCTTCTCCATTCATATTCTGGGTCCATTCATTGAGGCCAGGATACAGCTGTGGTGTGTGCAGAGATGATGGTAAGGGTCTTTTAGAATTCCCCTCTGTTTCTCCCTAAGTCAATATTGGGCTAAAAAAATAGGAAGTCATTAATCATACAAACAAGAGGACAGGAGAAAGCAGTATAAGGGAGCAGTAGAACAAAAGTCCTAACTGTTAACACAGCATCACAGTTGCTGTTAAGCACTCTTTGGAGCTTTTGTACTTATGAACTCACTTAAAGCCTCATGCAGCATGTCCTAGAATAGCCTCATGTGACACCTGAGAGATCTGAGGCTGAGAGTGAAACTTGTCCAAGGACAGATGCCAGGTGTTTCTTCAACATCTTTTCTTCTAGACTACCGTGAGAAGCATAGAGAGGTGAGGTCAGAGATCCTGGACTGATCGGGAGTTTAGCTCTTCACTCTAAATGACCTACCTTCTATAACCCCAATTCCCTCCTCTGTCAAAGGGTTAAAATGAGGCTTACTTACCTTCGAGCTTGAGGTGAGGATAAATAGAGATAAAGGAGTCAAGCATACAGCCCAGAGTTTATTGTGTGGAGCAGCAGAAGCTCAGCACTTAGCTCTTGCTCTATAGAGAAAGATGTGTTCGTTTTTGATCACAGACAGAATGCCTTGACTGTGGGGTCTGTAGAAAGGACAAAGGCTCAAGCAGGAATGCAAGGACAAAGAGACCAAGGTTCTAGTTCTGTGGTTATACTTGCCTTTGGGCTTCCTAGGTGAATTGGTAGTTTCTGGCATAAGAAAATAGTTGTCATTTAGGCAAGCGAGGTTTATGATTTGCTTTCCTACTAGGGGATTCCATCCCCTGTGTCCCCTGAAGTAAAAATTTTGCAGGTGGTGTGAGGAGGAAGGATGGTCCGAGAAGGGGTTAGTTCACTGAGTGGTCTCAGGCACCAGAAGTCTCTAGAAGATGCTTGCTCTGCTGGTATGTCCCTGTGGCCCACCAGCTAAATTCAGTCCTCCTGTGCCCTGGTGAGCCAGGACAACCCTCAGCAGAGTGGGAAGGGAGAACATGGTTCATGGTGTTGCTGAGGTATGCACCCTCTGACCCCTAGTAAGGCAGTGTCTATAAACACATCAGTAGCTAAGGGGAAGCTCATGATTCAGGAAGGCAAGCCACATCGAGTTCTCAAAATAGCCTGAATTATTTTGATCTCTTTTAAGAGAGACAAGTGTCGATTCATGTTCTGATTCGTTGATCCTAGGGCTTTCAGTGTGGATGATGAAGAGCTTGCGCTAAGAGTCAAGGGTGACCTCTTCATTTTCTTATTGATTAATAGTGTTTATGTTATTTAATTTTCTACTCACACTGTCCTTGTAGGGATCTCTTAAAACCATTTGCTTGTTTTTAAAACCACGGGATTGTTGAGGTGGAATCACTCAATAAATCATAAAAGGTCTTAATTAGCTGAGTCCCACTGTAGTATCTTATAATATACCAATGGCCAACTGAGAAGTGAGGACACTGAGTCAGTCCCCCAGTCTCATACTCTTGGGGTATCTTCAGGGCACACATGACTCTGAGTTTGTCAACCCAGCCAGGGTATTAATTTTGTATCTGGATTCTTATATCTGGTTGCTTTTTCCCCTTTGAGATACAAATATATTTAAGTAGAATACAGTCATGCATGCTGTTTAATGATGGTGTATGTTCTGAGTAATGTGCCCTAAGGCAATTTTGTCACTGTGCATGTGTTGCTGTCTGTGTATACTATTATCCCAGGGCTACACAATAGACATCTACTACTTTATGTGGTATCTTAATGTCATTATGAGACATGGTGGACATCGAATAGCAAAGGGTGCTGCTAACAAACATGGCATACTGTTTTACAGTCAACTCAATGTTTAATAAATAAGAGGAATACACACTAATAATAAAAAAGTATAATGAACACATATAACAGGAACATAGTGACATTGATATGAAGTCTTCTGTTTTGTGCATCATTGGGTCATGGGAGTCTCTCAGCTCCATTTTCATTTTCATGGCTCACTGTCATATTGTAGCCTGTTGTTGACAGACAAGACTTTATGCAGAATACGACTGTTCTTCCTTCCTGCACCTTCTATTATGAACATCAATGAGTTAAGACATCAGCACCAGCCTACCCATTTGTTCCACGGGCTGTGTTCTCACATCCAAGTCACAGTCCTGGTTGTACATGATGTGTCCACACCAGTGGATGACATTTACAGATGCCTATGTTATGGCAAGGAACTTGGCTTCTGCACTGGGCTATATGTAGTAAGGGGGTACCAGGGCTGGGGCTCGGCAGGTGTGATTGGCTTATTTCACTTTCTTGGACACAACCCTCTTTAGGCAATAGGTCTAATGGTGATAGCAGGTGTTAAGAGGTTGCTTGGAAGCCCTGGATCAGGGTGAGACAGGATGGGACTTGGATTTATTCTCACTTCTCTGTTCCAACCAAGAGAATTAACAGTCTTCTATCTTTTCCTCACTCTGCCCACCCCTTTTACGTTTTACCAGGAACTTCTGTTCCCTGACATTCGAGATACAACATCTTTTTTTCCACATAAGTGGGATAAGCTCCTTAAAAGGCAGCCATTTTTATTTCCCACCCCACTTTTCTCCAGTCCCTCCCCCATCTCAAGAAATATCTTTCTTTCTTTCTTCCTTATTTTCTTTCTTTCTTTCTTTCTTTCTTTCTTTCTTTCTTTCTTTCTTTCTTTCTTTCATTCTTTGTATTTGTTGTCTGGATAGTTGCTTAAAACAAGCAAAACAAAACACGGAACCCCTTATTTTGTTCTACAGAGCAGTAGGGCACTGGGCTAACGGAAGTGGGACCCAGGCTCCTGGCTTCATTCAAGGTCATAGGTTTGTGTATCATGGTGATGCCTAGGCAGGCTATGAGCAAAGGAAGAATCAGAGAGTGGTAGCCACTAGGGGAAGGGCTTTGAGTCTGCAGCCTGTGTACCGAGAAGCTGGCAGCCTCTACCAAGTCCAATTCCCCATGGTGGACCAGTTGTTGCAGCTTCATGGACAAGCAGGACAAAGGAGAACAGATACCCTGAGTGTCAAATAAGAAAAAAAAAAGGTTTTCTTGTGGAGCCAACTTTTTTTTTTTAAGTTTTGTTTTTGTTTAAAATAAACACAGGGGACTCCTGGTGTAAAAGGGTCTTTGAATGACTGAAAGATGTTTGGGGCTGGAATGCTGGAATGAGGCCAACTTCTGTGGATTTAGGGGAACCCTTTGAAGAGAGGATGTCTGGAGACAAGCTAAACCTGTGCATGCCAAAGCTTTATACCCATCTCATTCCTAAATTCATGTTGCTTCCCAGCACTTGGCTCCCTTCCTTTGGGGTTCCAAGCACTGTAAGGGTACTCTAGGGGACAATTTAAAGTCATCCAACACTGATCATTTGTGTTTCTCGCTGTGGTTGGGCACTTATGCTGCTCTGTGCACTGGGCTAAAATTAGATGTACTGCTTCTCCTCCGTGGGGTTTCCTTGGCTAATGGAAGTGGACCCAAACCAGATATAAACATTTCTGCAAACACAAAGTAGGCAGTGATGAAGCGCAATGCTTGTGCCTTTTGCCTTATTAAGAAAAGGACAGAGGTCCCTTGGGCTTGGAAGTCAGTAGTGGGCTGTGCTGGTGGCCACCGGTTCTGTGCATTGCCCTATTTAACTTCACCCTTGACTACAACTAGAAAGGTGGGTTCCATCATCATTCCCTTCTTATGGGTCAGGAATCTGAATCATAGAGAGAAAGTAATTTTCACAAGGTAAAATCCATAAGGATATAGACAGAGAAGGAACACGGAGAAAGGAATCCAAGCAAAGGGGAAAAATGTAAGTTCTGAAAGCTAGTGGGCATAGGATGTCACAGACCAACAGAGGATCATTCTATTGGAGGCCATATCTGGAACAGGCCAGCTCTCCCTCTCTCTAGAGGTGGTAAGGGTTATCTGCGATTCTTTTCTGTGTCATCATGAAATAGCCTTTTGGAAAGGGTAGACTCTGGAGATGCCAAAATCATGCAGAGCTGGAGTCCTACAGAATGTGTGACAGGCCTGCTGCTGCATGTATGGTGGTTGTATGATATGATGTTAATTTGGACAAGTTTCCTTCATTGACAGAAGACAATAGACTTCCAAAGAATTAAGAAAATCAGCCCACATTCCAGTTCCTCCAACTCTTGACCCCCGAGAGAGCCTCTAGTCATTGCCATCCCGGCCTCTTATTTCTCTTTACCCCATTTCTTTGGCAAGAATGTTAGTTATTTTGTAGACCGTTCTCATGCCAACTTGCTAGCATGGGTAAACGTCTTTTACGCCTTTATTTATTGACTTGAGGAGCAAAGTTGGCACACAGGAGCATCTACCTCACTGGATGGAGCTTTATAGTAGGAAGTGCCCCAGTCTCAGGCTCTCAGTCCCATTAAACTGCACTGTGCTTCTGTGCTGTGTGGTCTCAGCATTTTCAGCTTCTGCCTTTGCAAAAGGGTTCTCGTTCTTAGTGGGCTCCCAAAGTGTGGTCCCAGCTCTTCGTCCCAGGGTTATCTGGGAGCTTGGTAGAAATCCCAAATCCTTTCCCACCGTGGCTGTGTGGCTGTGTGGTTTTACATTCACACGACAGTATTCAAGACTTGCAATTTTCATTTCCCCAAATGACTAATGACACCGAGCAGACGTTTGTGTGACTGCTGGACACTGGTGCGTCTTCTCTGGACCAGTATCTCTTGAAGTCACTTGCCCACTTTTATTTGCGCTTTTGTTGTTAAGTTGTAAGAATTATTACATGCCCTGGCTTTTTTTTTTTTTAAATCAGTTATTTGCTTAGCAAATATTTTCTCTTGTTTTGTAGGTTTTCTATAGGTGTATTTCAAAGCACAGTATCATTGAGATGTAGTGACTTTGCAGTTAGCTGCGTTATTGACTAATGCTCTTTGCTACGTCTGCTCCTGGTAGCCTTTGGTGCGAGGTAATTCCTCCATCATGCTCCTCCTCTGTATTGATTGCAAACAGCACTGGGCGGGCCCTGCAGTTGTCCCTGAAGCATAATGGGACACACGCAGTCTGGGACTCAGAAGACCAGGTCCCCACTGCCCTAGAATATGTGACTGTGACATCTCTTGGTTTCCCCAGGTCTGCCTCCTCATCTACACATGACAGGACTCGGCTATCACGGGTTCCCATCCACTCTCGTTGACTAGTAGAATATTTAACGTGAAGACCATTTCAAAAAATACGCTGCTATCTCCTGCAGACCATTTAAGTCAGAGTCTCTAGGAATGGGATCCAATTACCTGTATTTCTTTAAATTCCTACACCCTCTGAAGATTTCCAGCACACGCTTTGAATTCCAAAGCCCCCCCCTTTATACATTATATTATAAACTTCATATTGATTTTATTTCAATCTCTGAAAAATAGGAAAGGAAGATGTCCCCTACTCAGAGCAGCAAACAAATTTATAAGTCTCACACTCACAGATTCAATCAATCAAATATTAGAATGTTTAAAAAGCCATCTGGACTGAAAATGTATAGATTTGTGTCACAGTTGCTTAAACAATATAGTGTAAAAATGATTGACAGAGTATTTACATTGCAGTTGGTATTATAAGCACTCTAAAGATGAGGCAAAGTATACAGGAGATTGTTGGTACTTTATATGCAAATGCTGTACTGTTTTGTATAAGGTGCTTGAGCATCTAAGGATTTTCGTGTGGGGGTGGGGGTCCTGCAGCCATGTCTCTGCATAGGTGACTTGATACAGTGGGGACAGGAAAATAGCTGTATTTTCTGCTGTTTTATTAAACTACTGGTACAGTGAGAGTTAGTCATTGATGCTGGTGGCATTATGATAGGTTGGGGTCCATCTTTACTAGTGTTCCCAAGTAGAACAGATTTCCAGAACCAATTCACTCAAATTTAAGATCCTGATGGCATTTAAGGAAGAATTCTTGATTATCCACTGTGGTATGTGTCTTTTCTTATCAAGTTAATAAAAGAAGGGAGTTTGTCCTTCTAGACCTCTCCTCATTCTTCATGTGAACATAGTGTCTGATTTGTAGATCTGTAGACCAGAGACTTCCCAAGAGTCCCAGTGTGGTGCTCTCAGCTGCCAACAGAACCACTAGCAGTGAGAACGTGGGAAACCACAGGGTGGGAAGCTGCTATGTGGGCACGTCATTGACACCATTCTTGGGGCACAGACGTCTTCAGCAGTGCCGGGCACTATAGGCAGGTAGACAGATTAGGGAGAAACGCCCTTTCTTTGCCTAAAGAGTGACAACTGAATGTCTCTGAAGTCTCCAGCAGGCTTCTCATAACATCCAGGTTAGGGTTCAATGACTGCTTCTAAACTGTCAAGGAGAAAGATACCATTAAGACTGGCTATATCCAGCCATGATTAGTGGATCAGGCTGGATATCACAGGCTTATTCTAATTGTGTTTGAGCAGCATTCCAGATGTGGTCCATCAAGGATAAACACGTGTACAAAGCTGAAACCATTCTAACATCGGGTGGGAGGAGAGCACTGGAAGGTGGTGGTTTGGTAGAGCATTGGATCAGAAGCAGAGATTGCTTGTCTATAAGAGGAGTGTCACCCATAGGTTAAAGCCTTACACACTGTTATTGTCACTCTGAGTTTTCCTCTCTGGTGAGCCAGTTACCACAGCTCCCTCCCTCCCTCTCTCTACCCTCCCTCTTCCTCTTCCCACCTTCTCAAATGCTGGGAAGTTGAACCCCCAAGCACTTCTTGTTACTTGCTCTGCACTCCAGGCCACCACCTTGAGCTAGTTAAGACTGTCTATGTAGCCCACTGTCTCCCTTACCGCCTTCTTGAGTTACATTGTTGTGCTGAGGATAACATCTTGCCACCCTGATTGGTCTCTATTTCCCTACTCTTTCGGAAGCAATTTGGGATGCCTTGTAAAGCGGCTTCTGCTGATATCTCGGAGCTTCCACATGGATGTCTTGATTGTGCCTAAATTAGCTCTCAGAAGGCCACCTTATCTCCCTGTTCCAGAGGCTTTCTTTCTCTAGCCTCTGTGTAAAGGCTTCACCAGCCACCTTTTAGGGCTGTTTGAAGATGTCCAGGTAGGGTCAGGTGGATGCTCCTATAGATGTTGGCTCTGGTACCCAGGCACTATGCTGGCAGGTGGGGAATGGAGTTGGTTTGGGTGAATACAAATATGACAAAATATGTTTGGGTATTAGTTCAGGTGGAAATACAGGCCATTGGTTGGTCGCCTCATTGATTTTCACAGGTTGAGCATTTGCCTCATTGATTTTTTTCTTTTTTACTGCAAACCGAATCCTGTTCATCTGCTCTCTAGAGATTGCTTCATTTCTTTTTCTTTTTTTCTTTTTTGTACCTATTTGGCACTTGACTATATTGGATAGTTCTTACTCACCATCAGCGCCAACCAGCTTTCTTAGGAGAATCTTCATGACCTTAAAAAAAAAAAAAAAAAAAAAAAAAAAAGATCTTTAACCTTACTGAGCCTTATTTTCCTTTCCTTAAATGGTGGTAGTAATTTCTATCTAGACAGTCTAGAAGCTCAGTCAGCTACCAGAGAGAATAGTTCATGTTTAGTAGGTGGTAAGATTTGGTCAGTAAGAGAATTATCACCTTGGACATATATCAATATAAGGCTCAGAATTTAGGCTCTACAATGGAGAAAGGAGTTCTACTTGAGGGGTGCTAAGATCCCACAGTCTGGACCATTGTCTAAAGACTTTGACACCCCCACAGTTTTGACCATGTTGCTTTCAAGTGAAGGGATACATCTTCATGATAATCCTCAGCCAGTGTGTTGATAACTGTCCATTGATATCTAGCACACACAGGCATTCATTCAAGTGGCTGTTTCCCTGACCATGGGGTGAATAGGGGAATATATAGAGTTTTTGTAATGGGTTCATGTGTTTACAGCCATACCTTATTTTATTTTGTCGTCTCTTATGCTGAAGACGCATTTTACTATCTGCTGGGTAACTGTGTCCATTTTTGACCTCTTGGCAGACCTTCAGTACCCCTGAAAATTTAGGCCTAAAGAGATCTAGAGGAGAATGGGAGCCACCTGCAAAGGTATACCGCCATCACTCTTAGTGGTCTTTTGGGAGCCACATTTTACGTGGAAAAAGGGCACTCTGAATAAACTTCTTAGGAAGCCATGGGAACGTTCATAGGCATAGGCCTGTCTCATAAACCAGGACAGAAGAGTAAATATACTTCACTGCAGCACAGGCACAAGAAACACCTGCGTGAGGCATGGCTGATGCTGAGCCAGCTCTTTTGGTGTGTCGCCTGGCAGAGCTCTTGAGTTTGGGAATAAGTGAAGATCAGATGAGACAGAGAGAGATGCACTTCTTTTGTTCAGACTCATTTGTTTTTGCTCTTTTCTCTATGTTTACTTTGTTTTTCTTGAGAGTCTCATATAAGCATAGAAGACTATGGCTCTCTTCTCACCTGAGAGAGAACAGAAGGGGGTTGGAAGAGGCATTGGGCTCTGAAAGTAGGTTAAGAGGAGGCTTGTACCTTGGAACCATGGTGATGGGGGTCACATGACTTGCCACATCAATGCATTCAGGATATACTTATACTTATTTCCCAAAGTGTTTATCATGAAATGGTGTTCTTAAAGATTATGATAGGTGTGAGGCAGCAAAGGGGTTCCTTAGTCTTGCAAGTTTGAGAAACCTTGGCTCACAAACCTTAAGGAACATTTATCATCTGAGTGCCCTCAGGACTTTGGATAAGCTAATGTACATTACAGTTTCCCAAGTCATTGAACAGCTTTTTAGGGCTGAGCTGTGAAGGGACTGTGGCTCTTCTTAGTATTATTTTAGGATCATGTGGACTGATAGAAAGACATTTTCCCCACTCCTTATGTGTTGAAAGATACCTGTCTGCATTTTCACTAATTTCCCTATCTGTATTCCCATAAAACAGCAACCACAGGAGTTATTTTAAAAGCAGGAACTTCACTGGAGGGAGAACCTCGATTATTGGAAATTAAAAACCACAATGCCCATGTTGAATTAAGATGGAAGACATTATGCTAAGTGAAGTATGTCAGATTCGAAAGGACAAATGCTCTCATCCCGTGTTCATAAAGTTCCTGGAGCAGCTGGGATCAATAGAGACACCAAGCAGAGTGGTGATTGGGACTTGTGGGGAGAGAAGTATGCCTGTGTCTAATGGGGAAAGTTGGAGTTGAAGATGAACGGGTTCTGCAAATGGGTGATGCTGTAGCTGAGCACCACACTGAAGGCCTTCAAGCCACACCCTCAAAAGTGGTTGAAATGGTTAGCTGGGTACTTCTGTCTTTTTTTTTTTTTTTTTTTTTAACATTTGATATTAAGTTTGCTTGGAAACTTACAAAGTGTACAGAAGAGCTTACATTTCTTTCTGATATAATGGGAGTTTTACTATTCTTATTTCACAAGATATAAGCATAAAATTCTAGGTTCCTAAGTAAAGCATTAGGGTAGGCATCACTTTCTTCCAGCCTAAAACACTTTGTGCAAAGACCACACTGTCAAGGAATCAACCCAGGTAAATGGCTCTTGACCTTCATGTGCTTTGGTAGTAATAGGTTCAAATGGCAGCCTCAGCTCATCTGGGTTACAGAGAGCCAGTTTCTTATCTACAAAACATGATGATGTTAGCATCATCCTCTTGGGAGCATTTACATGCTGTGCCTTCCACAGAAGTCAAGCTCTGGCCTTTGTAACCCATTCCTCCTAGATGATTCTCATAGGCACCATTGTGGGCACGATAGCCTCTTGAGACAACCTAGTCTTTGAGCTCTTGACTTTCTTAAACCCTATGATCTGTTCTTCCTCAGTCTTTTTCTACTCATCAAAATGACAGTACCATCCACTCAGATAGACACTCAAAGCCCTGGAGGGAAGATGAATGCCCTCCCCCTTTTCCCCTTTCACCTTCACAGTCCCCAGAAAGCATGTTGGAGCAACCATGCTTCATTTTCTTTCATGTCCTCTGGCTTAGGTCTGCCAACACTCCTTACTGAAACTCTACAGAGCTTCTTTTCCATGCAAGTCTTTCTTCACATTGCAGACAGGCCATCCCCTTGCTTCGGCCCTCTCAGGACTTCTCATTCTATTGGGGATAAACACAAAGTCCCTTTCATGGTTCGGCCCTTTAGTATCTGCTATCTTCTTCTTGGGGTTCACAGTTACACTTCCAGGCTTAGTCCTTGTCTCTGGTCCCTCAGCCATCTACTTTTTCCTTAGTGGGTTTTTGTTTTATTTTAATTTTTTCTTGGTCTTTATGATCACTTCTTCATTGGCATAGAAGGCTCTCCAAATCTGTCTGGCAGTTACTCCCTGGCTCTCAGTTCCTCTATGAGCCCTTTAGTGAGATTATACAGCCGATTGAGACTCTATGACCCTACTTATAGAATTTTGTCTATAGAAAATATCCCTGTTCCTTTTCCTTTTGTGTGTTAATATTATCAAAAACCAGCTATATTCATTTATTTTGTTTCCTCTTTAGCACACGTGCATGCACACACGTGTATATGGTGTTGGGAATGGAACCCAGAGGCTTATACACGCCAGGCAAGCACCCTACCATTAAACTGCATCTTTGCTTCTGTTTCTTATGTCATATGATGTCATATGTTTGATAGGATCAAAGGTCGTGTCTTACTCATGTTTCAGTCTTACAGAGCAGGTGACTGGCACACATGCAGGGCTGCACACGTCTTGAACAAATGTGTGAACAGACAGGATTGGTTTTACTTGATGGTTGACCTTGACATACTATCGCTCTCTCCTCAAAACTTGCACAACTGTAGCTCCTCATTAGGTTCCATGACGTGCAACCACTGATACCTGTCAACACAATGGCACTTCTAAAGATGTCACTGTGCTAATCTGTTCTCAGGTAGGAACTATACATTTTCACCAGGGCCTCATGAGACTCATTTCTCCTACTTTTGCTATATAGTCTCCAGTGATGACCCTGATGGCAACTTTGTACTTCAGGGGAAAATAAAATCAACAGAAGCACTAATATAGTGTGTTGGTCCGTTTGATGTCACCTTGACACAACTTAGAGTCCTTTGGGAAGATGGACTCTCAATGGAAAAAATGCCTCCAAAAGATTTGTTTGTGGGGCACTTTATTTATTAGTGGTTGACTTGAGAGGACCAGTGCATTGTGGATAATTCCACCCCTAAGCACATGTTGTATAAGGAAGCAGGCTTGGAGAGCCATGGAGATCAAACCAGTGAGCAACGCTCTTTCTCGGTCTCTGATTCAGTCCCTGCTTCCCCAACTCCCCTCGGTGACAGAGTGTGACCTAAGAGTTGTGAGCTGCTTTTAGTCATGGTGTTTGATCACAGCAATAGAAACCCAACTAAGACACATGGGAATTTAGTGAACCTTTCTGAGGCACAGTCCCCATCTACACAATAACCAGAATGGGCCGGGTAGGAACAGTGACATGCTTTTGGAATCATGTGTGTTCAGTGTTCTTGATTTACTTGAAGGCAAAATGTTACTCTCACGAGTGGTGGAGTCATGTTGTGGGTAGACTCTTGGACCATAAGTAAGATCAAGAACTGGCAGGAACCTTCTTCCTGTCTAGAAGATACTGTGTTTCTTTCCATGGTTGAAGTGATGTGTAGAGCAGACTCAGAAGAGCCACTGGAAATGCAGGCGGCCTCCTGGGCTTTGCGACAGTCTTGACTCTCTGCAGCTATCCTGCCTCTTGTGCTACCTCTATTGGCGCAGTTATGAGCAGATCTTGAGAGAGGGAACCAGACAGCAGCACCCAGTGTTATCAGATGCGCCTGGCCTTGCTTTGGGGCCATTTTAAATTCTGGGATTCTTGTCACCTCAACAAGGGGAAGGCACAGTCTATTCACAGGGTTACTGCATGAGGGGACCAGTATGCTGGGAGTCTTGGGAACTGGGTCTGGTCCTTGGAGATACAGGTTAACTTCAGAGATATGGAGTATGCTGGTCTTGTGATCATGGTGCCCGATAGAATGTCAGAGCTATTTGGACTGGGTTGGACATGCAGATTATGGTCTTAAAGCAGAGCAGCTGTAATGGTCACAGGAGATCCTCATGAGATCTGGCCTATTGATATCCCCCATCCCCACCCCAGTGCAGGGAGGCTCACGAGATCTTCATAATCCCACCCCTGGATTTATGTAAAAGCTAAGTGATTGTCTCAGGTGGGACTTCTCAATGGTGGGGCTGCCAATGAGTCACCAGTGCATCCTCGAGTAATGGCAGATAATTGAGCACAGATAGCATCTTTTCTCCAGTTTACCTGGGGTGCAGGTAAACTTCTGTCTTCTGTCTCCCCAGGAAGCATCATGCAACCCCAGTTTGAGTTTCCTGTTTGAATGAAAACAGGACAGGGGACAGGACAGGAGTTTCTGCTGCTTGCCTCATGGTGGCTCCATCAATACTGTGTCAGTGCAGGGGTTGGCAGGGGGCAAGCAGCTGAGGGTTAGGGAAATGTTAGAGATGCTGGAGAAATCACTAGATGTAGGTTTCAGTTGAAGATGCTGAGTCACATGCTTGTACCCACTGCACAGGGAGAGAGCTGGTGTCTGTCTTCCCGTCCTGTGGCTGGGGACAGTGTTTTAAAGCACGCATCAGTGCTTGGGAGTAAGGAGAGGGTGAGTCCAGAATGACTTCACAAGGAAGTGACACATCATGTTGGCGTTACTTAATCAATAAGAAGTGTTTTTAAAAGTCACTGTTGTCATGGTGATGGAAATGGCTTCCAAACTTTAGGAACCAGAATCTCCTGTTCTTTCTCCTCTGCACATTGCCAGGTAGTGGTAATGCCTCATGTTGAAACTTTGTTGCCTCCTTTCCGAATTTATTTAATTTCTTTTAGGGAGCAAATATAACTTTGTGCAGCTTCCGGCTGCAGTGGGGATTTCTGCCAGGATTTGAGGCACACAGCTGAAATATATTTTGTGTCTTATGAGCTTTGCCTCATCGTGAAATTAAATAGCACTAATTACACAACTGTAGACCAGCAAGGCAGACAACTGATCATTTCCTGATTTCCTCTAGGATTGAAAGAGGAAGGGATGGATGGAGCAAGGGGACAAGGAGGACACATGAGAGATCAGGCCAGCAGACTCTGGGGGACAGTAGAAGCGCCATCAACTGGCAAGGTGTGCCCCACTCAAGCCAAGTGCTCCTCCGTGGTACTACTGTTTGGTGGGGCTTTTGATTCTTTGCATGAAGACTGTTGGGGCTGGAAGGCCACTGGCTGCTAGACTCTGATACAGGCGACAGTGACAGAGACTGTGGCAGTTTCAGAGGTGGGAACTGGAGAGATTCTCAAGCACCAGGACCCAAGAACATGAACCCTCAGTTTTGAGTTCCTAAAGCCCTGCATTCATTTTTATTGCTTCCAAACCTGACAACATTCTTGAATTATGAAGTCTAGTTAAGAGTCTGTGATGTAGCTTGGTGGCAGAGAGATTGATGAGCACATAGAAATCACTGTGCACAATACACACGCACACACACACACACACACACACACTCACACACTCATAGACATATACTCACTCACACACACATACACTCACACACACTCATACACATACACTCACTCACACACAAACATTCACACTCACACACATATACACACACTCACACACACACACTCACACACACACATACACACTCACTTACACATACACACTCACTCACACATACACTCACACACACACACACTCACTCACACACACACACTCACACTCACACACACTCACACATACACATACTCACAAACACACACATTCACACATATACACACACTCAAACATATACACTCAAACACACACTCATACCAAACACACACACACATGCTCACACACTTACACACTCACACACACACACACACACACACACAGAGTCTAGTTGGAAATGTATCTGAGTTCAGAGAGATGGCAAACTGCTATGCCAACATCTAATTTAAAAAACAAACAAACAAACAAACAATAAAAAACCAAAACTAAAAACCTTCTATATTCCTTAGTGGTTGTTCCCAAATGCTAGGCCCAGTAAAGCAGTGCGTGCTTGCAGGAAATGCTAGCCCTTCTTCAGTGATCTGCAGTCTAACATGGAGAAATACATAGCTGTTTGAGATGCACTCTCCAATCTGTAATCTACTCTGAGGAGTATATATTTTTTCTTTCTACCTGCAATTTCCACTTCCTGTTCTGGGCTTCTAGAAACAAGGCCCATGAGTTGTTCCTTTGTAGCATTTGTTTCCTGGATAACTCTATTTACAAGCAGGTGTGCAGAGGGTGTCTGCAGTGGACCTACAAGCCAGCCAGGCTGAGTGTGTTAGTTTGCCTTGCTTATAGCCAAGTCCTGATCTTTACTACCCCCTTCGTTGCCATCTCTAAAGTGAGTGTCCCATGGATAAAGGGAGAAAAGACACAGTACAGTCAGTATCCCTGGGGTGTGATGGGCGTCATGTGGAAGCAACTTCACACTCAAGAGAAGGTCATAGTGCTTTTCGTTAACAGTCACCACTGTATACCCAGAACCCAGGAAAAGTGGAGGATGCTCAGTCTGCCTGCTTCCCACCCCTGCTGCACTCTTCCCTCGGCTGCTATTCCCTGGAACAGTGAGAGACATAAACTTCATCATAAAGGAAGGGCAGGGGACAGGTACAAAGAAGGAAGAGTCATGGAGAGCCAGGCACAGACTGAGGGTGCCAACCAGGCAACAGTTTGGATACCCAGGAAAATCTGCAGCAAGCTCAGTTCTCATGGTATTATGTGGTGGGCCATTGACTCCCTTCCTCTCTCCCTCTCTCCTAACCTTTCTTCTTTCATTTTCTTCTCCCTCCCTCCCCTTCCTCTCCTCTCTTGTCCTGTGCATGTGATTTAGGACTTGCATGACTGAGTGTTTTCATCCAGAAAGAAGGCCCACAGGACGCTCGAGCCTCAGACTCACAGCCCAGCTGGTTTTGGTTGTTTTGAGCCACATCTAATGGTCTTCTGCTAGGTGACAACTCATTCTGAAGATCCTCGTCTCCCCTCACAGTCAGGGGAAGAGGCTGGATGTGTTTGGCTCATAGACATCCATGTCTTCTCTCTCTCTCAATCCTTAGGGCTGGATTCACTGACAGGGCTATAGAAAATGTTACCACGGACAGAGCTTCTAGCTTCCGGGCCCCAGTGCTTGCACCAGAGGGTGAGTTGTCCATGCAGGGAGGGACTAGAGACAGCCTAACCTCGAGGCACAATACTGTCTGCAGGGCTAAAGGTGGTGGTGGAGCCCCTGGCTTCTAATAATGGCTGAGGAAGTGGAGTTCTGCACAACTTCTCCAGGGGACAACTGCAGGCTCCTCTAGGAGACCCTCAGGCACTGAAGAGCATGGTCATCCTGTCTTGCTCTAGGGAAGCTTCCCCTTGTTTCCAGCTCACGATGCTTCCTATGGCATATGTTAAATTAGCAGCCTCTTGCCAGGAAAAGCAAAGTCATCAGGTGAATGAGTGCATGAATGCTGGCTTCTAGCAACTGTCTACTGTGCTGTTTCTCCCAGTGCAGCCTTCTGGGGCCCTGTTTCTTTTCCTTCACAGGGACTTCCCTGGACATCTTGACTGAGTAGGGACAGGTCTAATGAGTAGGCTCAAGGTGATTTGTGACGATATTCCAGCTGTGGACTTCAGATCTCCTTCTAAATCATGTATGGAAGAGGTAGCTTCTCAGATGCATTTGCACTCACGTTTTAAAAGGACAAAATAGAGTACGTTAAGTATTTATAATCCCTGGAATAGGTAGGGAAAACTAACTTTGTCAATCCAGATATTTTTTGACCTTGCTGGCATAGCACTGAGATTTACGTTGAATTTTATCCATAATTGATACCAGCTGCTATCTCATAGACTCTGCTAGGAAAGAGTCATCCATTTCTTCCTTCTTTCCTTCATCCTCAAGCATTTATTACATACTTCCTGTGTCTTGGGATCTAGGCTTAAAACCAGAGATATTCAGTGATTAAAAAAACATGGCCTTTATTATTTAAAACACTTACTACATTTATTTATTTATTGTGTGGGTAACAAAGTCGTCTCTGTGTGGAGACCAGAGGACAATTTGCCAGCATCTATTCTGTCCCACCAGGTGGGACCTAGAGACTGAACTGGGGTCATCAGACTTGGTGCCAGACACTTAACCTGGTAAGCCATTTTGCCAGTCCATGATCCTATTCTTAAGAGACTCGGGATATTAGAGACGACAACAAGAAGGGATGAATTTAACAATCTATTATCTGTAAATCTCTGGTGGGCACTGGTTCCTGTACTAACACACGACCAGGGCATCTTTGAGTCTTCCAGGGGTCAGAGAAGGCTTCATTTGAGAAATGAATGAAATTCCAAATGCTAAAGCCATGGACAGGTGGAGTTGTGTGGGGTACAGCCTGGACTTACGGGGAGAAGCATGTGGTTGTGAAAGTCTGTGAGCTCATGCTCACCCCAATTCTTACTTGGGATATTCATTGCACTTGAATGAGCTGGGGACACATCAATTTCTGAAGCTCGCTACTTAACCCCACTGAAGAAGAGTCTGGTAGAGAGGATGTAGCAGTAGACACTTCTAGATTTCCCTCTGTGTGGCTTAGGGTTTGCCCTGGTTAGTTTCGTCAACGAGGACATGAGCTACATTCATTTGGGATGAGGAACTCTCAACAAAGATGGTGCTCCCACCTCATTGGCCTGTGTGCCAACCTGTAGGGTGTTTTACTGGTTAAAGATTGAGGTGGGAGTGCCCACTGTGGCCAGTAGCACCCATGGGCAGGTGGTGCTGGCTTCTATAAGGAAGTGAACTGAGCAGGCTATGCCTTTGCAAACCAGTAAGCAGCACTCCTCCATGGCACCTGCATTCGTCTCTGTCTGGTCCCTGCTCTATTAAAGTTTCTGTCCTTACTTCCCTCTGACAGACTGAGATGTGGAGACATAAACTGAAATAATGCCCCCCTCTAACTTGCATATGGTCATGGTGATTTATCTCAGTAATAGAAAACATGATTCTTTCATTAGTGACTCCAGAAAAGCGAACGTGAACTAGCTTTTGGAAAGGGGAAAGCCTGTGGCTCATGAGTACGGGTGGAGCAGGTACTCAGCTGGTGCCATGCACACCACCTAACATCTATACCCTGAGCTGGGACCTGGGCATCTCTGCTCACTTCTGTTCTCCGTGGCTTCATTCTTTGAGGATCTTCTTTATACTTGTGCCCTTGGGTAGCTCCAGCAATCCTTGGCCCACATTGAATGGTAGCCCAACAGAGTCATGGGTGAACAATGAAGTCAAAACTCGGCAATGTGTGTGAAGATGACTTGTAAATTCTGGAGGAATTTGTGAGCTAATTGCTATTTTAAACTGCTCTATAATAACTTTCTTTCTGCCACTCAGGAATCTGAGAGGATGGTAGCACTCATGAAAATTAGTTTGAGCTCTTCAAAACTTGCCATATAAAACAAAGGCAGTCCCAACTGCTTTAATCAAAATGATGATCAGCTTCTAAAAATGAGTTCCATCTCCCCTGAGACCACTCAGAGCTAAAGGATGATTTCACAATGAGGAGGTGGCAGTGTGTTTGGGTTTGATTTGGTCTGTGGGGTGGGTGACCTATGGTCCCTTCACCCACCCTGCCTGGTTCAGGAAACACTTCAGAATCTTTTGAAATGATTTGAGTTTGTAAATGGAAGAATAAAGGTTGGTGCTTTTTAAATTTAAAATTATTTTAAAAATCAGCTAAATGTCTTTTTGAATGAGAGTAATTAGAAGTATCAGAAGGTTCTTTCTGGACCAATATTTTTAGATCAGGATTAGGGCATTCTTGGAGTAAAGACTCCATTTACATGAGTTGATATCCTGGGAGAAACACCTTCATCCTCGGGAAGATCCAGTTTTGCAGTCCTGTGAGGTCAGGATGACCTTAGGTGACCCTAAAATGTTTCTGTTGGCTCTGCCCATCTGTGTGTGGGTCCTGAGCTAGGGTGGGAAAATTGGCATTGGCCAGACCCACAGTGTGGTCTTTAGTGAGTTCAGCTGGTACCCACATGCTTGTTCATACCATGTCCTCTTCCTTTTCTCTTGTTTCTTGTTTCCTAATCAATCCTTTTTCTTGGGGAGAGAGAGAGACAGAGAGACAGACAGAGAGAGAGAGAGAGAGAGAGAGAGAGAGAGAGAGAGAGAGAGAGAGAGAGGCTGTTCATTCCCAGCACATGTCATTATTTCTTGTGAGCTCCCCTGTTCCTCTAGGAGCCGTAATTTCACCATCCCCACATAGAAGTGATAAGTATTTGAGATGCATAACTGTGCCTCATTTTGGTGCCTAATAGATGGTGAATGAGCTCTGGACCCTTCCTGACCAGTAAAGTCATGATTATAACTCCCCTTGTCTTGCCTGGCACTGACTGGGGATCTGTAGATTGGCCGTGGGTCTGCGAAAGTATATAGTAAGATGGGCCAAGTGGCTGGCACGTGGCATGCTCTGATACAGGGTCTTCTGAAAGTCCCCTCCCTAAGGGCTTGTGGCTGTGCCCCAACCTGCCTTTGCCTGTCTGTAGTGAGCATACCAGCCCCTCTGGAATTTGGCTGTTGGCAGAGCTGCAATAAGAGCCCTGTTAGCCAGCAGAGCATATGGTGCCCGAATAGCTGTCACTTTCAAAGGCTGGGGAGCAGATGTTGGAACAGGTTTAGATAAAGCCAGAGGAGGCCAACTGTGATAGAAAGAACACTGGGGAATCGGTGGTCTGAACTCCCTCACTACCACCCTTTATTCATGTTTCATTGATTGATTGTGTGTGTGTGTACATGTTGGGGTGCTCATATATGTGCTATTTCCGTTTGTACATGTAGAGGTTAGAGGTCAACCTCATGTATCTTGCCTTGGGTACTGTCTACTTTGTTTTTTGAGATGTAGTCTCTCACTAGCCTAGAACTCATTGAGTCTATTAGGCTGGCTGGTAATGGGGTCCCAGGGATCTGTGTGTCTGGCTCCCCAGGACTGGGGTTATAAACATATACCAGCATGCCCAGCCCTTTAACATGCTTTTTAGGGATCAAATTCAAGTTCTCATGTTTGCATGATAAGCCCTTTACCAACTGAGCTCTCCTCCTAACCTTTGTCTCCATCTTTTATCCCACTTGACCTTCTGTGATTTCATCTGAACCCTTTCCCTATCACCTTCATTATCTCTAAAGTTAGGGGCTTGAGTACCATTTAACCAGAGTACCTAGTTCAAAAAAATATCTAGGATCTTTGCTGGTTTTCAGATTTGGAAAGACAATTTGAGAGGAACTATCTTGACTCCTCATGACTTGTCCTGAAAAAAAAGTCATTTTAACCAGTAGGTACCAACCCCTTATTATAATCCTTGCCTTTCTAACCCAATTTCATTAACATTCATTATTAAGAACAATAGCAGCACCTACTGTGTGAAGAACTGAGTCCTTGTGTCAAGTGCTCACCAATATTTTAGTATTATCACATGTACATCTACCACTACATGTATCGCTGTGCCCGTTAACAGGTGTCATCTCCCGTGTAGTTCCATGTGGGTCACAGAAACTCCCATTTTTCCCTGGGTTTGGTAGGTGATATCCTGGGACCTCTGTGCATGGGACTCATATGAATTAAACAGGAACACCAAGGGTTCTATATTCTGGGTTCTGTGATGAGACATTTCTAGAAAGCATATGACTTTGAAGTGTTATAGCCCCGGATCCCACCCCTAACTCTGCCTCTCACTGGTCATATATGATTGAAAAACTAGCTACCTCATCTGCAGAAAAGGGAAAACCATCCTACTCCAGGGACAGCCATGATAACCATACGAGCTAATACAGAGGAAAGCATTTCCCTTGCATGGGGCCTGGAGCATAGCCAATCCTGCACACGTGCTGCTATTTCTCTCTGCTTCTGGCCTCTCTGCCAGTCAAGAAATGGTTGTTGTGCCTCCACTGCATGCTGGCCAGGACTCTGGTCACATGGATGCACTAGTGGTTAAGACAGAAAATGGCTCCTGGATCTCATAGACCCTCAGCTCTAACTTTCCTCCAGTGAAGAGGGAGGGCTTTTATAGAGGGCATGGAGGTGCCTCTCTAAGAGACTTCTCCGTGTTTTACTTAAGTTTGTTCTCTTTCCCCATCTCTGTGCATCTTAGTCTTGATTTCTCAGCAATTCTCTCTTCTGCCATACCTTCTTTCTGAAGCTTGAGCTGTGTTCTCCAAGCTGTGGCTTCCTCGTCCACACCCTGGTTGGATACTTCTATTTTGGCTACTCTCCCAAGAAGGCTCTTTTCGTCTAGCTTTGCCTATCCTCTCCAAGTTTGTGGTTTGACTCAAACTCGACTCCCTGACAAGGTTTCTGATAGCCTGCTCCCTGTTCCCTCTCCTCAAGTAAGAATTCCCAAAGTCACACCAGTTCACACCTCATCCCATGCAGTAGGTCAGGTTCTTTCTAGTGCTTTCACCTGGCTTGACAGGAAGCTGACAGCCCGGCACAGAAGTTCTAAAATATCTTGCCTTTGTTGTATATACTCCGAGTATATGTTTGGGATGTGTGAGTAAATATATGAAGGCCCTTAGTTTACAGGACTTCTGTAAGGGCCTTCTTTCTCTAATGTCTTGCTGAGGTGTTTATTCCTTAGGATTTTGGCTGACAATATAAAGTCTTTATTATTGTTGTTATTATTATTTATTATTTCTTTCCCCCTCTTCTCTGGTGTCTGGCTGGCTTGTACTTTCTTCCTGCTCTGGTGATTTTTTTTACTTCAACAATTTATCTCATCCCATACGCTCATTGTTTTAGGAGCTTGGGAGAACGAAAAATCCCACAGAGTGGAGATGAGCCTAAATAAGATATTGGCTATCCTGGCCCTATCCAATCTGGAAGAAATGGGGTGCTGAAACTCATGCAGAAAGTGCACTGAATAGAAGGAAAGGAAACTTCTAGGATGGATGGTCATTTTGTCCCCTAGAGATGATTTGTTTGTTTCTTTATTGTCAGATGGTTTCTGAATTATCTTTTTTTCTCCTTTCAAAGAAAAATGTAGGAGGCAGGGGAGGTTCCACTACAAGAGACAGAGGAGTGTCAGCATTGGAGGCCATCAAGATGTACCTCATTAAAATGATGGAAGAGCTCATAGCTGGGTCATGTATCCAGTGTGTGCTGGGGGCCGATGAAGATGGAAGGGATGGGGATGTCGGTCATGTATCCAGTGTGTGCTGGGGGCTGATGAAGATAGCTGGGTCATGTATCCAGTGTGTGCTGGCGACCGATGAAGATGGAAGGGATGGGGATGTCGGCTTTTATTTTAACCTCACTGTACCATCGGGTAGAGGAAATAGGAAGGACAAAGAGGGTCTAGGACAGCAGCTGTAGTGGGTGCCTCACAGAAGGTGTCAGCCTTAGCCATTCTGTGTGCATAAAAGGAAGTGCAGTCCAGCTCTTGCTGTGAGAGGCTGAGATCAAATGAGAAAGGATCAAATAAAGACCTACTATGGACTACTTACACAGCTCTTCCCAGTATTGGTGGTACAAGCCACAAATGTCTCATATACTGATGTTCTTTAAGTGTAAAATGTTGTATAAAATGATCACATGCTTCTGTTGTTAGCAGTTAAAGTTCTGGCAGGTAATAATATGTATAAATTTTGTATTTTGAGTAGAAGGTAATGAGTCTTCTTAAAAGACTGCTTTCTTTAAGGGGTAGTGCTGTATTTTTGAGTTAAAAAAGAGTGAGATCACTGTTACCATTTCTTAGGCCTAAAGAGTGGGCAGGAGATGGTCCATAGCCAGTGGAGACAAAGAACTTAAAAGACCCCAGTACAGATGGCTCATCCCTCTAGCCTATGAGTGCTGCTCACTTTGATCACTAACTTGGGACCAATAGCAGAGAACCCACTAATGCAGAGTCCGTGTGTGTCAACTTTGTATGTACAGAAAAGTATAGATCTTAAATCTAGAAGGTCAGTTGGAAGATACTCACCATGAACTAGTTGCTAAGATGAAATGAGACAGTATCTAGAGGTATTGGCCAGGGATTGATGCAAAGCCAGATACTCAGCAGGCAATGTTGCTTCCTATTAGCAACACCACTACCATCCTCACCATCACTATCACCATGACAATTATCACCTTCATTATTACTGATAAGGTGTATTAAGGCTGCCAGTTACCAACTCACTCACCTAAGCTGGCCTCTGGCTATCCCAGGGCAGGTCAGTACCATGTATATACCAAATTCAAGCAGTTCTGAAGGCACCACAAAGCCCTGTCATGGATCACTCACAGTTAAATCTTTTTTTCTTTACTAGGGGAGACGACCCTGCTGAGTCCTGGCCCCCCGAAGGGAAGATTGTATTGGAGTGCTGCTGTGTCTGAGAGGACCAGTGTCTGAGATGAAAGCCATGCCCTGGAACTGGACTTGCCTGCTCTCCCACCTGCTGGTGGTAGGGATGGGTTCCTCTACTTTGCTTCCACATCAGCCACCCAAGCTGTCTCAGAAGCCCTCTTTTGTCACATTTCGAGGGGAGCCTACTGAGGGTTTCAACCACCTTGTGGTGGATGAGAGGACAGGGCACATTTATTTGGGGGCTGTCAACAGGATCTACAAGCTCTCTAGTGACCTCAAGGTCTTGGTGACTCATCAGACAGGACCAGACGAGGACAACCCCAAGTGTTACCCACCTCGGATCGTTCAGACCTGCAATGAGCCCCTGGCCAGCACTAATAATGTCAACAAGATGCTGCTTATAGACTACAAAGAAAACAGGCTGATTGCATGTGGGAGCCTGTACCAGGGCATCTGCAAGCTCCTGAGGCTAGAGGACCTCTTCAAGTTGGGAGAGCCCTTTCACAAGAAGGAGCATTACCTCTCGGGAGTTAACGAGAGTGGTTCAGTCTTTGGGGTGATCGTTTCCTACAGCAACTTTGATGATAAACTCTTTATTGCCACGGCAGTAGATGGAAAACCTGAATATTTTCCTACCATCTCCAGCAGGAAGCTGACTAAGAACTCTGAGGCAGATGGCATGTTTGCTTATGTTTTCCATGATGAATTTGTGGCCTCTATGATTAAGATCCCTTCAGACACCTTCACGGTTATCCCTGACTTTGACATCTACTATGTCTATGGTTTCAGCAGTGGCAATTTTGTCTACTTCTTGACCCTTCAGCCAGAGATGGTATCTCCCCCAGGTTCCACGACAAAGGAGCAGGTGTACACCTCAAAGCTTGTGAGGCTTTGCAAAGAGGACACAGCCTTCAACTCCTACGTAGAGGTGCCCATTGGTTGTGAGCGCAATGGGGTGGAGTATCGCTTGTTACAGGCCGCCTACCTGTCCAAAGCTGGTGCAGTGCTTGGCCAGACCCTGAGAGTTCACCCAGATGATGACCTCCTCTTCACTGTCTTCTCCAAGGGCCAGAAGCGGAAGATGAAATCTCTGGATGAGTCTGCCCTGTGCATCTTCATCTTGAAGCAGATCAATGATCGCATTAAGGACCGCCTGCAGTCCTGTTATAGGGGTGAGGGAACACTAGACCTGGCCTGGCTCAAGGTGAAGGACATCCCTTGCAGCAGTGCGGTAAGTAAGGAGGGTTCTTATGGGTCTGGACAGTGGTCGATAAGGACCCCAGATTTTGTAGTTTCTACGGGGTTTCAATGGGTCTTCATTTTGGGTCTCATTAATTTGGTCTATCACCAGCTAAGCAACTTTAGTCTGAAGTCATCAGCTAGAGCTAAAATGTTTATTTTTTGTTGGCCTGTCATTCTGGTCTCTTATTGTTGGTTATGAGAAACAGGGCTATGAGTGGATGAAAACATGTAAAGTTGATGTTTTTTGTAATTTGGCCTGGTGGAGCAGCTTAGAGTAAAATGATGGGAGATTCAGATAAGGCAAGTGCTTTAACATGGGAAGTCATTCTGCATTTGAAATAGACATGGGATTTTAGAGAATTCTGGTTTTATTTTATCCCCTTGCATGTCTCTTAAAATGGCAAATGAGAGTAAAGGGGAGATAGAAAGAGATCATCCATATGTATAAGGCATATGCTGTGTTCATAGTGCCATGGAAAAGAGATCTTTCTGGGGTTTCTATTGCTGGGATAAAGACCACAACTAAAAGCAACTTGGGGAGAAAAGGGTTTGTTTCAGCCTATAGGTCATAGTCTTTCAGGAAGGGAAGAATCCTGGAGCCACTTATTTTGGGTGGTAGATTATATAGTCAAGAGGATCTGTAGGGATGTTATGAACTTTGGGGACTCTGCAGTGTTCCTAAATGTAGGCAGTCAGTGATAAACCACATTTGTGCTGTGCAGTATGCAAGTTTATTGAACACTTAAACTCAGGTCAGTAGAAGATGAGTATAGAAAAACCCTCATACTTCTAGTGGAATGACAAGTTTGGACCACCGATTGGGAGCAGAAATGTATTTGACGTAGTTTTAGAGGTTCCCATAGTCTACAACCAAGTATGTACATTTGTTGAGGTCTTACTTGCTGTATGGTATATGACAGGAGGGTGAAGGCAAGGCAGGAGAGAGACAGAGCTGACTCATCTCATCCTTAACCCACTCCCACAATGAAAGAAACACTCCAAGCCAGGAGCGGTGGCACATGTGCTTAATTCCAGAATTTAGGAGGCAGAGAGAGGTGGGTCAAAGTGAATTTGAGAGCCCAGACTAGTCTACATAGCGAGTTCCAGGACAGCCAGGGATATGAAGAAAAACCATGTCTTGACAAACAATAGCAAAATACAATAACAATCAATGAACCCACTCATTAACCATCTCTTAACTATCTTACGTTGCAGTAAGATATTTAATATTATTAGTTATTAAAATATATATTAAAAATAAATCTGGTTTATCTCTTTATCGACCCCCAGCAGTCTCATTCTGCAGGCACCGCTTCTAGTATGGAGTCAGGCGCATGGAGTCTGTCACTCGCTCCGCAGGCCATACTCTGCACAGTTCCCTTCCCTGCCGGTTCATTCTGCCTGTCCTACTGCCTCGGTCCTGGCGGAATTACCGTCCCGGCGTGCTTCTTTACCCCATCACCCAACACTAACGTGACTCTAAGGCTCGATAGCTTTCCATACAGGTTTATATATTCAATTCTCAATCCACAAACCCTCTGTAGAATAAGATTGTATTCAAAGGACAAAGATACAAACTGCCCTTCCATATAAGATAAAAGACCTATAAAATCCTTAAAATATTTATATCTACCTAAGGCCAATTAACTCCACTCGGATCCAGCTTATTCTTCTTGAGCTCCATCTTGACCCCTTCTTCTTCCTCTCCTTCTCCTTCTTCTCCTCTGACCCTCTCTTTCCACCTTCCGTTCCCCTGCCCAATCACCAGCTCTCCCCCTTTATTTTTACAAATTTAAATGGGAAGAAGGTTCTGATGAAGTCACCTGAGTATGTGACTAGGCATTCCTTCTTGGGGAAGTGGAATTGACATCAAAATTCAAATGGCTGCAGGACAATCCACAACATTCCTACCTCTTCTTTTATTTTCCTATGTATTCTGGGAGAGTGTGTAGACTTAGTGTGTGTGTAGATCATAAGGTTGATAGGGGAAATTATTCTCAGTCACCCTTCCAACTTATTCCCTGAGAGTAGAGTCTTTCAGTCAAACACAGAGCTCAGCAATATGGCTAGTTTTGCTAGACAGCTTGCTTAGGAGACTTTTCCATCTCCCCTTAAAGGCTGGAATTATAGGTAGGCTGCTACACCTGCCAAGTGTGTACATGGGATTCTGTAAACTCCAAACTCAGGATTCATACCTATATAAGTGCTTTAACCACGTAGCTCCTCAACAGACCCATTATCCAGGAATCTCTTGATATTGTTAAAATGCAGTCAAATTTAAATTTGCATTTGGGCAGGGAGAACTTCAACCCATAGTGTCTTCTTTGAATATCTACTTTATATTTGAGTACTCTGACACACTTGAATACATTGCATTAAATATCTCTACCAATACCTTTACATGCACTTCTGTGCATACATTGCTTATGCCAGAAAATGGTGTGGTTATCTGATCACCAAACAGATAGTTCTTTTGAGATCAGAGGGTTTTGGAATCCCTCACAGTTTTCTTTAGAAAATTTGCTTGACAATTGTTTTTGGCTTTGCTTTTGGGAGCAACAGCATCTGCAGGGGTCCACTTTGTGAACAGGTATCTATCCTGTTTTTGCTCCTGCTGTAACAGAAAAGCCAAGTTCACCCCAGAGGCCCACAGAGCAGCAGGCCCTAACACTGCATGGTATCCTTGGAGAGAACAGAGGGAGCACAGCTTTGCGAGGCAGACCAATGCCAGGACTGGAGTAATGGAGCCAGATAACAAGCTTTTGATTTTTTTTTCTTTTGGCTTTAATTAGCCCTTTCAAGTTAGAGGCGAGTTCAGAGCTGAGAATAGGGAGGGGGAGGCCAGAAACTGCACAGGGCTAGGGCTGTCTCCCAGCCAGTCCTAAAAAGACCAGGCCAGCTTTTAATACACAGTATCAGTTTCCTTTGATTTGGTTGATACCCATGTTCCTTTGCACAGGCTCTCTTGTTACAGTTCATTTGGGCTCAGCTCAGACCACACATGTTCCATACGGCACAATGTCAGCATCAGCCAGATGGTACTGCCACACTGTCCTCAGTGTCAGCTATGTTGGCATCTGGCTTTCCTGTGGCCTGTCCCCAGTGCTGTTGTTTCTTCTAGTCTAGAGACAGAGAATGGACAATGTGAACTCTGGAATCTTCTTTTGGCTCTGAATCTGGGGCTTCCTCTGCGTCTGTAAAGTGGGAACCGAGTCTCAGACAGTGTCTTAGTTAGGGGTTTCTATTATTGTGATAAACAACATAATCAGAAGTTAGTTGGAGAGAAAGGGGTTATTCAAACTCACAGTTCCGTATCGTAGTCCATCACTAAGGGAAGCCAAGGTGGAAGCTGGAGGCAGGATCTGATGCAGAGGCCATGGAGGAATGCAGATGACTGGCTTGCTCCTTATGGCTTGCTTAGATAACTTTTGTGTAGCACCCAGGACCACTAGTCTAGAAGTGGTACTTTCCACAGTGGGGCGGGTCCTCCCTTATCAATCATAAACAAAGGCGATGCCCACAGGCAAACCTTATGGAGGCTTTACTCTGTTGAGAGTTCTTCAATCCAGCTCGTGTCAAGCTTACATAAAATTTACCATTACAGCTGGATTTGTCCCATGGGTTGCTGCTACTGGAAGTAGTCAAAGGAGGTTACAACTTTAAGAAGTTAACTTTTTAGGGTGGGAGATGGGGAATACCTGTGGGTTTTATTATAGTTATAACATTTAGAGCTAATGAAGGGGCTATGATCAGAGATTTGTTTTGGTTACACATTTTATCCTAATTCTGTAAGCTAGAATGCTTATCAGAAGATATTTATTGAGCTTATATGGCCTCTTCCATTTCCCGAGACCTATATTTCTTTCCCTGAACTCAGAGCTGAAAGTAGTCTGACCCTAGGTCACTTGGTTACCTCCTGAATCCAGAGCCTTCCGACTGAGACTGTCAGAGAGTGCAGTGGTACTTCTGCTCCCCATGGGCCTGAAGGCTGGCTGTGTTCATGTCAGAGAGAAGGCCGGGAACAGCTTGAAGCCTCCTGTGACTGAGCATCTCTGAGTATAGAGACATCAGAAACTGTCAGTCCCTGCTCTATGTTGGGTGTGGACACCGTGGGAGCTGGTAAGGTGTCTTTAGGTGTTTGGGGGGGGATAGGATCAGCCCCCAACTTTGCTTTTTGAGACTTTCTTTTCCTGGGTCTCGGTCTTCTCTAATCCAAATGGAAAAGGCATCCAATAATGAAGGCAGGGGAGCTTGCATATTGCTCAGAGGATCTCATGAAAGCCTAGGCATACGAGACCTGCAATGATCTGATAGGTCTTAGGCTGTGCTGGGACTCAAGGGCCTGAAGAATAACCTGAGGCCAATCCGTTAGGAAGGCACCTAAGAAGGCTAATCAGTCTGGAATTTCTATTCCTGTAGCTTCTCACTATTGGCTCAGGCCCTGGCCCCGTTTGTAGCCTACTTCAAAGGCTCCCTGCAACTCTCTGTCTATGGATGGAGCACATACCTCTAAGGCTATGGGACCCATATGGAATAGGCTGCCCGCTCTGGGGAGTGCACTGTAGTGAGCTAAGGGTCTGTGTCCTTCATGAGTCTAGGGGCTGTCCTGAACTTGGATCCCTACATTACTCTTCCTTTTCAACTTGCTGGGTTCCTTCACAGAGCCAAGATCTCCGGCTCCAAGTAAGCTGATCAGTAGAGAAACATCTTAAATCCTGGGAATGTTTTAGGCTGCTAGGCAATAGAGTGGCCAAGATCAAGGAAAGACCTCAGTCTCCAGGAATGTGGAAGGGAAGCCGATCACTACAGCCTGTAGATGGGACAAAGGTTGTAGTCAAGGGAGTGTCTGCCACTCCATTTCCTGAAGTCTGAGTTTGAAACCAGCTAAGAAGCATCAGGCAGCACTAGTCTAGGGCCGATAATGGGAGACAGACACAGAGTGGATACAAATCACTTCCTCTTCCCTGTGAGCTTTGACCTCAGAGTGACCTTTTGCTAGAAAAAGCTAGGTCCATGGGGCAGGGACTCTTGTTTTGAACCATCATCAGTCACCTGTCAGGCTCTCATAACTGGGAGTAGAGAGTGAGGGCCATCACACCGTTGTACAGCCCTGCTCTGACAGTGTGCAAGGTGCTTCGTGTTTCCAGAGCCCTATAGAAAAGCAGAATAGTCAGGCTCCAAGCCCCAAGGGGATAAAGGGACAAAGGGCCAAGCACTTACCTCAATACCATGTAATTAGCAGTCTAGAACATACCGTGTGTCTAAATTCTAAACCCACTACTTCCCCCATGCCATGTCTCAGTAGAACCTGTCTGCATAGGCAAGGTTCCTATGCAAGGACCATCTAGACAGAATAGGTAATGAGTGGTCCCAGACACTGAGAATCAGGTACAAAGGGGGTTCTCTAAGTTAAGGCAGCCTGGAAACATCTCCTAAGGTTCCAGAGGCCTGTCCAGAAAAATTATGGCTGGGCTAAGGGGCCATATGGCTTGAAGGTTTACCCACTGGCCTTGCCTGCCCCGTGAGTGTCCCAGAGATACAATAACTAGCTTCATTTTTATTTCCTGCCCAACAGCATACATCACTGATATAAAGGAGAACCCTGTCCCTACATGCTATGTGACTCATTTGTTTCCCAAACACAGCAGGTGGTAGTCCCAGGAAGTAGGCAGGGTCATCCCCTTGGAATCAGGCTGGCCTTGTGTCCCAGCATAGCTGGTCACTCAGGTTTGCCTGGCGCCTGAGATCCTGAACTCCATGAAAACGGGCATCCGGAATAGCCAGGCAGCTATCCCAGGCCAGTCTCAGCGGCTGTGCTTGGGCTGTTTTCGTTTCTCTGTCAGCAGGAAGCTGGGCTCTGATTACATGGGGTTGTTTCCTGTTATGGTGAGAGGCAAGAGTTCCTCTCTTTGCTTGGCACACACACTCCCTTGGTCCAGGAACTCCTCCTCTTCCTCACCCTGCCTCCTTTCTTATTCCAATCAATCTTGCCAACACTACAGACCACTGAAAAAGTTCAAGGAGTACCACATTTGTGTCCCAGTAGGTACCCATATTGCAAGTCCTTTAAGTACACAATTTTCTTATTTAAAATTCAGATGTCTGTTATAAGACCACCCCAAGACAAAGGTTTCTCTGTCTCCCCCAGTGTAGCTCCCGTACTAGGTGTCCAGGTCTAAAGCTACTCATCTATCTTAGCCTTGATCAGCAAGGTTTGCGTAGAAGTTCCATCTGAATCTTTTGCAGTCATGTGATGATGACCAAGTCCTAGGGGCATGAGCTAGGTCTGGTAGGAGGAAGTTCAAGGTTGGCTTAATGCGTTCTCTCAGGATGCCACTTGGGAGGCCAGCAGGTTAATGTGGTGTGTGTGTGTGTGTGTGTGTGTGTGTGTGTGTTTTGGGGGGTGTTGGGGGGGGTGTTGACTGTAGAAACCAAGAACCATAAATACCAAATTTTAATATAGGCACATTCAAGAGACTCAGTCTGTAAGTTTCTGAGCTATGACTTGAGGCCATGGACCCTCAGCATGCTGAGACATCACTTCCCAAGTTCAGCACAGTGTCATGCACTCAAGTACATATGCCCACACGTGCACATACCTTCCCTGTGCCCATGCCCCCTCTTGTTGCTTCTCGCCATCTTGCTCTAAAGCATGCTTCATCACCTTTTGTCTTGTATCTGTGGCTTCTTTCCTCCCCTGCTCACACACTACCTTCAGCCGTGAACACAATGATATTCCTCTCTTGAGTATACAAATGTGTATGTGTATTGGTGCACATGAGCCTCATTCAGTTTGGCGTAGCACAACCTGAAATGGGATGCTGGACATCTTGCCAATCAACACATGTATTACTTCTGATCACTCCAGATATGGGTTTCCCTTTGATTCATTTCATCTACTCAGGGTTTCAGCACAGTGCCAGCTCATGAGCTATCAAAAAGGCCAGTAAATAGTTTCACTTCTGCTCTAATTTTATGCTAAAGAGAAGTTAGTGAGACAATATATAACTAATAAAAAGTAAAAAGAAACACACGGATATTATTAGAAAGGAAGGGTAGGCCCAGAGCCCCTTGATGAATACAAATGATCCCGGCCCTGCCCTGCACCCTCACCTCTGGTTATACCGTCCCTGTGGTTTATTGCGGGATCTGCACCATCAGTATCTTCTTTGGAGAGGTTTGGGCTATGGCTAACTGAAGTTACATTCAGTGTCTTAGTCCCTAGGATGTGCTTGTTTGCAGGCCTGCCTCCCTTTCTCCATGCACACAGGAGGAAAGCTCAGACAGTGCACCAGAAGAAGACATCTTTTGAGTCACAGTCTTGTTGCTTTTCTTCTCCGGTGTCCTTTAATTTTGCAAGGCTGAAGGGAATGATCACACACCCACACACTGGCAACTGCTCTCATTTTATTAGCAAAGTTAGAGAGCAAAGGGCCAACCGAGGGCACTTTCCTCATTCTATTTGCCCATTTAGATCCCTTCTCCCCAGTGAGTCTGGCCCCATATACTGTCCACATACACATATCGGCATCCCCAAGAGCAAAGAAAAACCCAGTACCATTCTCCATGTCATTACTGTGTCTCTGTCAGTGTTCCAAAACATAATGGGATCTGTTCTGCTGATTTATCCTGCATGCAGGCGACATTACCCAGACACACGGGCCCGAGGAGCAAGAGAGGAAGATACAGGGTAACATGAGTGGAGCTAATAAAATTTATTCCCACTAACAAGGGGATGACCTACCCCATAATTCAGCCTGGTGAGCAGGGCTACTGCTTCCCCGTACCCGCCAGGAAACACACAAACTTAATCATCGTGGCAATCCGCACCTCAATTATAGTTCGAATGGTGGCTGTGGCTGCCTGCCTTAAACTCTGGGAGGGGGAGCAAGAGCTGGGATTGATGAGTGGTTCTGTATGGGATTTATCTGCCCCTGACAGGCAGCTGCTAGGGGCGGGTAAAGCTAAGGTTTAGAAAGGGAGGGAAGCTTCCTGGTGGACTTTCGCTGGTATTGCTCACAAGGCTGAGAAACTTCTCTGGGAGTCCCCAGGGGTCCAGCTGGGGCCACTAGATTTGCTCCCAGCCTAGTTGCCACCTGCAGAGTTCCGATTCTCTTGCCAAGCTGGTCCATAGCTATGGCCTGTGCAGACCTCCATTGTGCCGTGTCCTGGCTACTTATTAGAGGGAGGAACCTGGGGGCCCTGGGCAGCTGGGCTAATGAGGAGAAGGTCCTGGGTCCAGCCCCCAGGATCCTGATTGAGCTGTTCCCCCATGATGCTGCTCAACAAACCCTTGTTTGTTACATGGCAAACACTGGCTGTTGGTTATGGCCTGACTTGCAGAAAGCATGCCAGGATGAGTACCCCTCTCCCGGGAAGGCAGCAGAAATGGGAAGCCACAGTACTCTATCAGAAGCCTAGCTTGTCATCACGACTATCGAAAGACTCCTTAGATGTCTGGTGACATTGAGCTGCAGTTGGTACCCAAACACACAGAGGTTTCAACATTAGTATAAAAAGAAACATTGCCTTGGTTTGTGGCTTCCATTGCTCCATAGGTACAGAAGTACAATAAGCTTTGGAAGCTGTTCTTACTCCCCACTGAGCTCCTGGGACACAACTGGCTTTCTTCTGCCCTGATATGTAGCCCCTCCCATCCTTTAGGAGATGCCTGAAAGCAGAGCTCTTGGTTCTTGGGAACCTTGGCTACAATTTGTTGGGTTGTTTTTCCAGCCCTGAGACACTTTGCACGGAATCCGTTCAGGAACGTATTTGTCTAACTAGGTTACTGTAGCTGTGTCTTGCTGGCTCTCCCTACCTTCCTCTGCACACATCCATTTCCCCCACAATGCCATTGAGCGGAACACAATGAGAATCACTCCGAGATGAGGCATTAGTGACTAAGTGGATGACTACAGTCCCCCGTTCTGTTTCTGCTCTCTGTGTTCACAGCCTGGGTTCAGGGGCAACCTTCACCTCTAACAGTCCTTCTCCAGCTTCCTTTGGAGAGTTCAATGCGGTAAGAGCCTCAATAGAGCTTACAGAGAGGGTTAGGGATTATGAAGGAGAAAGCAAAGGTTATGCTGATCAGTAAAACTATCAAAGGGTTTTGTGTGTGTGTGTGTGTGTGTGTGTGTGTGTGTGTGTGTGTTAATTCTTTGTTAGAGAAATGATCACTCAAGCACATCTTACAGAGTTACAAACAGGCTTCTCAACAAGGCTAAACCTAAGCTTACCATAGTCTCCTGGAGTTCTTTCTAGGCTTCTGAGGGCCCCTGGGAGCCCTCTCTGTTTACCCCTGAGGAGACAGAGTAGAGCATACACAGCCTCATCTCTAGGGGCCTATGCACGCAGTGCTTCAGGCTCTGGTGTATTTATGAGCACCTGAGGGTCAGCAACCATATTTGAGATATGGTTCCTAATAAGTGGGTGATCATTATCACCCCGTACTGCAGAGCTTCACAATTGGAGTCTGTATTTAGACATGAGCTATTACAGCTTATCTGATCGATACCTCCTTTAAAAAGAAATCCCACATGCGGAATTCACTGGTGCTGGGTTTCTAACAGAGGCCTGCTATGGGCAGCTCCTGCTGTGTGTGTGTGTGTGTGTGTGTGTGTGTGTGTAGGGGGGAGGGACGGAGAAAAGGAGAGAGACTGGGAGAAGGAGAGAGAGAGCACACACCGCAGGAGAGCCCTCATGTAGGTGTAATTAATGCAAAGAGGTTTATGTCTTGTGAGGATGCGGAATTCCAAAGGTCTTCCATCCTGTGCATCCTAAGCAGTGGCATACAGATTTCTCTCCTTTTCCTCCTGGCTTGTATGTCTTCACAAAGCTTCCATGTTCACCACATCCACATTGTCAGCATATGTGGACACAAGAGAGAAAGGTACCAAATTTGATGACCGGCCAGGAACTGTCTGATCTCAGACAGGGTTTGCCTGGTTATACCCAGTTTCTGAAGTGGCAGACAGCAGAAATCCTCCTTTAGGCCCGGGCTTTGCTGTCCCTGAGATTGGAAGATGCCCATTCTAAGATTGCTGTTTAGACATGAAGGTTTCTGTTGTTGCTGTTACCTGTTTGTTTGTTTTGTCTTTCTAGAATGAAAATTTGAATTTCAGTTTTCCCTGTAGCTTAATAAGTTACTAGAGCAGCCATAGCCCAGGCTTGATTTTGTTTCCTGTAAAATGGGTTGGTGTAGCCTGGTAATCTTACTTTCTTCTCTGGAGTAGTACAAAGGAATGGTAGTATGCTGTGTTCTGAGCCAAAAACCATGAAGTGAAGACCAAGTCACCTCTGTACATAGTCTCTGACTCTTTCTCTAGCAGCTGGTGTCCCCACCCTTCATTCTGTCCAGGGACACCTGAAATAAGACACCAGCGATGTATCTAAATACCGCTTACAGTCTGTTTCCCCACTAGAGGAGGACAATTTAGGGGGCATCAACTGAGACTCCTGTATCTTTATAATCCTGGAACTTTCCTTAATGCCCGGTCTTTTATAAATATTCTGAAGCAAATTAATAAAGGAAGATCTGTCAATAGCATTGCTGTCCCAGGAGCCCCCTTTCCCTCTTGCTCAAAATGAGGAGTTCCTCTGGGCTAAGGGTGGACCTTAACAGGCTTAGATGGACCCACCGGCGGGGTTTGGGCAGCGTTCTTACCTTATGTAATGGACAGTGACGGTGTCCCAGGGAAGGAGGATGCTGTGGAGGTGCTCAGAACGTCACAGGAGGCGGGGCAATACTCCTCACCCCTGGAAGGGCAGAAGGGCTGTTTTGCTGCTTGTGTAAGGATTCCTACTGTTTGCTGCTCTCAGAGCAAGTGTAGAACCAGGTTTGACCTCTGATTTTTCTCCCTGGATCCAGAGCAGCTTGGCAGGTACCTCCATGGTCAGAGTAGGCTGTGTCCATTCATCACAATGGCTCACCTGACCTTCATTTCTGGGCCAGCGTGTGCTGTTTGTAAGCAGAGGAAGCCTGGGACTATAGAAAGACTATGTCCCAGAGCTCAGCTAATTGGCCCACAGGGGTACAGATCTGCTGACCCCTACCTCGTTAGCACTGCCTTTGGACCACTGAGCTCTGGCCTAGCTCTGACCTTTCTGTAATAAGGGTTCACCAGGTTTCTGATAAAGGTGGGGCAGCTGGGGATCAGGGAACGTTCTTTGTGTGTCAGGGAAGGTGCTGTGAGGAGTAGACCAAGGGTCTCCCAGCTGGAGTGGGCAGCATCAGGACCAGGTGTCAGCCCTCCTCTTACCTCACGGTCTTCAAGATGGACTGGCATGGCTCCCAACATGATGGTTGGTTGGGTCCTTAAGAACTGTTCACTATACCTGAGGTTGGAAGGTGATTTTAAGGGCGTGGTTCCCACCCTTCCTAATACTGCCACTCTTTGATACAGTACCTCATATTGTGGTGACCCCAACCATAAAAATATTTTCATTGCTACTTTGTAACTGTAAGTTACAAATTCTAAATATCTGATGTAAATATCTGATGTAAAGATGGTCTTAAAGTGACCCCTGTGAAAGGGTGGCAGGGTCACAGCCCACATGTTGAGAGCTGCTGTTCTTACGGGTTGAAGGAGAACTCCCATAGTTTCCCTGGCCTGCCTCCTCTACCAGCTCTTCTCAGTCTGGGCTCCTCAAGTAGCTGCCTTGTGGTCCCCAGAACCAGGGGACATTGACAGAAGAAGAAAGCTGGCAGTGTTTTCAGTCCCCTCTCAGTGGCGAGATGATAGAGCGTTTCAGAGTGCCAGTCTCTGCAGAGTGGGAGCAATTTCCCTGTAATTGGTAAAGTAACCATAACTGCTCTGTCATTTGTATGTAGTGACACGTAATTGCACGGTAACCTTTGCTGCTGTGTGAGAGGGAATCGTGGTAAGCTATTAGATTGTAATTCGGAGTGTCAGCTATGGCTTCCCATGCCACCTCACCATGGCTGCTGGCTGTAGCTCTGCAGCATACGTGGGAAGCTGCCATGGGGGAGGGGCTTTGGCATTTAGGTTCAACTTGGGTTGGGTGCTACTGTGTAATGACCTCTGTGAGGGGATAAAATCCTGGGAGTGGGTGCCCACCCTCTCCTCAGTAGGGACAAAGGGCTCTCTAGTATCTTTGAAAACTCAGAAACACTCGGAAGGGTGTGAAGATGTGGTCGCCTTGGCCCCACTCAGGCTCTCTGTGGAGTGGGTTTGATTGAGACACCTTTTTAAGAAATTGTTCCATCTTCTGGATCCAAGAGACCCTTCTTTGCTTTTTCATGTAGCCTCCTGGGTCCAGTTTCCTACCCCATCCTGAAAGCCAGTTCTAGTTCCTTAATCTCCACAGCATCCCTGAGGTAGAAGCCACATATCTCCTCAGCACTGCTGAGAAGACTCCCCAAAGTTAACCAGTTTGTCTTCGGCTGACAAGTAGTAGCAGGAGACCTCACACTCATAGCATTTGCTGAGTGCTGGACTGCGTTCTGCATGGGTTGGGTCTTCATCAGCCCTGTGGAATATGCTCTGGTATCACAATTGCCATATTACAAGTGATACATCTTAGTTAAATGATTTGTCCATGGCTGCGAAGTTCAGTTAAGCAAATGTAGATCTAAATTGTTAACAGCTGGAAAGCCAAAGTGAGACCTGGTCATCTGTCTCCCTGTTTGCTGTCCTGTTGTCCAGCCACCAATTCGTTTACCTCATGTGTCTTTACCTAGCATGAAACAAGTGCTAAGCTAAGAGGAGAAAGATGTGTAAAGCATTGTCCCTGTCCTCATTCTCAGAGTCACTGGAATACAGTGACTTAAGTCATTTATCTTAAGGTATAGCCTACGTATTAAAAACATTTAAATAGGACTTATTATTTAAAAATCCTTGCAAATAAATAAAAGGTAGCAAACACCAAAATTAACCAGATGCAAATTCCACACGATGTAATGAACTCATATCCTACTAGAGTTGGTATTCAGAATGGAAGCTGTGAGGATTACATTAAAATTCTCACTTTCATTATTAAATAGATTTTATGCACTTATCTACCACCAAAACCAAAGCTCCATGACAGAATTAGAACTATAATAACAATTGACTTTATATTCTCCCTCTTAAATTGTCTCACTCATGAGATATTCATCTCAAGTCCCTTCTCATCTCCTAACACTTAACTTTTTTTATTTTCTACCCTTAATGTTATACCGTTCCCACGTGCATATTTGTTAACATCTATATAGTCATTGTCGGCTAGATTCTATCCTATTAACCTTTGAGAAATTAAAGTGTTTACTTGGTCATCCACCCACTCATCTGCCTGTCTATCCTTCCATCCAGCTACCCATGTGTTCATTATAGTGTCTTATCTATTCTGAACCAGAAACTAAACTAAGGGTCTAGAGATGCTTAAACCACGTTCCCTGGCCTCACTCTCAGCGTCCACGGAATGCACTGAGTCATTCATTTTAATTAATATCCTATGCATTCTATGAGGACTTTGGGGGACAGTAGAAAGAAAAATAAGATGTCCCTTTGGTCATGAGGTAGAAGACATGGGCTGTCTCTGGTCTGTCAGCAGCATTTTCAAGTGGCACAGGAATTCTTTTGTGATGGCCCTGTTGACCTTCCTTTGTAAGAATGGGACTCATTGGCCAGCCAGCCTTGCTGAATTGACCTTTTTTGCTGAAAGACAACGTTGAGGCAGGGATTGTGGATGCTGAGTGTCATACAGGTGTGGAGACAGAGTCCTGCCTCCTGTCAGGGAGCCTTGTGATTCAGAACCCCCAGCTCAGGCAGCTAGGCTGGGCTACCCTAGCTTCTTTCTGGTAAAAACATTTCTCACCTTACTGTGAGGAAGAGAATCACAAGGCTGGCCACTCTCTGCCTCAGACAGCAGGACTTCATGATGCAGTTGCTTGACTGCAGGTCTCTGTTTTTGTAGGTGGCCATTTTGTTTGTGTTTCCCCCAGCTAAGAGGAAAAACTGGTAATCCTGGCCATTCCCGTGCCCTTCTAGATAGTGGAGAGAGCCCAGAGTTCTCCCTGTTCAGGTTAAATAGGGGTGTGTGGATGATGGCAGTTGGGGACTACAAACATGGGCTCCCTCTCTTCCTGCCTTGGGTTCCCCTTGTGCCTAGTAGCTTCATTTGGAAGATGGGTTAAAATAGGCAGAACACAAACTTTGCTGCTTGCAGAGATCTTTGTAGCCCAAATCACACTCAGTACATTAGGGACTCGGATTCGTAGTGAACTAAAGTCATCGGTTCAGGACCAAGAGGCTTCTGGGCACCACAGGCTGCCCTGGAAACACCTGGCAGGTTGCCATAGTTACATCTAACAAGAACTAGCATGATATTCTGTAAGCCTGGATATTTCTCTTGTCTATCCTTCTTTTACCAACCCCTTGTTGCCTTTCTCATTTTTCTCTCGATAGGAAGAAAGATGCAGGAGAGACACAATCTTGAAGTTTTGTCATAAATGCTGCCTTCTTCTTCTTTTTTTTTTTTTTAAGGGGAGGGAAGGGGAGAGCTTTGTTGGACCTGAGCTGTTGGACCGGATGCATGTAACAGAGGCCAGAGGTGACCAGAGGCATGGACAGACATTTGTTCCACATGTGGAAGAAGGGGAGGCTAGGGAACTTTAGATTGTTCAAGATGTCATCCGCCCTCCACTGTCCCAGTTGCCACTCCCCTTCAGGAAGGGAATAAAAGAGCCCTAGGCCCTGGAGAGCTGAGCTGGATACTTTCACAAGGTTGTGTTGGCAGGAGCCTGCCTGCTGCTCCCCAGATGCCTCTTGCTTTGCCTGGCTTTAAGCCTTTAAAAAAGCAGCACCTTGTGTTTTATTTCTCTCCCTTCTCTGGAAGGTCCAATGTCGTTTACAAGCCCAGGTTTGATAGGCTTTATGGTAGTCCATCAAAAGGCAGGGACTGTGTCCTTCATCTTTATAGTCAGAAGAATAAAAAAGCACAGGAAGACAGAGTAACTCTTTGGACGCCACACAGCGCTTCTAGGAGAGGAGAAGAATTCCAGTTAAGTTCCCAGAACCTTGGAGAGGCCAGAACCAACCTAGAGCTGCTTGAGAGGAGTGTGAGAGCTCTCCTCAGCCACCTTAGAGGTCTTTACCCTCCAGGATGCAACAGAACTCCAAGAGGAGTCTATGGTTGCACAGGTCCTCTATGTTGGAAGTAATTGGAAACCTTGTATGAAAAGAGTAAAGGTTGAGTGGAAAGATGGAAAAACTGGCCTAGGAGTCCTTCCTCTTGACCCTTAACCCCTAAAGGTTGTTTTTCCTGGAGTTGGAGGTGGGTTGGGTTATTGGTATCACAGGCTGTTGAAGAGCTCAGCAGTGTAAATTGGTTTAAGAATGAGGTTTGGGAAAGTATGAGACCAGGTGCCTTCCTTCTTAAGGACTTTTCTGTGACTAAGTATTAGGCTGTTTCCCAGGAGGTTATCCAAGGGCTCCTTTTGTGGGGAACAACTTGGAGAGCTTAACCCACAGATCACATTCTGGGAAAGGTTACTTCAGGAATGACAGAGGTCTAGCCGCCCTCTTCACTGTGTTCTCAGAGGCAGGGGGCCTGAGAGCAACCACATGAGCCAGTACAAACCTGGCTCCTTGAACCCTTGCTCTTTGCTGGTCATCTGGCCATGGCGCTCTGATCCTGTTGGCCACACTTTAAGTGTTCAGACAGCATTCTATGCCTTTGAGCTCTAACCGGTAGATCGGTTCTAAGGCCAGTGTGTAGACACAGTCGTGGAGGTCATTTCTCTCAGACACCAGAGCCCAGGTGTTTGGGAAGGGGGGCTATCCCAGAGCTTTTCCATGTGGCAGTGCAGGAGGACAGTCATGGCCAGGGTGGCACTGAGAAGGTTTCTGGAAGACACTGTGGTGAGACAGCTGCAAGGATCTGTGCTGCCGTGGGCTTGCAGCTGTCTACCTGGGGGATTTAGGCAAACCACTTAGCTTCTCTACAGCTGAGCTTTCATGCAAAACAAAACAACAACAACAAAAACAAGCAAAACCCCAAAGGATTCAGAATTAATGGTCCATTATTAAGGACTTTTCTGGCTGCACATCTGTGCCATTTCCTACGATTCTCTTTTCTAACTTTTCTCCCATTTAATTTTCAGCTCCTTACCATTGATGACAACTTCTGTGGCCTGGACATGAATGCTCCTCTGGGAGTGTCTGAAATGGTACGTGGCATTCCAGTCTTCACAGAAGACAGGGACCGCATGACTTCTGTCATCGCGTACGTCTACAAGAATCACTCTCTCGCCTTCGTGGGTACCAAAAGTGGCAAGCTAAAGAAGGTAGGAATACAATGTGATTGTTTTAGTTATTGTGAAGACAGTTGGTCTCCACAGTGTCTCACTGTCATGGGCTTGATGGCGCTGGAAAGACAGATTCGAGCTGAGGAGATATGTTGCTGTTGAGGTGATGACAGTTGTGTGTCCTTTCTCTGCCTTCATTTGTAGACTGTTGTGCGAATCAGGCTGCATGACTAGGTAGATTCACCCTTCCTTAGAGCTGCCATGCATGTGAGAATTGTTAGCCCAGCCTTGCTGGGTGATTCCAAATGGTGTATTCTATTCCACTTGGCCTTGTGCCCCTAGGCAAGGGCTCTATTAAGTCTAGGTGGCTGGAGAAGGTGGACTGGGGGCAGGGCTGTGCCTGTTCCTCTTGTTCCAGCCCTTATGGGCTGGTGCATCCATCTGGAATTCATTCAGGAAACAGATGGAGCAGTGTGCAGACCTGCCTGAGAGCTGCTAATGGGGCTAAGAGCCAGCCTGTGAGAGAGGGACACCTTTGCAGAAGGAGAAGCAAAGAAGTGGTTTATGGATGGATAGAATCATATGGTCTGCAGAACTTGGCATGCGGCCCTGGTCCTGGCACAATGGGCAACTTTGGCTCATTGGCCGTATCAGGTGTGCTTGCCCATTCAGAAATGTTCTCAGCCATGGATTTTTCAGGAGGATTGGAAGTGGCTCTATTGTGTATATCTCTGGTGAGGTTAAGTGTCCTTCTAACTCTGGAAGCCAGAGTCCTGTTTGCTGTTGGCTGGTTATTTGTTGCTCTCTAGCTTGTCTTAGTTTGGCTTCTCTTGGCTATTTCCAAACACTGTGTGATTCAGACTAAGTAAAGTGATGAAGACTGAGCCTTGATCTCTCCTTTCCTTGTGATTTATGACTCTGAATGGTTGTGAGTGACAACATTTTATGTAATTCTAGAAGGCCGGCTGTGTCTATCCTACTTTCTTATTCCATACCATCACAGCTTGGACTTGATATCCAAGCATAGGCTGCAGTGTGAGGCAGTGTGAGACAGGATCAGGAGTGAGTGGTGGGTGTATGAAATAATTACTGAAAATCTGGAAAAAATAACAGGGTCTGCTGCCTGAGTACTCAGAAGTACTCAGTACTGCCATGGTACAGAGAAGAGCGCACACATGGGCTGTGTGCTTAATCTCACACTCTATTTTCAGGTCCTGTCAGCAGGGCCACAGCTCAAAGATGATTTACCCATTGTCTGCACATCCCCAAGAATTATATGTCCTGTGTCCCTGCCCTTCTTGCTACTGTTACTCCTTGGGATTTCTATCCACGTATTGAACTGATTTCGGTAGATGCCCAGCAATGTTGGGCAAGGTGTTGGTTCTCAAACAGTTCCAGCGTGTAATTGCTGCCACCTGTCTGCTTCTTCCTCTCCAGCTCCCTCCTGACCCATGTCAATCATTCTGTCCTGTAGGGAGATATGGCTAGCTTTTGGTTCTTTCAGACCGAGGCTTCAAGTTTTGAGTGGGCTAGCAGCTCCTCCAAACTTGCTGAATCCAGTGGGTCTGGGTAAAACCAGGAAGAGAAGTCTGTGAGTTTTCTTGTAGTCAAAGACCCTGTGGGTGTCTCTCCTGGCTAATGAGGACTCTGCTTTCACTATTACTTTGCTGGAAAAGTACATTCTAAATCCCAGCAGCATGCTATTGTTTGGATCTTCTGTGAGATGCTTGCGTTACTGGGAGATGGGGGAAAGCTTGGAAGGTGGGACTGGTACAAGGCTCAGCGTCACCAGGTTTTATCCTTGAATGGAATGGCACAATCCCATCCCTTCTTATTTTTCTCTTTTGCTCCCTGACTCGTAAAAATTCTCCCTATAACACGCTGCTGCTATCGTGTTGTATCAACTTGAAAACAGCCCAAAATGATGAGGCCAAAGGAAACTAGACTGGAACCTTCTAAATTTTGAGTCCCAACCATCCTTCCTCTCTTAATAAGTTAATTGTCTGGGTATCTTGGGATAGTGATGTGTCACTGTCCAAAACAATCACCATACACAATCCATACAATGACGTGTCTATTGACTGGCTACACTGGTTCCCACGGGAGACTCAACACTGTTGTGAGTGTGTACAGAGCACTTGGGGTTGCTTTAACACTCTTCACTGATGGGCCCCATTTTAGTACATTGGAGAATCAACTTTCTTCCTCACCACAAAGCACTGTTATCCATGGAATCTCAGACTAACTTTCCCGACAGAATGGCCCTGGATGAGGAGTCATTTTATGTCATTTCCAGAGCTGTGTAGACTGTGTTGCCCGTGTTAGGAATATGGAGAGTTCTTTGTGTATAATGGAACAGTTATTTGGGAAAACATACTTTTTTTCTGGACTTGACTTCACTGTAAATCTGAAATGGTTTAGAACAGTGCAGAAACCTGTCCCCTGCCACTGAGGCTCAGTGTCACACAGTCGATGAGGGGGGGATGAACCAGTGCATGAACAAATGTACAGAAACCACCCATCTGGGGGCATGTAGGGACAGAGCCCTGCATATACAACAGGCAACACCCAGTGGGGAACTTGGAACATCCTCAGTGGCATGCAGGCTGGCCTTTCCCATCTTCCCCTTGGATGCACTGTGTAAACATGGTCTAGCTTCAGCCACCTGGGATGTTAAAGTTTAATATCCACAGCAGTGGTGGGGCTGGTGAGGCATACAGCTAGGAGATGTTTGGGGGGGGGGATAAGCTGGCCCTTCTCTGGGGGATGGGCATAGGGGAACTTACCAAGTAAGCAGCCAAACTTTCTGCTCCACAGGTTCAGAGTGGCAGTCCCTTAATAGCTGTGCACAAGCCTGGCCTGTGCTTCTGCAGACTCAGCACAGCCAGCCCAGGGGACAATCTGAGTTGGAAAAGGAAGGCAGGGCGACCATATCGTCTGTTGTTTGAAATAATAAAAAGTGAAAGTGGCCCATTTGTTTATTTTCCTAGACAATAGAATTTCCCACCGCCAGTAGCTCAAGGTCACCACGCCCCTTTCCCTGCAATAACTCTGATTTGATTTTCCCAGAGGTTATCAGACCCACTGCCACTTTTCTGGGCAGAGACCCAGCCATAGCCGGCTGGAGGCTGCAGCTGAACTTTGCAGCAAGTTTTGTGAGCCACCGAGCCTGGGGTGTAGGAATAATGACAATCATACAGCAGCCATAATTACGGAGCTGGCGTCTTCCAGCCCTGTAATAATCTCCGGAGTGTACAAGGGCCTTTCAGAGTTCTTTGCAGTGGGACGAGGGCTGGAAGTGGACAAGGTGGGTGGGAAGGGCTTGGACGGTTGCTGAGAGTAAGGGAAGTTGGCTGTGGGCTTTAGGGACCTTGGGAGCTTGGCTCCAGCTATCCATAGGCTGCCCTCGAGATTACTGGCTTTTCTTTTTTTTTTTTTTTTGAAAGGTATGAGTTCCAATTATTTGCAGCCTTGCCTTTGATGACCATAATTTCATTTCTTGAGTGCACATCACATGAGGCAAGGGGACGGGAGGTGAGGAAGGTGCCAATTTGGTTGTCTTTTGTATTTTCTGGTTGTGTGTGTGTGTGTGTGTGTGTGTGTGTGTGTGTGTGTGTGTGTGCCGGAGCATTTGGCAGACATTCCCGTGGTGAACATAAAAGGCACGTTCTGTTAAGAAATCTGGCATATAAATGCTGAAACCATCAGGAGGTACCCAGGAACTCAGAGGAACCCACAGCCTGTTAAAATTTCATCTGCAGGCAAAATCCATGAAGCAAATACCATCTTGACTTGCTTTAGGTTGTCTGCATGAATGCTGGGGTATCTAGATTAAAAATCTGTTTGCTTAAATATCTCTGCAGCAATCCTTTCTGACTCTTTCTCTCTCTGTACCAAGTGATCATATTTTATAGCTGCTGATCAGCAGTGAATTACTGCTTGACAACAGGAGGAGAGACTAATGTTCATTGTGAACTACAACATCATAAAGTTGCACTGGAGGTGTGAGCCTGTCTTTCCCAAGTATTTTCTGCCTGGTATTGCAGTGCTTATAGCTAAAGGGGGGGGGGGCATCCATCAGTACTGGTTAATCAGAGCCCCGGCTCTTTTCTGTGTCCATGTTTCTCCCTGCTGTGATCAAAATCTGAAAAAGCAACTTGAGGGAGGAAAGATGTCATTTTGACTCACGGTTTAGGGAATGCAGTCCGCCTTCGGTTGGAAGGCATGGCAGAGGGGCTGGCCCTGTCCATGGCTGCAGGTGACTGCTTTCTCACATCTCTGTGAAACAGGATGCATGGGAAGGGGAATTCTGAAGCTCTGTGGCTTTCTCTTCTTCCTTTTTATTCAGCTGAGGACCCAGTCAGCATTCAGGATTAATATTAGACTCGTTGGTTAATCCTCTGTGGAGACACAAAGGTGCATGTCACTAACATCCTGGACATTTCTTAATCCTATCAAGTGGACAATTAAAATGAGCAACGTGGGAGCCTGCAGCAGGATGTGTGTTAGAGGAGCGCATGTTCTAAGCCAGCCCAGCTGCCCAGAATGGGAGCCAAGTTTGTGTGTCCATGTGGAGTCAATATGAACGCAAAACACAATGCAACCTTCATTGCAATATTCCACGGGCTGATTTCATCATCTTACCTTTCTGTCCTGCATCCGTTTTAAACCAATTAGCTTGCCCTTCCTGGGTGTACAGGGGTGAAAGAGGCTCAGGTTGAGGGGGGTCATGGAGACTCACACCAGGTGCCATTCAGAGCACAGCTTCTCATGACTGAGCAAGTCAAAATGGCAATTGCTTCGTGGATTTTGCCTGCAGATGAAATTTTAACAGACCATGGTGTCCTCTGAGTTCCTAGACACCTCCTGATGGTTTCAAAATGTGTCTTTTATGTTCACCATGGGAAAGTGTGTATGTGTGTGTGTGTTGTGTGTGTGTGTGTGTGTGTGTGTGTGTGTGTGTGTATGTGCATGCACACGTGCATGAGCATAAATACTTGAGACACACAAAGACAGACAGATGGACAGATACATACACAGAGATACACACACATACACACACACACACACACACACACACACAGAGAGAGAGAGAGAGAGAGAGAGAGAGAGAGAGAGAGAGAGAGAGAGAGAGAGAGAGAGAGAGAGAGAGCCATATCATATCTGAGGCCTGAAGCTCCGGCCCTGTTTTTCTACTCCCTAATACATCTGAGAATTCTTTTCAAATTTTGAACTCTGGAAATTTTAGTCTGCTTTAATTAAAAATAAATCCAGGGGTTTGGTAAGATGATGTCTAAGAGGGTACTAGTGCTTGCCACACAAGCCTGATGACCCAAGTTCAATCCCTGGGAACCTGAATTAAGGAAGAGAGAACTAACTTCACAACATTGTTTTCTGACCTCCACACATGTACCATGACACATGTACAGACACACACACAAACATACACATATGAACACACACTTACACATTATTATCAGTAAATTGTAAAATGAACCTGTGCCATATAGAGCTGGGCAAATGGGTGGAAGTGTCTGGACATCTGGTCTCTGTGTGTTGACCAGGAGCAGAGCAGGAATCATACTCTGCTGATTCAAGTTTGACCATTCAACTTGGTTGTGCTTTGCACTTTTCCAACTTGAACTTCTAATGTGAGTTTGCATTAGTTAGGAACAAACAAGAAGGGAAAGAGTGTGAAAGGATTAGGCCTGAGCCACTATCTGCATGGAGGTGAACCCTCCTGGAGGTAACTGTGCCCATGGTTCTCTTTTGCATGTCTTATCCTGGTCTTTGCTACTGTTAAACTTTCATGAATTTTAACCTAACCTATGCTTTCTGTAAAAGACCTGAGGTTGAAGGTGCTGCAGCCCAGGATCCTCCTCTGAGTCCGCCCCTAACCAGGGATAGAGGCCATTCTGTCCTCTGAACTCTTAGCATCCCAAGCCCAGCTCTTCAGAATAATTTTGCCTTACTTTGATATGTCTGCTTCTGGGCATTTTAATCACCTCACCTTGATCTCCTCTGGTATGTCTTAAGTTTTCTCTTCATGCTGTACCCAGTAAGTAAGGAGACTAGTCAAGCTGGTGAACTGTCTGCCCTCTCTGACATATTTTATGTGCTTGATACCATTTAAGCACCAACTATCCTTTTAACATGGATATTTCCCCATTAGTCTTTTTTTCTTATCTTCTCATATTGTTTTATGACTTTGTCCATGGGCCCATCTACTTTCTCCAGAGGGATCTCAAGTGGTCATTTGGAAGTGACCGGAGCAAGCATGGCATGTCTTTAGAGCCCCTTTCAAGGCAGCTTGACAGCATGTCTGGATTTTGACACCTTCACTCCTAGATTTCTGCAAGACATACATTGGGATCCCCAGCAAACAGTGCCTCAGGGGCACCTGTCACTCTCTTGGCCAGGGGATCCATGTTCAGGTTCATGATGGAAAGACGGTGTTAGAAATGAGTTTTGTCAATTCAGAAAGTATTGGTATACATGCCACTTGTTTGAATTGTATGTGTCTATACATTGGTGTGATAAGATCCTGACCATACATTAAAATGAAAAGATATTAAAATTGAAGAAAGTGCCACTGAACCACCTAAACCATAGCATGCATTCAGATAAGTGACACACACACGTCAGGCACACTGGAGGACTTTATCCAGTGACACATGCAACTGAAGGAAAATATTATGCTTTACAAGAATATAGCATTAGGAGAGAAACAAGCAGCGTATCAGGAGTCTGGTCATGTAACCAAGACAACCAAGATGCAAGAGGAGGAGAAATATACTGTGCAGAGGAAGAAGGGAAAGGCAGAAAGGGAGAGAAGCAGGCTCCCAGCTACCATTGTCACCCTTACCTGCTGGATGTTTTACTACTAGGCTTTCAATTGAAAAAGAATAGAACCTGAAGGCTCAATACAGTGAATGGTCTCAGCAAGCACGGACCAGAGAAGAGCTTCGTATCCAGAAATTGCTGTGATTTGTTGGGCCACTTTGATGGAGAAGGCTGTATTGTTTGGACCGAGTTGTAATCCACCTGCTGTTGCTTTCGTGGGGGCTCTGCTTAACATCTCCTTGTTCTCTGGCTACATCTTTGAATGTGACCATCATGGTACTTTTCCCTGGGAGCTTTGGTTTATTGTAAAAACATCTGTAATGAGTTTTAAAGCACTCTCTCCCACATTAATCTCAAACTTTCTATCCCAGCCCAGGTGACAGAATATTGCTCACCAATAGCTGTATAACAAGCTGTCCCCAAACCCAGAGTCTTAGAACAATATGTGTTATGGTAGAGTTTTCAGGAATCAGGAACTTAGATCGAGCTTAGCTGAGTCCTCTGGCTTATGCCCACTCTCAGGCTAAGGTGCAAGTGCTGGGTAGGAATGCAGTCATCTTGTGACTCAAGGTGTGAATGGAAGAAGATTCACTTCCAGGGCCATTCAGATCCTCACTGGAGCTGGAGAGTTGGCTCCACTATGTGGACCCATCCATGAAAGCTGTTTACACATTAATGACGCAGAACAACTTAGTTATCCAGATGGGGAGGAGGAAGAAGGAGGGAGTGAGAAAGAGGGACAGAAACAGACAGACAGAGGTAGAAAGGAGAGAGGGAAAGAGAGGGGGTGGATTATTATTTCTTTGGAATCTGACTCAAAAATGACATCTTAGGTTGTCAGAAGTCCACCACTTGGGCTAATACCCAGGGAGAGGGGTTCTATTAGGCCATGGGTACCAGGAGATAATGGGGATGTCTCAGCTCCTGGGGGGAACTGGAACTAATACATCGAGTCTTTAAGTTAATTTGTAGTGAACAATGGTGGTCCAGACTCAGCTCTGTCTTCTGGATGCTGAAGCTTTGATGGTACACATAGAGAGTCAGAGGATGAATGGCAGGGGTTAAAGCAAGTCTGCCACACTTTCCTCACGGGGGAGGGGAAGAGGGTCCAAGCTCAGGGTCAGTTCACCTAGGGGGGAGGATAGCACTTTGGGAGGAATATGGCCAAGAGCCAATTCTTCAAATCAATAGCTCTGTTGGTCGTGAAGGTTTCAGTTAATTGGCTAGGGCTTCTGGGTTCTAGTCAGGTGTGTGATAGGCTGACAGGAAAGAGGGTTAGGATGGGCACCTCCTAGGGACCAAGCACCATCCATTTATTTGTTTTACACATATTTATTATATAACCCTTATTATATTACCCTCAGCATCTCCTGTTTTAGGTACAGAGTGTAGCCTCCCTCTTGGTCATGTGGAAGGGACTAGTTATCTCTCCTGTGGCCATATGATTTTATCTAAAGCTTACCCCTGGTCTCATTTATATGGAAAGACCCTGAGCTTTGTTCTGACTTGACTCTGTTCTGGTTGAGCTCTTGGCTGTGGGATGAGTCTCACTCCAGGACCCTAAGGGAGGCAGTCCTTCTGGCTATTTACCTGGTCCATATATGCATGTTTACCAGAGGCTTGCACCTTCTCTCTGTCCTGCTCTGGCTTGGACAGTTGTAATGAATTTTCCTGCCTCCAAATGTTTGCCTCTTTAATCCAACCTGTATAGTATGGCAGATGTGTCTTCCTGAAGCAGCCCATTCCTCTCATTCTCAGTGTTAAAAACAATAAGCCTCACCTCATCCACTATCCCTGGCCTGAAGCCCTGCACAAATGGCCAGACCCAATGAAGAAAAATGTCCTGCTTGGTGCTTTAGTGTGTCTTGACTGGATCTGCATGCTTTGAGTTCACAAGGGCCTTTGCTGAATGTCAACACTGAGGAAGACGCTTTGTCCTGAGAAGCAGCTTCCTATGCAGGGGATGAGGGGCCTTTCACATCCCATTTCTTCTCTCCTCCATTATGGCTTCCTATTCAGGAGCTACCTTGTCCTAGCTCAGACCTTCAGCAGGCTGTGACAGGCTGTGACAGGCTGTGACAGGCTGTGGGAGGCTGGAGGAAGCTCTGGGAGGAGGCTCAGGGATAGGCACAGCTTTAAACAGGCAGCAAGATTTGCTTTTCCTCTTACCACCGACTGCTGAGTCCATCTAATGCCCTTAGGATAAGCCAGCCAAAGATCAGGTCGATTAGAGTGGTAGGCGTGGTCATAGGGTTTACCCACTTCCTTGGCACTACTCTCTGGCTACCCTACTGCCTTTCCCAATCCCAATTTCTCTCTGAGGTCTTTCTCTCTTGAGTGTCCTTTCAGAAGACTTCTAACCTCCCAGAGAAAGCTCCCAAGGCTTTGTAGGCAAAATGCTTGTAAGGGAAAGGAATACATTTTTCCTTCTCTACCCAGGAGCTCTTCTCCCTACCAAGATTGATTGGAGTGACTGGGGCACTACTCACATTTGAGTGTGTCTTAGAGTAGCCGGGCAGGAAGACAGGATGGTGCTGGAGCCACCTCTCACTGGCTCTCAGTGCCGTGTGTAAAGTTTAAGCCCAATCCTTATGCTTTGTACTTCTTTGTGCTTCTTCCTCATGGGACGCTCAAGTACGTGCTGTTGTACCCCTGGCAGTAAGACACCTGGAATGCTGTGGGCATCTTTGTGTTGTATATTGTGGCTGTGTGTTGTGTATCTTTTTTGTATATGGTTTTTGGTGAGTATATATGAGTGTGTGTTTTGTGTGTAAATGTGTGTCTTGTGTGTGTTTTTTGAGTGAGTGTTTTGTGTGTGTATTATGTGTGGGTATCTGTGTGCACTTATGTGTGTGGGGGTGTGTTTATATGCATGTGTGTGTTTGTTGTCAAAGGAATAGTGCTTATATGCCCTTGGTCCATTTCTAACAATTTGTAAAACAATATATTAATTATAACTTAATCGTTTTAATGTTTTATTAATTCTTTGATAATTTTATACTATGTGTTTTGTCTATATCTATCCCCTCCTATAACTCTTCCCATTACTTTTCACCCGTCCATTTCCACCCAACTTTGAGATTTCTTATTTATTTGGTCTCTTAATAAGTTATCAAAGTTTTGTACTGTGAAAGTCCAGTTTTATCTTCCCCACAGAGCATGGAATTTACCCATGATTTCTTATGAGAAAAAAGATTTTCCTACTATAATTGTTCTTCTTAATGGGCACATAGGCTTTTAAAAAGTTGCATATGATCACATCATGTTTAAATGTGTCAGGTTAACATATATAGATGAATGTATTTACATACATATCCTTTTCAGTACTGGAGGTTGGACGGAGGGCCTTGCACATAGCTAAGCAAGCAAGCTAACACTGTGCTATCTCCCCAGACCAGAATATCATATTTAGTGTTTATGATCCAATTTGTTCTGGGCCTTTTCCTGGTCATACCTGATTTGGGAAAGGAAAAGATATTTATAAGCCTCACTTAGATCTTCAGAGTCTTTCTTAGATCCACTGAGGCTTAACTGAGCAAGATAGGATGAACCTGTGTGGACCTGACCTTGCATATAAATGGCCCTCAGTGCCCAACTGGGTGGAGCCTCCATGACTTCGGGGACACTGGACCCCACCTGGGATGGACTGGGCTATTTCGGGGAAGGGACTTTGTCTCTAGTGACATAGCTTCCCTGATTCAGCTAAACTCTGGGTTTCTTCGCCTACTGAAGCTTAGAGGCTTTTGGGTGGAAGAATTTAGATTCATTGGAGGAAGTCAGCGAATACTTTAAAAAATGAATAATCCATTTGTAGAATTAATAGCCTTGTGATGAATCTATGTTATCAATTTGAATTTTTATTTAGTCACATCTTGATTTCCAAGAAATTACAGGATATAAACTTCAACAGTGGTAGCTGAGATTTCTTTTCTAAAAAGGAACATGTTATCCAGCAAAATAAAACAAATTAAAAGGGGCACACTTACTTTCTTCAAATGAAAAACACAGCTCATTGCTATAGTTGATACTTCTTTCTTGTTACATGTAAGCACTTTCTTACATGAAAACACAGGGCTACCAGATTGTCTAATGAGATGTGGATCTGTGCAGGCTGAAAGCATATATTTGGAGATTGACTATAAGAGGTTATTGTTTCCCAGTGCCTGTTCGTTGCATGTTTTCGAGGGCATATCAGCTAGCTTAGGTTAAGGTAATTCGAGGTAAGAAATGACTCCCTAGTTTATGCGACTTGCAATAACAAAGGTTATTCCCATCTCCTGTTCATATGCACCTAGCATTAGCAGAATTTTTGTTCCCATTTTTGGGGACAGAAAATAAGACCCTGTGTGATCTGCCAATCACATGGCAGAGAGAGAAGTTGTAGAGCTTCATGTGGCTGCTGCTGCTGCTTAGAGCATGGCATGTCCGTTAGTCCACTGACCGTGCTAGAGAAAGGAGGGAAGGCTAACCCCACCATAGGGCTGCTGTGTCTGTGAAGGAGTGTCACCTGAGGAGGGAAGGCTAACCCCACCATAGGGCTGCTGTGTCTGTGGAGGAGGGTCACCTGAGGAGGAAAGGCTAACCCCACCATAGGGCTGCTGTGTCTGTGGAGGAGTGTCACCTGAGGACAGAGCTTATTTTGTCAGCCCAGTTTGCTCTAAGGCTTACCATCATGGGCATCAGCCTTCAGACTGGGAATGATGTTCCAGATGTTTCTGGAGGTAAGGAACTCATGGTTAGAACTAGAGAAATGTTTTTTCCAAAGGGGAGGTTCTGGTCACTGTGTGCCATCCACTCCAGGTGCTGATACTTTTATTAAACTGATTTCTCACAGCTTGTTTGCAATTTCCTTCTTTGCCTCCTGAAACTGAACCCAAATCATTCATTTTCTCCCATTAGTCAGGCTTGAGCTGTTTGCCTCTCCCCAAATTTTGTTTTCCTTGAGATTGCAGGCATGTCCTGACGAAAATGCAGTGATTAGATTGTGCCCAGCAGATGTCTTTTGGATAACCAAATTATCCAAATTTATTGAATCATTTCTTTTACCTACAATTAAATAGAACTTCCCAAATTAATTTTCCCTAAGTAATGCAACTTGCAAAGATTCGCTCACTTTCTCTTTGAACTGTCTCTGTTGACCATGATTTCTAGAAATTCTCTCTTGATAGTCATAGGACATTGCCCTCTATGCTTGCTGCCTTCCTGAGGATGGGGACCCAAAGCTAGTAGTCAGTCAGTGAACACAAGAGTCTGATGGAACTGGAAATGAGCTGAGGAAGTCACCCTGAAGATGGAGAAAAGCAGATTTTTAGCTTTTTTTCTTCATTGCTTGGACTACCAAATTTTTGGCCAAAGTATTGTTTAATTTGCATGGGCTCGATGGTGTCCCAGGAAGCACCAGAACAGTGTCCTTTTGGGACACAAGATTCATGTACTCACCACCGAGCCAATAGCAATGCTGCCAGGGCCTGGACAATGACCGCAAGCTCTCAGGGAGCTGCTAACATGCAGTTCTGCTGGGAGTACCCTCTGATTCTCTCCAAGCTACTCACGATTTCTGGTCACCATGCACATGCTTGGATATGCTTACATCAAGCCATCATCTTGCCGTTCCTTGAGGATTCATCCTCATGAATATGTACATAGATAGACTGGATTCATATAGACCTATGGTCACTTACCTAACCATATGACCCACAAATGCTCAGGACTTTCTTTGCAACTTAAGCCTAGTGCTAATGCCCTGGGTTCTACCCTTCTTGGATACAGGCACCACTTCCCGTCTACTCTCTCTGAGAAATTATCAGCCCACCGCCTAATCAGTTTACCTCCGACTCCACTTTGGCCTAGAGATGATGACAGAGAACAGCTATTTAGCTGCCAACTGCTCTGACAATAGCCCAGATGGACAGCATCTCTGACATCAGGAGTGGTTTCTTTTTCCTCCAGGCTGGGGGAGGGGGTAATGGGTCTCCCACTTGGTCTTTTTCAAGTGTTTCCTGCATCTGCCTTTAATTTTCATGCCTTTTGCTTGCTGACCTTGCTTCCCAGCAGCCAGGCTAAGTGTGATTCCCATAATTAGCTTAGTGATAATTTAATCTCTGTGCTTTAAATTTGATTGTTTTTTGAGGGACTTGGGTCTGGGGATGGAGGAAGGAGACCTTTGCTTTTGAATGAACTCTTTCTCTGTCTAGAGGCAGAGGTGAAGGAAGTAGCTGGGTGGGTGGGGATGGGAGGGCGATACAGTGACAGATGCTTATGGCTTGTGGGTAGATTTTGGAGGGGAAGCTGGGATGAAGTCCATTTCTCCATCCCACTCCCTCCCTCTCTTTCTCCCACTCTCTCACTTTCTCTCTCACTCTCATCTTTAGGGTTTTCCTTTTCTTTGTTCTCATTTCCCCATAAAAGTTCAAGGGCATGTGGGTATGTTCACACACCACAGAAGAGCTGTTAGCTGCTCAATAAAATAAAATAAATTAAAAATAGGAATGCAAAGGTTAGAGTTGAAGCTCAAGGGAAACCTTGGGTTTGATTCCCCAGTACTGCATAATGTTGGTGTTGTGACACATACCTGTTATTCCAGCACTTGGGAGATAGAGGCTGGAGGAACTAGGTTCCAGTTCCATCTGAGCTACATAAAGTCCTCTTAAAAAAAAAAAACTCAAAATAGGAAAGCAGTGCATTCCTCAGGCAGTCATACAATCATTCTCTTAAGCCACAGAAAGATAAAGAAGAGCCAGGGGCATTGCTGAATGTCATCCCATTGCCTCCCGGTTCTAAGGCACTTAGCTCTCTCTATCTAAACATCTGTTTGGATCTGTATCTGCAGCTGGCCATGCCTCTGAACTGTTTATACTCAAACCTGGGTGTTGTGGAATTGTGGGACAGCTGGAAAATCTCAACTTTGTGGCTACACTTCAGGGTTGAAACAAATTGATTACACAGAAGTACCAACCGTGTTTCCCTTTATGATAAAGCCTTAGAATGATATTTATTTAGCATGTATGTGTGCATGTGTGTAGGTGTGTGTGTGTGTGTATGTGTGTGTGTGTGTTTGTGCGTGCGTGCGCTTGGGTTGATACATGTGTGCCTGTGTCTGCCAAGACCTTGTGGAAGATGTCAGTTGTCTGACTCTCTACTTTTTTCCCTAAAGACAGGGTCTTTTACTGGTACTCACTGGTCTTTTGGTCACGCTAATTGGCATGTGAGCTCACGGACTATATTGAGGCTATAGAGGTTTATAGCCCATGCCCAGTTTTTAGCATGGCTGCTGGGAATCGGAACCCATGTCCTCACGCTTGTGTGCCACGCACTCTTCCCTACTGCCCATGCCCGGCCTTTAATGTTCTTTAATACAGCAGGAGGAAAAGAAGTAGTAAAGAGGGTAGAGAATATCTCTGACTTTCTTTGTATTGTGTGGTTCTAAGGAGAAACCTCAACTTTCATGGATATGCACAGCCGTGTGAACTTGGACGAGGTAGGACAGCAGAGTGTAGGAAATCCTCAGAAGTCAGCATCTCCAGGGGGACCATCAGAAGCTCCAAATAGATGCCTTAACCAGCCCTTATGGGGCTGGGTGGGTGTGGGAGTGGTACATGTGTATCCTAGAGAAGAAGAGGCCACGTGACTCAGCTGAGCAGCCCTGGGTCCCTGTGGCAGGGAGGTTCTGTTCATGGAGCCAATGACCTGGGAGAAGGAGAAAGGCAGAGCTCCTGCAGCTGAGACACTAGTTTTCCTCCTCCACTTCCTTCAGCCTGGAAACAAGGCCCTAGATTTATGAGCTAACATTTAATTAAGAGAACTGAAAAAAATTATCTCATTTTGATTTTTAAGGATAAATGTAAAACAATCCAAACTAATTTTTATTTCTCCCTTCAAAGCCTCGAGCTCCCGGGTGGTATGACCGTGACACAGTACTCACCTTTCTTTTCCCCTGTTCTTTGCCCCTGTGCCTAACCCTGTGGGCCCTTCTGCTGGATGAACTGTCTGCTAGCATTCATCCTGGCTTTGCATCTTGCTACCTTTCTCTGCAGCTTTGAACTCTTCACCTGAAAAGGTGCTGTCCACCCTACTCTCATGCCTGAGGCACTCTCCTCTCTTCTGTAACATTCTGAGTTCGGTGGTTACCCCAACTTCTCAGTGTGTTTTGATTTCTCTGACAGTCCCTCAATTATGTGTCCTGGGTATTTCCCAGGAATGGCATTGATCAAACCAAAGGCCTTTGTTCTCGGGAATTGATTTCCTCTAATGTGACTGAAAGTGACATGGGGGTGGCCCTGGTGTGTCTATGTGACAACATTTATTCCCCATCACTTTCCATCACCTTTAATAGCACAATATGGGTTGTACTTTAGGGTGGGACCTACCTTCTGGAAGTAGCTGTTTATTTTGTCCCTTTTAGCAAGAGTCAAATCCATTCTCCTGACTTTTATGTTGTCCTCCATCAGAAAGGGTTGTGCTTGCAGAGGTAGAAGCCAAGAAACCTCACCCCAGCTTAAGAAACTTTCTGGCATCATGTCTCACTGGCTGGAACCCCCAGAAATGGTTTTATTGGATCGGCAGACCAAAAACCGTAACCATGAAACACACTAAGAAACCTTGGGGGAACTGACCACAAAGTCACCAGCAGAGCAAGCCAGAAATCGCAGCACAGAGCCACAGAAAGGGAAACTTATATCAGTAGAAGAACTTGCACTTGGGACAAATTTTTCTTCTTTTCTGTAGAGGACAAGGGCGATTGCCCCCTTTGTTGGGCTTGTATTATTGGCAGGAGACAGAGGCAATGGGCTCCAGCCACTTCTGCCTTCTGCCCACTGTTGTATCTATAAATACTCAATCACATAATGTCCTAATGGGGTAGGGAGGGACTTGCTGGGACATCGGCCATATCTCTGCAGTGAGAATGCTTGGCATTGCTTGCTGTTTATCCAGATCTTAGTAGTGCTGATCATCTGTGGACTTGCTATGAGCCTTCAGCTCTATGTGCACAGGTCTGGGAGACCCCAGAAGCTCAGAGTATCTATGTTTCAGGTCCTTCACCCTGCCACCTGCTGGCCACACTCTGGCCACTGCTCCGCCACTGCTCCTCATGGGCTTAGTGTCCCTCTAAGGGGAACATTTTGCCTGCCCCCTATGTTGTAGGGGCCAGCAGTGTCTGTCACTTCTCAGCTTGTCCAAGTGATGTTTCCCTGAGCACTCTGAGGCCCTGAGGCTGTTCTGCAAGATGAGATCATTGGTGCTAAATTTATCTCTGCTGACATCCCGGAACTGGGTTCCAAGGCCCCTGACTGGCTTGGGAGGTAGTCAGCTAGGAGGGGAATAGTCTCTGGAACGATCTGCCCCAGCTTTTGTTGTGATCACTGTTGTCTGGTTAGAGGAGCTTTCTTTCTTCCTAAGACAATTCTTCCTGCTGTATTCTTATCCCATAGAGTTCTCTGTATCAAGTGTTTGCTTTTCTATTCATAGCAGATCTTGGCAACTTAGAGGGTCGGCCTGAAACTTAGGTAAGATGATACAGAAGAAATTGAAAACAACAACAAAACCAAAATTAAAATGCCCATGATGTAGGGAGAAGGGCAGGTGTGAGGGACCCTTTAGAGATGGGTACTTCATGTTTGGAAAGACTGACCAGGATAAACATTAAAACTAACAAGCAAGAGTCAGTGAGGAAAATATTTCTGAGCAAGGCAAGATCTGGCTTTGTGCTTACAAAGACCTTTCTGTAGTCCAAGAAAAAGAAATGAAAATATGGAAAAATTTGTTAAAGTATGTATGAGTGAATCTGGTGTGGGAAGAAATGCCAGGTTGGCTCCTGACCTCTTGGGAGATAACAGAGAGGGTTAAAGCTAACTTTCTTGAGTTTTCTACTGAGTGTAAGTACTGAGAAACCCATGCCCACACACGTGGCTTAGATGCTTGGTTTGTCAGACAAGGTTTGAAATGCTGTAGGTATGTTCTTCTGGGTGGTTTAAGATGGCACAGTATGTTTAAGAGTCTGAAAAATAAACAAGCAAGTAAATAACAGGGTAGGGAGTGCTGGCCAAGGCGAGCCAGCACACACACACACACACACACACACACACACAGAGAGAGAGAGAGAGAGAGAGAGAGAGAGAGAGAGAGAGAGAGAGAGAGAGAGAGAGAGAGAGAGGTTCTGCTTTGTTCTTGTCTGCATGAAGTCAGTTGGGAGCCTAAAGCAGAAAGGGTGGTCTGGTGAGTGACCAAGAACAGTGGGTGAGAGTTCTGCTCCTCCTGCCCCTCCCTCCATTTTGACAAATACATTAGGGTCCCAGGAGTTGGTAACAAGAGCTGGTGGGTTTTTTAACAAACCAGAGCCCTGTGAACTGGAGGGGAAGATAGGACTCTGCTCCCTGCCGGGTAGACGAGAGCTTACTCCTAGATCACCCCTCTGAGCTCCAGCAGAGGCAGTAGAGCCTTCCTGCTGGGAAAACACAGTCAGTAGAATCTTGAGGGAAGTCCAAGGACAAGGAGAGAGTGGAGCCTACCTCACCATGGCTCAGTACTATGTTAGGTTCCTCCTGCTGTTAATACATTTCAGAGGCTTGCTGAGTTACAGTCCTTGCTATTCTCTTACTGCCAAGAGGTCAGAATGCCACATAGGTGTCACTGGGCTAAAACTAAAGTGATAGCAGGGCTTGGTTCTATTTCGAAGTTCTTGAGGACAACCTGTTTCCTGGCCTGTGACTGCTGTTAGAGGCCCTCACATTCCTTGGCTCGAGCTGTCTTGCTCCATCCCGAAAGCCAGCAGCATTACATCTCTCCTACTTTCTTCCATTGTCTTGGCTCCCTGTGACTGCAGCCAGGAAATGGCCTTGGCTTTTATGCCCTGGTGTGATGGAGGCTTGCCTATCATTGAGGGTACTCTCCCTACCTCAAGGCCCTCAACCTTGCCACCTTCTAAGTCCCTTTCAATATGTCAGGTGACATACAGTTTGCAGATCAGAGAGACTGAGGGAATCAAGATTATTCCTACCACAAGCAGAGGGTCCTATACAGTCCCGGAAGAGTTGCCAATGAGAACGTGAGGTTGGACATCTCTGGGGAAGGGCTTGAGGAACAGAGAGATAGTGGGCTAGGTTTTTGCAGAGACTGAGGATCCTGCCAGATTTCCTGTGGTTCCCAAGTATAGTACTTGCGGTTCTCTGATTGAAGCTAGATGGGAGAGAGATGCTACAGGTTTCTGAGCCATGGAAGCCACCCTAGTTGAACCACTGGCTCTGGTCTCTGTCTTAGGCATTGAGTAAGAAATATCTACCTCTGTCATCCTTCCAGTGCCATTGACTGGACATGAGGTTTCACTATGTAGGAGTGAAGACATTCTCTTGGTGTCAGGAGAGATCTTGTAGTAACATTTACCACTAATCAAAACATCAAGTTTTAGATCACCAAATGTTTCAGTTTGGGGGAGGCAGACAGAACAGGTAGAAGATCCTGTTCAAGTATATTGGAACAAAGTCTCTGGACCACTTTCTTGTTGAAAGTATGACCTCTGCCTGGGCCTCTACATTGTTGCTGAGCCCTGTTTGGGGGATGGGTAAGTACCACTGACTAGTTGAGGATTTAGACTTTAATCACTGGAGTGAAGACTAACTCCGTGCTACCAGGTAAACCCAGCACTGAGGCCGGTACTGCTACAGAGGCAGGGACCACTTTTATTCATTCGGGCTGGGAAAGGAAAGAGAGGAGTTGGAAAATAAAATCAGAAAGTAGCTGTCATCCTCTGGGTCCTGTGCCACCAACACTGTGGACAAGAACAGCCTAAGGATTTTGTAGCAGCCATGAGAGGTGAGTGGGCTTGCCCCAGCTCTCATGAGGAAGATAGTTTACATGCAGGGTAGTCACGTACATGTTTGCATGCAAACTCCAAGACACATATCCTTTGTGGTAGGGAAGGAGGAGGTGGAGATCAGAGCCACTTTTTTGCAGATCAAGTTTGAACCATACAAGGAAGCCGTTGGTACCAATCCCTCAGGTAGGCCTCCAAGCTGGATACTCTGGGCCACTTGAGGCTTTCTGAGCCCCAGGGAGGGGCCTTTTCTCTCAGTGCTGGTTGAAGGCCATGGCTTCTGTACTCACAAGACTAAGTATACTCCATTTCGGTCAGGCTCATAGAAATGAGCATCTGACATCTTATGTAATGTCTTTTCCCTCAAATGTGTAACAGTGTGCACATAAATAGAGTGTATGTGAGTATGTGTGTAGGGGGTTGTTCCTGGAAAAGCTCAAGAGGACCTGCCTGCTGTTTTTAGCCAGTTATTTTCAGCCCTAGCCCTGCCTCTCCCTCTGTCTCTACCACTTCTGTACTAAAAGGTACAGAAGCCAACAACGGCCTAGTCCTAAAAGGAGGCTTACAAGCATCGCTGGCACTTCAGGACACCTCTGCCATTTTCTTTTTTGATACATCACCCCATGACTTCCCCGTTTGATCTGAGACATTTTGGTTGTGAGGTCTGACAACTTTTTCTTTCAGAGTTCACTGGGATTGGAAGCACATGCCATTAACAATATCGGGAAAATGGGTTTGCACAGAATAGAAGATGTATGTGTATGAACATCAAGTGATGTCTTCAGACATGAATTGCATTTTAAGTTTTTAGTACTACCCAGCGTATGTGCGCACATGGTTTGGAGCCTTGGCAGATGGAATGTACATCTTTTTCTAGCTCTGACATAATTACTTCAGGGCCATCTTAGGCCCAGTTGAAATGAGGTGACTGAGGTTTGTGCCACTTTTTCCAGAGTTAAGGAACAGAAGAGACTTCCAAACCTGTGACATGAGATTGATCAGAGAATAGGCTTTAGTATACTCAGGGAAGCAGCTGAGAAGTCAGCTGGAGCTATGTGTGCATGAAGACACGAGAGCCAAGCACAGCTATCTCTAACAGTGCTAATAGGTACAAGTGACATTACAAAGTGACTCGAGGATCCCATAGCCAAGGAACCATATTTTTTCTGACCCCAAAATAGTATATACCACTACTTAGTCATCACTGTTGTGATAATAAGGACATTAGAAAGTCTCAAGCAACCCTCTCTCATGCTACCTGTGTAGACAGTCTCTTAAGTCCTCTTGAAACTTAGAGTCTGTGCCCCTGAGTCCAGAATCTTTCCAGACCATGGGCTCTCTGGGTTCATTCTTTCCACTGGCTTGAAGTCCAGAAAACGTGTTTGGGAATCTTAACTTCCCAGGGAGTCTTGGGGAGTGTAACTGATCCAGATCCAAGAGTCACAAACCCAGGAGCCAAGTTACCTGAAACAGGGGCATTCTAAAGCCACAGTTTTTCACATGTACCTTGCAGGAGAAAGCAAATGACTCTGGCCTCAGAATGGCAAAGAACCTGAGATTTTGTGTAACTTTTGCTTATAAATGGTTAGTTCAGTTTTTGAAAGAAATACAACCCCCCATCCCCCCTCCATGGCATGCTAATTGTAGGTCTCTTCCCCTTCCACCTAGCTTTGCCCCAAGATCAGCTTCCCTGAAGAGTTGTAGAATGGATGGGGCAGAGATCCTTATCACAGCAGATTCCTTGCTGAAGCAGGAGCTTGCCAGCTCTTCACAGCAATAACTTCTCAGGTTGTCTCCCGTCTTCTCCCTGTGTCAAGGAAGGATGGCTTTTCCAACAGGTTAAGGATCACAACTAAGGCCATCTAAGAAGCAAGGGTGGTGAGTATTTGTCTAAGAAGTTAACAAGCATCCCTGACAAGTGATTTCCACAACAGTAGTCTCCTGGTAACTCAGGAATCTGTGAATGGGCAACTGTAGCTATAGTTATACATTATCCTCAGAGGGAAAGTCACATAGAAGTGACTGTTTTGGGGTGCTGTTCATACCCTCTCTGCTATCCTAGCAAGTTCACTTGTCCCCTCCCACCTTAATGAGCAGGGCTGAACCCAAAAAGGACCTCCTTGAAAAGGGTATTCCGACCTCTGTGATCAACATGTGTTTTGGTCTTACTAGTTATGCACACTGCTCCAGGTGATTTGCATATGCTAACTTCTGTAGATACACTTCTTGGTACCACATGCTTTTGAAGACACCGAGGCCCAGTGAGGTTAAATAGCAAGTGTAAACCATATGGGTACCGTGATGGAGGCAATGTTCAAACACAGGGTGTGGGACAGAGCACAGGCTACTCCCTGTCACATCCCATTGGACAGGGCTGATCAGATCTGCCCAAGACTTGCAGCTTCTAAGAACATCAGACATTCCCTCTCTTTAGGAATTACCATCTACTTGACTGAAGCTGGTTCACACACTCTCATGGGGGAAACACTGGCCTGATAAATGCTCTCAGTGTGCTGGTCTCCAGATAGATGCTTCCTATGTTAAAGTCAGGGCAGATGGTGGTTGGTGATGTGTTGTGACTCAGGTTCTTTCTAACCTCTTTGAAGCCATGCTCTTAGGCTCCAAGGTGGCATCCCCATTTCTCTAGCTTTTTCTTCACAAATCTGTGTTTTTTTTCAAAGTAGTAGAAAGGTTTCTGGGGGCTACTTTAACCCTCTTCTCCAGTTTCACTGGAAATGGTTGCTGCTTCTGAGTCTTAAACACACACACACACACACACACACACACACACACACACACACGCACACACACACACACTCCCACTACACCTTCCTCATCTTGCTCTTTGAACTTCTCTGACTTGTATTGACAGTCCTGGTCTCCACAATCCTGGAACCACAGTGTATGAAAGAGATAGAAGGACTTATTCTGTGAACTACAAATTTCCTTGTACCTAGTTATGGTGGTGGCCATATACTCAGAGAAGCTCTAGAAATTGTTATTGCAGGGCTATAGTTTCTGTTAAGTCGGTGGGTGGGTGAGAAGGTCCTTGGATGACTTTTCTCTGGTCAGGAACCAAAGTTCTCTTTTTGTAGACATTCTTTGGTCATGACACTGACAAGCCTTAAGAATAAAGATTATGTGACCTTTTAGAGAGAAAATCTTTTCTTCATGTGCCATTTTATCCGGAAGCTAGACACAGAACCAATGAGTGTAATTTCAAGTGAAGAGGGCAACTGGGAGGTATAAGATGCTTTTAAAGCTTTCTCTTTGTCTATGAGTTCTACTCACCCAAACCTTTTTAGAGCTCAGAGGACCCCAAGCATCACAGGCCCTACCTTTACATACCTACCTGCTTTGCAAGTAGCACATCATAGTAACTAGGGGCCATAGGTCTCATGTTGTAGGTAAGAAATCTACTTGCCAGGACACTGGACCCAAGCAAGGCCATAGGTGTATAAGGGCCATTGTTGTATTCTGTGCTATTAGGTAAGACCTGGAAGAGGGGGACACATGGAAGTGAGGTAATGATGAAAAAAGAAAGACAACAAGAAGAAAAGGACTGCTTTTTTAAAAAAATTTTTAAAATGTTTATTTACTTTGTGTATTTGAGCACATTGTCGACGTCTTCAAACACACCAGAAGGGAATGTCAGATCCCATTAAGATGGTTGTGAGCCACCATGTGCTTGCTGGGAATTGAACTCAGGACCTCTGGAAGAGCAGTCAGTGCTCTTAACCACTGAGCCATCTCTCCAGCCCAAGGAGGAGTTTTCTAATGTTTTGCATTACATCTCCATAGGAAGTGGAAGAGGTTTCTGGGCCTGGTTCAGCTCTTAGTGATTCCAACTAAAGTCAAACCATCCACTCTTTCTCTTAGCAAAATCTCAAACTGTGAGAAAAGAGATCTTATGATGGTCTTTCTCCTTAAACAGGTTTATTTCTATCTGAGAAACTCCCTAAAGACCCACATGTAAGGAATATATGATTGATAAACATTTTTTTGGGGGGGGGGGAGTGGGGACCAGGATGTCTGCTGACCTTGACCTTGGCAAGCCTGTATTACTGGAGTTCCATGCATCCTGCAGAAAATCAAGTCTCATTCATGGCCATTATCATTTGGGTCATTGAGAAAAGGGTCTAATTGGTAAGTGCATCACTATTTTTTATTAGTTCCTCAGGGACATAATTGTACACTTGAGTGGCAGGTTATAGATAGCCGAGTCCAGCTGTGTGATTCAGGGCTACAGGTCTCATTCAACTTGCAGATAAGGAATTCAACCAAGAGATGATGCTACCTAACTCAAGCTTGGCCATGGGACTGGCATACTCATGGGTGCTCATGATCAAGCCCTGTCAGCCCAGGCCAGATGACATGTCCCTGTGTGGCAGGGACATTTTGTTAGGAGCAGGACCAGAAGAGCAGCACAGTGATGAAAAAAGCCTGTCTTTTCTAGATGCTCTGTTCTCTCCTAAATCTCCCATATTCTTGTTTTCCTCACAGCCCTCTCAGGGTAAGGCAGAGCAGACTCTTCCCGAATCTATCCCCATTGTCATGGCTTGCATCTCAGCACCACGTGTATTGCTATTTTTATCCTGTACTAGAAACTATTAAGTGGGGGAGAAATGTTAATTGGTATTATTACAGCAAACTGTGTCCTAGTAACATTGAATTCAGAGGTAAGCTCCCAACTCCCTCCCCTGCCGTTTAGGCATATACAAGGATTCTGTTCATTTTGCTGACAGCCAGCACAGATTTCTTTTCTTTCCTTCTTTCATTTTTTTTCTCGTGCTGTGCCCGTTGGGAGAGGTATTCAGAACTCTGACATATACAGGGCAAGTCACTGGGCCTCTGTTCTGCTTAGCTACAAGGGAAAGAAGCAGGGACAGAGGGAATTGCCCTGACTTTAAAGTGCAGTTTTAGCTACTGAAACTAGACCAGAAGGAACAGCATGGCTGTGTGGGAAGCACACATGCTGTGTGGCTCACAGGGCCTTTGCAAGAGTTTCTAGGCTGCTTGTGTTTTGTTTATTTTGGTAGTAGTGAGGATTCAACCTTGAGCCTTATGCCAAGTGCTCTACCCCTGAGCTATACCTCCAGCCCTTAGGGTATTTGTATTTATGGTCTAGCTAAAATAGGTAATAAGCAACCTTCAAGGTGGTATTCCCCCTAAGTCAGGATGAGGAATGCACACATTGAAAACTCATAGCAATTTCTCTAACTTCTGGAGGTTGTATGTTGGTTGAGCCCAAGACATCTGGGATCACATTCTGGCAAATCTCTTTCTTTCCAAACTCTGTGGCCCCAAGGTCTTGGTCTCATCACCTGAAAATAGAACTGGCAATACCCATGTCTTTGGGTTGCTGGTGGGTAAAGTGTGTCCACAAAGTACAAATCGAAGACTCTGAAGATTCTTCCTAAATTCTGAGAGGTCAAGCCGTGAAGAGAAAGAGAGGTCTGAGTTCTAATCCGGCAGTGTTCACCGACGGCACCAGTTTAACTCTAGAAGCAGTATCTTCCAAAACCTCTCTATCTCTTCCTTTCCTACCCCAAATAGTTGAGTTTCTTGGTAGTTTGAAAAGCCTTTTTATAATGTCAACCAAAATCTGAAAATAATGATATCATTATATATACTGTATGTATAAAACAAAAAAACTAAACAAACAAAGCATGGAACAAAATAACCTGAGGGGCTGAAGAGCTGGCAGAGCCATAAAGAGTGCCTTCTGTGCAGTCATGAGGCCTGGAGTTTAGATCTCAGAACCTGTGACATAAGCCAGGCAGCCTATAAACATCGACATGCCAGCCCTGAGGTCTCTGATGGCTTCTCCTGGCCTCTGTGTGTGCACAGACATGGGCATCCACACCCAGAGTGCATACACTTAGACAAATACACATATACATGTAATTAGTGTTAAAATTAAAAGATATTAAAAACGAAATGTTATTAATTAAAAGTTAAAAATCAATAGCCTGAAAATCTACCGTATTAGAATAATATTTATTCTGATTGTGCTCCTGTGCACGCCCAGTCCCACCTCCAATGAATATGTACTTTAAATACAGCCAAAGTTAAATTCCACATGCAGGTACGTATTAATGGTTTACTATGAACATTTCCTCATGTGAGTCAGTGTCCTTCAAACCCATGATTTTCATAGTGGCTGACATTTCACAGTACACATCTTGCTTTGGAGTTCTTCATCATTAACTCTTGATATTTTTCTGAATGACTTACTTATTATCTACCTTTTATCCCCCATTCGAGTTTAGTATAGGGATTGGCTGCATTTCTTTCCCATTCTCCCTCTCTGAGAGTTACCTATTTTAACCTCATGGTGGTTAAACTTATGTTTTTAAGAGCACGCTTAAGCCCATATTCCCTCAGCATCCAAGTTAAGACCACATACTTCACACTGTGTGTTTTATACCTGTCTCCTCTCTGTGCTCTACAATTTTTATAGTCTGATCTAGCTTTTGGGGCTCAGAGTAGTAGTCTCATATTGTGATAATTTCAATAGTCACTCATTGCAAACTTTGTTTTTGACATTTTTACATTTGTAATTGAAATCCCACCACGAGTTTTTGACACCTCCACTAGAGGATCGTGGCTCGTAGCTGTAAGACATTGTAATTCCCCACCTGTAGCTTCTTAATTTTGATTTGTCTCTTGGTAGATTGGCATTTATTATTTAGTCATTTTCTCCCCATGAAGGAAATGCTCTTGGGGTCTGAGAATGTCATTCTGTTGACCTCACGTGTAAATGAAAACACAGCTTGGTATTTTTCTTCCCTCAAGGTTGTGAAATTGCTCTAAGGTCCCTGAGCAGTGGCTAGAGGGAAGAGCCTGGGGCGAGTTGGACTTTGATCCCTCTGTAGGTGATCTTGTTTCTTTCTGTCTGAGGGTTTATAGAACTTTCTCCAGATATCAAAACCATGTTTCATCATGTGCGTGGGGGTTGACTTAATTTCTCATGCATTGCATTTCAAGCGCATCCTTCCTGTCTGCAGCTGCATGTTTTGTCTTTTCTGTGCACTTGTTTGACCACCAGCCTCGTTACACAGTCATCGTTTCTCTTCTGTGCTGTTTCTGAATTGGAGGCTGTGTGTGTGTGTGTGTGTGTGTGTGTGTGTGTGTAACCAAGGATGGCCTTGAATTCACCATGTAGTGCAGCGTAGCTACACTCTCACAACAGTCTTCTTGCCTCAGCCTTCCAAGTGCTGGGACTGTAGACAGGAGTCGTCACCCTCTGCTGGGGTGCTTCTTTGTTGTGTTCTGCCTGTATTTTGGTCACTCAGCTCTCTTCCCTCTGCCCACACTGTCATCTGATTTTTGGTGCTTGCTATATTAGGGATGCCGTGGCTTCAGCCGCTCATGCCACCTGCATACCTTCCCCAGGTGCAGGTCCTTATTCTAGATAGATGAGACCAGATACAGCTCACATTTGAATATGTTCTGCGTGTCATTCACATATTGCTACTATTGGGGGAGCCTCACTGCAAAGCAGACTGACCTTGCAGCAGCTACTGCTGACTCTCTGGCCTCTTAAAGGCAATGTTTGCTGACCCACGTTCCAGGCGTTTTTTACTTTCACCTTCTCAGACAAAAGTCCTCTTGAACTGTACCAAAATACGAATAAGAAAAATTCCCAAACATTTTCTTTCTCTCTCTTTTTTTTTTCTTATAGTAAAACTACCTTGTGGGAGATATTTCCTGTGATGTGCATTTTTTTAGACCAGACAGCTTTCTGCTACTTTGGTAGCTTTTTTCTATTTGTTCAGCCTTACAGGGAGAGAGAGGTCTGATAACTGTTTAGTGGCTCTGATGTAGCTCTCTTGGCTAAGATGTTTAAATCTCTCTCTCTCTCTCTCTCTCTCTCTCTCTCTCTCTCTCTCTCTCTCTCTCTCTCTCTCTCTCTCCCTCTCCTTCTCCCTCCTTCTATCCCCTTCCCTCTCTTCCTTCTCTTCCTTTCCCCTCCATGTATATATATTTTCATTCTCACAGTTATTAATATTTGAGGCTAGCAGGGATTCATTCTTACCAAGTTAGCTAGTTAAGGAAGAAAAGGATATTGGAGGCACAGAGAGCCTGTGGTGACACACCATTTGGGGTTTAAGTACCACTTTTTTGGTTTAAGGGCCCCCACCTCTTTCCTCAACAGGCAGCCCTTCAGCTATCCTGACTTAATTTGCTTTCCAGCAGGTAGAGCCTCACTCAGGGCTTTGCAACACCTAAAACTCCGGTAAGACGCATTTGTAAGGAGCCCTGGGAGGTAAGCTGTGTACACAGTTAATTTCTTTGCTGTGCAGCTGTTTTTGAAGGTATTTGTAGAATTTACAATTTTAGCTCTTTTTATATTGTGTTTGTGTTATGCAACAGCCATAGGAAGTTCTGCTATTGTTGGCTGGTGTGGAATTCATATACCAGGACTTTTAGAAGCAAGAAGTGAAAATGGACACTGCGTTGTGTATTTGTTGTTCTACCTAACTGACTATAGCATGATTCACAGAGATGGGACCTTGTGCTTTATCACAGGCTAGAGTGGGGATGAGTGGGTTGTATTGTGAACCCTCATATCTGTTGACTGTATGTGGGGTGTGGGAAGACTTCTTGGTAAACACATAAACTTGAAGATTAGATACTTTTGCAACTTACTCAGCTCCAATTACCCACCCTTCCATCCTACCAATTTCATCCAAACTAGCAGATAACTTACAAATGATACACTTGGTCTTCGGTGTTTTATGTTACATGTGGAGAACCTCACTACCATCAGACTCCCCAACCCCTCCAGCTGCAGAGCTGTTTTCTAATCTGTGCTGTCTTGGGCCTGAGTTGAAGCCAGTCAGATTTGCTGACTGGAAGCCTGAATGGATGTCATGATGAGTGGGAATATGCATTTAAAATGTCTGCAGCAAATGAACCACTCTCAAGAACCTGGGGCTGGACACTATAAGTCTCTTCTTCTGGATATCCTTAGCACCCTATGTGCTTCACCATGACAAAATCTACAAAATCAAATCTATTCTAGACTGGTTATTGCTCATTGATCTTTCCCAGAATTCCTCTCTGCACTGCCAAGAAAATCACTTCGCTCTGTTTTGCATGGGCTGCCATTCAATTTGCTGCCAGCACCTCTTCATGGAGAGAATGTGACCACAGATCGGGCTTCTGACATGAAGAGGACTGGGTGAACTTTTCCACAAAACAACAACAACATCATCATCAACCATAAACAACAACAACTCTTCCTGCCTTTAAGAAACACCACCAGCAATTACTATTTAAGCTTTTGCTATATAATTCTTTTTTTTCTTATAGAGGCAAACATTTATTTAATTGGGGTTGGCTTACAGATTCAGAGGTTTAGTCCATTATTATCATCATGGCAGGAAACATGGCAGTGTCCAGGCAGGCAAGGTGCTGGACGAGCTGAGAGTTCTTCATCTTGTTCTGTTGGCAAACAGAACATCAGCATCCTCAGGCCTCTGGGAGGAAGCTCTCAAAGCCCACCTCCACAGTGAGATGTTTCCTCCAACAAGGCCACACCTCCTAATCCACAGTACCAATCTCTGGGCCAAGCATATACAAACCACCGCAAACATTTTCCCTCCAACAACAAAGTACATATTATTCTCAAGTGAACATGGAGTATTTTCTTGAGGTAAGTAAATCATATGCTAGTCTAACAATTAAATAGCAATATTCTTGGAATGTTATAAATAATAGAAAAATTGTTCTACAAGTGCAATGTAACAAAGTTAGAAGCTAGCAAAATTTTAGAAATTCATGAATAAATAAAAATTAACATATTGAGATATTGATATGAGTAAATTATAAGAGGAATTAGAGAAACTTTAGATGAATAAAATGATGGCTTATTGTATCAAAACTTAAAGAGCTGGAGAGATGGTTCAATGGTTAAGATCACTGGCTGTTCTTCTAAATAATTCTTTAATGCTGTTTTTACATTCGGAGCTCTGTTCCAGAAAAACGGTCTCATCAGGTGAATTTAACTTCAAAGTAGTTCATATCCTTGTTCAGACTGGGGCCCAAAGGGTCATGGAGCCTCCTATCGAGGTGATAGGAGGCAGTGTAAAGGTCGTACTGACTGCCTGTTTTGGTCATGCTGTGTAAGTGTACGTGCTTTACCTAGACCTGTGAAGATGTATGTGTTTATGGCTCATAAGTTGCATATTTCCAGGCTGTAATTGCATCCTATGCTTCTACAACATTACAGACATGAAGGGAAAATGAGGGCTTTGCATGTTCATGGAGATGTAATTATGGTAATATGCAGGCCTTGTTTGCTATGCTTGTCCTGTGAGGCATTTAGCCCAGCTCTCTTCTGTGTGTACAGCTATGCAAGACAATGGGTTGGCAGGGGGACAACTTGTAAAAAGTTGAATTTCCTGGGCACCACTGTCATATTTATACAGGATTAAGTGAACATCCTAGTGATAGACCTTGTAGACCTTACTAGTCTTACACACTCAACTCCTCCATGGTCTAACCTGTACCACATCAAGGATCAGAACACTTCAGTTGCCCAGAAAGTCCCCTCCAGTACCCTAAGTCCCAGCCTCCAACCCCCAGGGGTCAGCCAGCATCCTGACTTCTCAGGACATTGACTTGCTTTACTGTCTGTGTGCTCGGTCCACATGGTACCCCGTGGACAGAGACACTCTGCCACCTTGTTCCTTTTTCCCCACTGCATGGGTGTGAGAAAGATTTGTGACAAGAATGCATTTGTAGGCTGTTTATTCTTTTTGTACATTTCTTTGTATGTATATATCAAAATTCTCACTTTATTGAATGGTTTGTATTTTTTTCTTTTGTTATATGAGCAAAGTACCACTTGATACCCTGTGTAGGTCTCTTGTGCAAGGATTCTGGTAGTCATATTTATGAATTTCTGTAGCATGTAGTTTCTACTACCCTGTTTTTAAGCTCTGGGAAGACCATGCTACTAGTTGCCACCCTGGTTTCTTTGGATCCCTAGATCAAAGACACAGATAGAGATAGCTCACTAACCTGTCCTATGGTTCAGTTGCTGGGCTCTTCTAAGCATCCTGTATCTAGCATGCTGTTTCCTCTACTCCTTCCTCCACACCCTACATCTCCCCTCTGTTCAGTTGGTTTCTAATCTCCAGCCTGGGGAAATGGCCAATGGTCACCCCCCCCCCCCACGAGATATCCCATAGCTGGTAACTCTCTCTCCCTCTGAAGCATGGTATATTACTTTTGTCCTCCTGTGTCTCATAACCTATTTGCAGGAAACTGGAAGTCCTGCTTCTTCCGCCCAACCATTGGCCGCGGGCATCTTTATTGGTCAATCAAGAACCAATGGGGGAACAGGACCTTCAGCGTTCGCATGCAGATTTCTGTTCAAAGCATCAGAATCACCCCGTGAAGACTTTTTTCTGGAAACAATAACACCCAGGAGTGAAATTACTTGATATATATATATGTAGTTTTCACAGATATTACCAAATTTGGACTAGGACACCTTAAAGAGTCTTATAATTTGGGGACAATGGTAAGTGCTTTTACTTAAGATTACCTAAAAAGGAATCTTCTTCATCTTCATTTTTAGACCATACATTGTTATGGGTTTTAGAGATAGACTGGAGAAAGCTAGCTTATGAGTTCTCAGTGCCTAAAGATATTGATATATCAGTACTATTTGGGTGGTGTAGCAAATTGCCACAAAGTTGATGGCTTCAAGCAACCCTCCTCTGTCTAATAAGACTGTCCTCTGCTTCTCATGAGGATGCTTGTGATTGCATTTAGGATGAGTGCAGCTAATAAGAAGTAATATCTCATTTTCCAGGTCCTCAACAAAATTATATCTACACAAGGAACTATATAGGGCGACCTTCATAGATTCGATATTACAAGACTTTGGGGGCCATTATTCAGCTTACCATACTGGTAGACAGTACTGCATCTTGACTTCTGCTATCTCATCCATAGAACCTGCCTTCAGGTTCATATAGCCATACCATGAGTCACTCAACTCTTCTCTCCATCTTGATGATTCTATTTCATAACTGAACTATATGGATAGACTGAATCAGGGAAGTGTACTTAAAGTAGAGCTGGCTAAAGACTTATCAAATTCTAACTTGCTTTTTTTAGTGTGAAGAAAAATATCATGATACATGACGTCCTGCATAAAGTGTGGGGCCTCTGACTGGATCCTGAGACAGGAAGGGCTCTGGTTTGGATGTAAAATGTGTCTCATGGGTTCACATATTTGAATACTTTGTCTCTGGCTAGTAGTCTTGCTTGTGGATATGATAGAACCTTTTGAAAGTAGAACCCACATAGAGGAAGCAGATTGTTGAGAATGGGCAAGCCTTGGAGGCTATAGCTCAGTTCACTTCCTGTTCCATTTGTACTCTGTTCTTGGAGGCAAATGGAGGCACTGCTGCTAACATGATGCTTCTGCCGGCTTGGTGCTCCTGCCAGCTGCTGTTTCTTCCCCACAACTGTGAAGGATTGTGATACCATCCCCTAAACCATGAAGTATGATAAACTTCTTTTTCACAAAAGTTGCTTCTTGTCAGGCACTTTGTCACAGCAACAAGAAAAGTAACTGACATGGTGGGACATTTGAAAGTATAGGAATATTTCAGCTTTCAGTGATGTGAAATTTTGACATGTAATTATTTTCCTACATGTAAAGTATTAATATAAAGGGTATTGACATGCAGGATAAGCAGCAGCCTATGGATTTCCTTTTCAAGTAATTCAAATTCCTCATTTATTTAATACAGACAACAAGGTCCACTGTGCACTGAGTAAGTTTAGAAGACTTGAAAGGTTGGTGTGTATGTGTGAGTGAGTGTGTGTGTGTGTGAATGTGTGTGTGTGTGTCTGTGTGTGTGTGTGTTATATGAACAGGTATGGATTGGTGTCATACACATGGAGGAGGGTAGAGGAAGGTGTATGGAACCCAGAGCTTATTGGTAATGAGCTTTAAAAGGTCATGCCCACTATAAATGGCAACTTTTTGGTGCTAATTGATCGCATGAAATAATATGGCTTCTTTGGTGTCTCTATAAGAATCTGTGAGTCAGTTTCCCCTAAGAAATTCAGGCCACAGAGTAAAGATGGGCTTAAGGCACAAGTTAAAGGGTCCTGCTTGCCTGAAACTTTTGACTGATTCATAAACACCCTCCTGACTGTGTTAGTTGCTTTACTCATTGCTATAACAGAAAACCTAGCAGAGGGCGAATTTGACTCATGGTTTTATGGAGTACAGTCTATCACAGCTGGAAAGGACTGTTGGTGAAAGTGTAGGGTGGCTAGTTATATTATGAGTCAGAAAGCAGAGAGAGGAAGGCTGGTGCTCAGCTGGCTTTTTTTTCTTTTTGTATATTTGTTTGTTTGTTTATTTTAGCCTGTGACTCTAGTCAATGAGATGAAACCAACACATTCAGCATAAGTCTTCCTCAGTCATTAATCCTCTCTGAAAATTCCCTCACACACTCAGAGGTATATCCTCTAGATAGCTATAAACGTGGTCAGATTGACAATAAAGATTAATATCACAAGCTCACCCTTTGTCAGCCTGACACCCAACAGTATCACGTTTAATCACAACATTCTGTCCCTAGTCTTTAAAGACTCATGAGCATCTCATTATTCAAAACAAACTCATGAAGTTCGTTTTGAAGAGTCCTCTAAATCTTAACAATTCTAACATTGTTCAAAAGCCCCAAGTAAAGGCTCTTCTGAAATTGAAGGTACTCTCTTATGCATGAGACCAAATAAATAAACCCTTCCTTAGGTTGCAGTTTGCCAGGTATTTGGCCATAGCAACATCTGGAAAAGAAGACAATATCTGTGCGCTGCTTCCCTCCCCCTGTTCTGTTCTCCTCTGCCCACCTCCACCCCTCCTGGCCCATCATGGTCTCAGTCTGTTAAGGGCTCCCCAGTGGCTTGCTGGCTCACGGCTGAGTTGTTATCTTCTCGTCACACACTTATCTGGGCACGGTTAGAGCTCTGTAATAAAATTTGTCACTGACTTTAATCCCATCACTGTCCAGACCCGGTTGATTAGCCCCTCTGGTTGTTGTGGCTTAGCTTTTCTGCACCTCCAGCCCTGTCTCACCCAGGAAAGACTGCCTGGCCTTAGGAAAAGAAGACAGAGAAGAGGCGAATGAGAACCCAAAACTGCCACAGTGTGTAAATACAACTTCATCTTCCTCCTGTCCATCACAGAGACTTCGAGGTGGACCTTACCTTCATTCTGCTGAAATTTTACATGCTCTGACCTTCTTCTGAAGTCTCCAGATGTGGGGAGAGGGGTTAATTGGCATGGGTGGCTAACCAAGCATGGGAGCTGAGGATCTGAGGACTTACCTTAGTCTACTAGGAAGATGCACCACTGCCACCAAAAGCTGGCCGTGGGCTCTCTGGACAGCATTTCCCTCCCTTCCACTAGGCCACATAGATTGTCCTGGCAGCCTTCTCTGCTTGCCTAACTCTCTTCACAGCTGCACATTCTGTGCAGATTTGTTGCCCAGAAAGAGCGGATGTGTAGAGAATGCAAAGCGGAGATTCTCCGAGAAGGGTGTTTGCTCAGCAAACATACTGTGGGATCCCGACAGATGTGTAGGCAGAGCATGTGTGTGTCACCTAGCATGTGCACATGTGCATGCCTGTGTGAGAACACACTGGGATTTGGCATGCCTCCAGGTATGACTATAAATAGTCCTTTGGTGTATGTAAGTGAATGCATGTGTATCTGTTTGTGTATATGTGAATGTGTATACAGGTATGTGTATATATATGTGCATATTTGTGAGTGGAGAGGCTATGTATGCATGTGTGCACATGTATGGGTGTATGTATATATGTAGGAATGTATGTGTATGTATGTGTGTGTGTACATGTATGGGTATGTATCTGAGGGTAGTATTTATGTGTGTGAGCATGATGTAGTTTGGTACAATTCAACATGGGTTAGTCTTTCTGTCCTTTTCTTTATTTTATGCTCTAAGCTGCCACCTGTCTCTCTCCAGTTCCTCCAAACCATACTTCGAGTCAGTGCCCCTCTGAGCTTTTGGACTGTTCTCTGGAAGAAGATATCTTAACTCTACTGTGTGTAGGTCTCCAACCACAGGCTTCACATACCTACTGGCACCTGTTGGGAGGGAAGCAGACAGCAGAATGGCTACTATGCCCTTCTCCCCGACACCTGCATCACACATACAGACAGAATCAGATGGTGCTGAAGACAGCAGGTGGCCCAGTCAAGACAGCCTGTGTTGTCTCTCAGAGAAATCTATCTCCCTGAGGCTTGGCTAAATATCCATGGTCCAGACACAGCAAAGATGCACCGCGCTTACCCTGCAGGATCTGTGGGCAGTGTGGGCTACTCTGGTGGGCAAGGAGAGGCCATATTTATTTACTCATCTTCTTGGGTTATTAAAGAACCATGGGCTCCATGTCTAAGAGCACTGGCATAGCCACTGTAGGGACTGGAAGTCCAAGATCAAGATGTGAGCATTGCTGGTTTCTCTTAAAGCCTCTCTCCTTGACCGAGAATGGCTGCTTTCTCTCCATACCTACCCTCTGTGTGTATTCGTGTCCCAAACGCCTCCTCTTGGAAGGACACCAGTCTTCTAAGATTAGGGTCAGCTCTAAATTATTCCATGCTAACTTAATTACCTCTTTAAAGGCCATTTCCAGCAGTAGTCATGATCTGAGATCCTGGGGGTTAGAGCTTCTACATAAAATTAGGGCAGGGGCACAATCTAGCACCCAAATAAGGTTTCCCGTAGACTTTCTTGTCTTTTTTCTCTTGGTCTTTTTTTTTTACCTGGGTTTTGTTAGTGCCAGCACAAGTTTCTTATAGAACCCTAGCTCCTCCTAGATACACGAAGAGGCAGCTTTGGCTTTGTGGCTTGCAAATAAACTTCGAAGAAAATGAAGAGATCTTGTTGCATTTTAATATTTATAGGGTATTACGAGGGCAGAGGGAAACAGAAACAAAGATAGAAAGTTTGAGATGACTCTTGGTTGCCATGTGGCCCTCAGTGATATCACCCCTCAGAACATGCTTTCTTCTGACATTAGCAAGGTTTAATGAGGTAATGTGTATGAAGTTCCTAGGACATATCCTGGCACACAGGTATACTAAGCATCCTTGATTTTCGAGGATCAACAATCTTGTTTTCTTCTGCCATCAGAAAGGCTGAGTGAGGTAATGTGTACAAATTTCCTAAGACATGTTCTAGCACATAGTAGGTACACTAAGCATCCCTGACTTCCAATTCCAATATAGGTGATTGCTATAGTATACACTATACAGTATATGGTGAGGTTATTATAAACACATGGAGCTCAGTTGGCCACTGGACAAGCAAGTATCTGCTCTCTACACAAGGGAGCCAAGACAGGGGTTCTGCCCAGCATGTGTCAAAACCCTAATTCTATTTCCAAAGAAACCATGAACTCAGAAGTGATTTCTGCTTACGGCATGTGTGCAGGACAGCATTGCTGGTTAGTGAGGCCTAGACTCAAGGATGAGCCTCAAACACTGTGGTGGGCATGAGACGGACTTTCTAAAACTGGAGTTCCCTTTCCTTGCAGGCTTTTTGTCAGGATATGAATAAAACTTCTTCAGGGGCCTCTTGCCTAGCACACCACTAGATTTCCTAATACGGTAAGGCCTGAATGGTCAGCATTCTAGTAAGCTTGTGGGAGTTATTCCTGGTCCAGGGACCAGGTGTGAGACTTCTCGTGGCCCACAGTATTTGTTGTAGCTTAGGTTTCATGTCACCTTGTGTTCATGGTCTCTCTGAATCTCCTGCTATCCAGTTCTGATCCATTTCTGATATGGATGTTTTACTTATGCCCTTTGCGGGAACTTCTTCATCTTATACCTTATTTACATTTGCATTTGTTGGTGAGAAGTTTCTTTAACCCATTGCCCATCATCCTCCTTTTCACTCTTCCTCATTGTTTTTGAGCTCCTAGATAAGCAGAAAAGGATAAGGCAATACCCAGCTCCCTAACTGGTGTTCATGATGACCCTAATTAGGAAGAGGCAGATGCAAAAGTAGAATCATTCCCACTGCCCCCCTCATCTTTGGAAGCCCCACATGTCTCTACCCCAATATGTATCTATTTCCTAGTCCCAATTCCCTAATCACTTTGCCAGAGTAAATAATTGCTGGTGCGTGGTGACCCAAGGTCATCACCAATGGAGGAATGTAATTAGGACCTTCATTTCCGACCATCTTGGGAGCCGCCTTGCAGCTGATACTTATTTCTCTGACCCCTTGCATTGATGCTCATTTCTCCTGGTCTCTTCCCCTTCCCAGCCTAGAAAACTTGAACCGGAACAGAGTTGCTCACAGGCAGATAGCAAGTGTGTCTTTTCTCTTCTTTCTCTATGGGTATGATTGGTAGAGCGCCACACACCATGGAGCTAGAACCACGACCCTCACCTGGCATGTAGTTCTCTGCGTACGTGACTGCTCTCCAGAGACCATTTCAGGGAGGATCTGAGATTAGAAGCTCCCTCTGCCATGCCATCTTAAGCATCCCCCTCTCCCCCAGTCCATCGTGACTAACACTGGTTTTTTTCTGTGTCAGAATATTTTTCTTCCTTTCCTTCTTGCTGATATGTGCTTGGTAGTGGTGGGTATTCTTCAAGCTCCCTGCGTGTAAAAGCCCTGAAGTAACTTGAAGAGTACCCTAGAGTGAGGGACACCAATGTCGGAGGCAGGAGCTTGGCCTTTCACTCTTTGCTCTTCCATTTCTCCACTCTGGTCTGCCTCTTCTTGCTCAATGCAGTGCCAGAATGCTTTGCTGCTGAAGATGATAACAGATAAGCATCTTTTGGAAACGGTCCCGTGGTCAGAGCAGGGGAGGGAAAACATCTTTCCTTCGTTCTGACTCCCGTGGAGAAGCCAGATTCAAGCTAAAAATAAAACTGAGAGGAAAGACTGAGACCCTCTTGAGTGTCCTCCCAGTGTTCCCTGATGGAGTGGGAGGGTCTTGGTGGGGAAGAAAATGTGATGTCATGCTTTGGTCTCTGATGCTTTGAATTTCCTTTTAGGAAGAGTATGCACACCAAAGATAAAAGAGACAATCAGTTTTTGTTATTGTTGTTGTTGTTCTTTTAATTTAGGGAAGGAGAGATCATTGGCTGTATCTCCAGGAACGTACTTCCAACCAATAAACACATGCAATTTGCACAGCTCTGCCCCTGCAGTGTCTGACATGCCCAGTCTGTTCCAAGCTGCAGATGCTGTGTAGGAGCCTGGTTACGATCAATCACGTGAAGTCTCACTGGGCCCATGGACCAACCACTTGCCTTCTTCTCTAGACAGACTCTCCACAGGCAGAGGCATTTTGTCACCTGCTCAGTCCACCAGACACACCAAAGCACAGCCAGTAATAAAAAAAAAATGCATGTCTTCCCACTTCCTTGTCAAAAGAAAACAATGCAAGAATCTTGAAGATTCCACTTGGGTATAGACTTTTCTGTTTTTAAATATTTATTTTTATATTCCCCTGGTGTGTTGTTTAGCTCCTTGATTTTTCTGGAGACTACATCCATCATCCCTGTTATTTTCTGCTTCCCAAAGAAACTTCCGAGTTGTTTAGCATATGGGTTCTTGTTGGTGAAAGTGCTAAGTAGTTGGTGGATAGTGCCATAGCTGCCTCCAGTAGCACAGGGGTGCACATGTGTGTGTGTGTGTGTGTGTGTGTGTGAGAGAGAGAGAGAGAGAGAGAGAGAGAGAGAGAGAGAGAGAGAGAGAGAGAGATCAGTGGCTCAGTGAAGGGACATCAGCAAAGATGCAGGAGGAGAATCCAGCTGGCCCAGAGTCACTCACCAGCCAAGGATGCCCTCCTCTGTAGAGAGTGAGCCTGGCCTGAAGAGAGTGGGGCAGGCCAGGTCTCGACTCTTTATTTCCTATGAGACACAGTCCTCCTGTGGGGTAGAAGAGTCCATCTTGGTTTTTAAATGAACATGGTAGCAAGTGGGATCTATAACTCATGTATTCTACACCTCACAGGCTAAGATACAAAAGGGAAGGTGACCTAAAGCTTCTGTCTTCTTCCAGAGGCTTCTAAACCTTGAGTGATTAGTAGAGCTTTGAAACAATTAACCTCTTCTGGTATCCCGAGCATTGAAACAAGAGACATAGCAACTGCCTTACATAGCTAAGCCTCTGGACTACCAACTTGCCCAGAGCACTCCAGGTCATGGTAGAATACAGATCTTACTCAAGGATATGCAAAGACTATTCTGAAATTCTGGAGCTGATGAGACATACCATGGGTAGGGGGAGTTCTTGAGTCTTGGAGGATTGTAAGCTTTTGTTTCTATAGTAGGTTGAGAAGATTCTTTTGCTTCAAGGCTGCTGGAGTGTTCCCCTGATTCAGGGAGGTGTGGATCTGGTCTTGGTGCCCCCCCCATAGTTTTCTTTGAACTGAATAACTGTGGGTATAGGGAAGGATGACAAAGAAAACTAGAATACTTGCTGCTATTGAAGCAGTAATGGAATTAATGGAAGCTTTGGGCTCCCCGTTAACAACAGAACTCATGTGTCGAGTCGTTTATGGTCCTAGGCGTTCTGATGCAGCCTGAGATATTGTCTACCTCTGTGGAGAAGACTTGTCTGCATCCAGGGAAAACTTGTGGTATGAATTCCTATTAAAAAAAAAAGGAGAGGCTGGGGCTTTGTCATTGTCTCTCAGTTTTAGGAAGACAAACAATAGGTAATGACAGCAAGGAACGGAACAAACCACATGCTTTTACACCTACATTCCAGCCCCATCCCTTTAACAACTTCCCGTGCGAGCCTGAACTCATTCAGCTTCTGTGGCTAGTTTGATCATTTGTACGTGGAGGCACCCAGATGACAGTCATCTCCCTGAATGGGAGAAGGATCTGAGAGAAGACAAGCAGGAGTTGGTACTCAAGAGGAAAATGCAATAGAGAGGATGAGGTTCTATTAAAGGCAGTACCACTGTCAGAAAGCCTCGCCCTGTGTTCAAGCCTGGAGGAACAGCACCTGTGGCTCTGGATGAAGACCATAGGCAGCCACCATATGTGACAGAAGAACCCAGCGAGAAGTCCAGCTGCCTCTTCGCTCCTCTGAGGGCCAGGCTTCATCCCCTCATTTCCCTGGACTACAGTGTCCTTGAAATGATAATCTAATATGGTAGGTTTTGAGCTGCTGGTTCCTCCCTGCTTCTGAGCTCTTTGGATGCCGGCACTTATTTGTTGGACTGACTTGAATTTAGATCCTCTTATTTGGAGTATTCTAGCTGCACTGTCCCACATCATCAGAGACCACGTTATTATCAGCATTATAAGAACCCAAGACCCAAGCCATATGGATCAGAGTAAGAGACCGGAAACCTAGAAAACAACAGAAAGGGACACCAGGTAATGGCATGGCAGGAATGAGGAGAGACATGGGCATCAATTCCAAACTCAAAGATAAGGCCAAGGTTATGCCGAGTGCAGGGACTGTTGGTGCTGTCAACTGGCCAACTTTAACCTTTTTGGAAAAACGATATTCTAAGCCTGATCTTTTATGATAAGTCAGTGGCTTTCTACCCACATAATTGAATTCAGCTTAAATTACTAACCCAAATAACTGTTAATTGTTTATGTCCTCAGTACCTTACTTTGGCCCCTTGGAGGATTTATAAAAAATAAAGGCACAATCTCTGCTTTTGATGAATTCATCAGTTAGCTGCAGAGAATAAACATTTGTACAAGCAGAAGAGATTCAAGCCTAGCTGTAAACAAAGAGCATCCAGAACTCAATCTGCAACTGAGAGCTCTTTGCAGGCTCTTCTATATTCAATTTCTGGTTCGTAAGAAATAATAGAACCCCAGTCCCATCAGTCTCTCTAGTTAAGTTCTCAGAGCCTGACCAGTAATTATTTTCTCCAGGGAAGAAACAGTACCTAAGTGAAATAAAGTTGCACCTAAGAAGAAGGGGAGTTTTAGATTGGAGACATTCTTTCTAAAACATTAAAGAATGTGAATTCCTCAACTTGCCTCCTTCTTCCCCTCCTTCCCATAATTCTTTTTTTTCACCCAAGTTAATACCATAGCTGGGTATTTTCCTCATTAACAATTGAAAAATCTGGGAAGAAAATGTGTTCTTATGTGTATATCATAGTGCAGGTTTTGTGATGTAAACATTCTACTATAGAGAATGCAATCTATTGATTAATTTACTAACCTGATCCAGTATTCCTAAAAACCCAATAGTCTTGTGCTCCACGGGTCAACAGGTCAGCAAACATTGGGTATAGAAGCTCAGACAGGAAAATGTTGCCCTATCTGGTGTTTGCCCTAGATCTCCACGTAGTTATCAGAATCAGAAATGGTAAGTTTGGAGAGAGGGCTCCTGTGTGTTTTGTTCCTTATACTTAGAAGGGAGGCCCTCCTTCCTGAGATGAGCCTTCTGGTGGTATAGACTAGAGATTATGGCTTCTTTGTACGCAACAAGATGTCACAGCCCTCTTGCCACTAAACCCCTTTGACCTTCCATAGCTCTTTGAACTATTTTTGCTCCAGAGTCAACTCTTCATCCTAAGGAACCCAAATTATGCCAAATATCAGTACTTGGGAGATCAAAATTCACAAGCTTCCACCTCCCAGGAACAGGAATTTTGTGGGGACCTATTTCCCAACTATTGGGCACTTTGAAGGAGTATAGCCATTATATATTTGGATAATAGAAATGTATTACTGAGCTCCATGGGTCAACAGGTCAGCAAACATTGGGTATGGAAGCTCAGACAGGAAAATGTTACCCTATTTTGTGTATTGTGACTTGGCCCTTGAAATCAGAAAAAGAAGGGATAAAAACCAACCCAGTGACTCTGGGTAATGCACCCTTTTATTCTGTGCTCTAGTGAGAGCCTGTTGAGTTAGCTCAAGTTCTTCAAGGGGGAATTATCCAGGAATGTCAGTCAAGCAGTGGAGCAGGGCCAGGAAAATCAATGCTGAATTTGAGATGCCAGCATGGGGGTTGGGGGAAGAAGGCTGGAATGAGAACATTTGTTTGCTATTCTAGCATAACAAAGCAACAGATCACTGGGCAAAGATGCTAATGAAAATGTGCATTATGGATGTGAGTGGGTGGGGAGGTGTGGAAGTAGAAGTCCGGGCTCCCACTTGCTGGGCAATTCTAAGGTGTTTGCTTGTGTCTCTAGTAAAGGGCCCAAAGGGCTCTTACACTGCAGTCCTGGGCTAGAATTACAAATCTCTCTTATACAGGTCAAGTGACCTTGACCATTTCCTTCTGTGTAAAATGGAATAGAAGTAAAACGTAGAAAGGCGGGGCTTCATGAGTTTATAGTAAGCGAACACTGGCAGCTGAAAAGGTGACTCTGGGGATATGGAAACAGCAATTGTAGTATTGACACATTAAAACCATGTATCACTCTATCTGGTCCTTGAAGTTAGTGTCCTTCCTCTTCACTTCTCATTCTCAGTGAGCGCCAGGAGTTGGAGAAGTTAGAACCCAACTTCTGGTGCCATCGAGGCCAGTGTGAAGCTTCACGCCTGAGAGGCAGCCCACAGCTCCATCCTTTCCTCCCTCTCCTTCATTTTCCTAGCACAGGGACTGAGGAAGATGCTTATTGGCCAGGATATAGATTTTCACATAGAGCCTGATGGTAACAGTACCTGAGACAGACACAGAGGCATGATAGTAATGTTTGCTGTTGTTAATTATCTTTTGCTGGGTATATAGTACAGTCTCTGGTCTGTACATGACACATGCAGGAACCCATATAGTCCTAACCAAATGGAAGGGGTCAGTATTCTTATGCACTCACAGTCCAGGAAGGTTGGGCATCAGCCTGACTGTTGGTGCTAGAGCCCATGTGTGACTGTCTTGGTGTGTGCACATAAAGAGCATGTCAGGGACTCCACCTTCTTCCATGTGATCTGCTGTGATCTTGTTCACATGATGTGGAGTTGACTTGTGCCCACCAGGGTAACATCAGTTCAGCCTGCAGAGCAAACCGTTCCCTTCTCCAGGCAGTGAATGCTTGTTCTCTGCTCCCCTCTTTGCTTTTACCACCATGTCATGAGGGCATGAGTGGCCCTGTTGGGTATATTACATCTGGGACTCTCTGAGCATGGGCACCGGAAGAAGCCAATAGCACCCCAGGAAACTCTGGAGATCACTCCTCACCCTCATACTTCTCTTACTCTTCCTGAAGGCTGGTTACTCTCACGTTGGTTACTCGGGTTACCCTGACCCTTTCTGTGGTACAGTGTGAAAAATAACTAAGGCACTGTTCTTGAGCCAGTCTAGCCATGAAATCAAGAAAGTCTTGATGAAGAACATCTTTCCCCTCTTTTTCCTTTTCTTCTTCTTTTTTTTTCTTAACATACTGGTAAAAATTTAAGAGCATTTTGTGTGTGAAAAATGCTACCATCTGCTCATTAAGGAGTGATGCAGTATGTAGGGATGACCATGATTTGCTCAAAGGTCCTCACTTCTGGCTCACACAAAGGATCTGTCTCTCATTTCTACCATCTTCTATGGCAGTGGGCAACCCAGTATGTTTTATGGGACTCAACTGGGACTTTATGAGTGAATAGCCAAGCCTGGGCAGACACTCGGCTGCTGCTAGGAAAACATTCTATGGACCCAAGAGAGAATCAGGCTGGTATAACTTTCTATTTGCTTGGGAAATCACATAGAAGAAGTAGGAGGCCAGTGTGGGTATCAAACTGTGTGTGGAACGGCACGAGTGGTAAAGTAGGTTGAGTGGTTGTATCAGTAATAGAACCAGGATTAAGTTCTGGGAGATGGCTTTTAGTGGACCTAATATTCTGCCTATCAGAAGATGAGGATGTTAGAACTATTGTCTGGTTCTTTTGCCCTTCTAGAAAATCAGCTTAGTATTCAGGCTTTACTGAGGGTGGTCCACAGAGTGCTCAAATATGGAAAATGTAGAGGATGTATGTAGCTGCAGCTAAACAACCTCTGATAGACACAACCTCAGTCAACTCCCTAGCTAGCCCACCCCAGACAACCCAACACAGACAGCCTAATACAGACAGCCATGCATTTCTTTCTCAGGATTTTTAGTTTAATTTGAGGGTGTATTGCTAAGGATTAAACCCAGGATCTCACCCTTTCTAGGCAGGTGCTCCATGACCAAATTTATATGCATAGACCTAAACATAGCTTAATGGCTGTGTGAACTAAGATGTGACAGCAGGACCTATCCTTTTATGTGGAAGCGAAAATCACCCGTCATCAGAATGCACAAAATGCAGACTGTGGGCCTCAGTTTCTGATCAGCACCAGCTGAGTAGAAGAGCATTGCAGGGAAACTGAGACGGTTTGCTCCACTCAGAAACTTGAAGAAGAGGATTGAGTACGGGATAGAGAGAGTTTGAAAGCCAAGGACTTTCAGATCACAGGACAGAATATTAAGGAAGGCTGGAGTTGAGTAAGATTGTGTTTTAGCTCACATAAATGATCCTGAGCTGGCTCAGTTTGTTATCAGAGGTATTCGAAGAAAAGGGCAGAAATCAGGCTTGGAGGGGATACATGAGGCAGAGTTTCATTGGTGGTGGTAGGCCCATGGCTTTCTACATGCTCACGATATGATCCTTCTGTAATTGTGCCTCTTGGAATGGAGGTGCATATTTTAAAAAAGGTAGCTATTTCAGAAACATTTTCTTTTGAAAGAGGTATCTGTTTTAGAAACAAAGGGGAACCCGAAAGAAGCTGCATGTTGGTCTTCCTCAGTTTTCTCTTCACTGTCCTTGGGCAGCAATGTTTTCTCTTTCATCATAAAGAGAAGCAGAGAGCAGGTTAACTAAGAAGGACATATAAAGGCAGGCTGAGTCCAGGGACACAGGGCAACAGTGTCATGACCAGAAACAGCAGCTAGTAGAGATGTTGGAGGAACATACAGCGGGAAGGAGATGGTGGCTGCCTGCGTCTGTAAATCTAGAAACAGCCAAGAGAAGAGGGCACAAGGATTGTGGCTGTGGAGCTGTCAGGTTGTCCTATACTCTAAAGGGGGAGGGGATATGCAAATGTCAGGTTGTCCTATACTCTGAAGGGGATGGGATATGCAAAGTGGCAATGCAGTATGCAAATGAGCCCTGAGGGGACAGTTCTGCTGATTTAGACCTTCAGTAGTTTGACAGCTCCTTGTATAGGCTTGGGACTTTGCAGTCGCCCAACTGTAAGCAGTTCAGTAAACAGTAATATTTTTAACGCCCAAATTACATATATATATATAATATATACATAGTAAGTAGACTAACATAGTTTACATGTGATGTGTCCCTTTATAAAGTTCATGTGCTGAAGGCTTGGTCTTCAACTGATGGCACCATGGATAGATGACTGGATTACTGGGGCTCAGCCTTCATTCCTGGCTTAAGCCATGGATCGGTTCATATCTTAATTACATGATTTAGAAATGATAGAGATGTAGGAAGTGGGACCTGATTGGAGGAAGTGTGTCACTAAGAACATATTCTCCAGCCTGTATTTTGTCCCTAACCTCTTCCTGTCATTCTCTCTGCAACCTTGATGTCATGGGGGTAAAAATGTCTGTTTTACTATGTCCTTCCACCACTGTGTTCTGCTGTACTGTAGGCCCGGAAACAATGCATCCAGCCAGTCGGCCGACTTTTGACCTCTGAAAACAGCCAAAATAAACCTTTTCCCCTCCGGCTGTTTTCCCAGGTATCTTGTCACAGTCATGAAAGCTATGACTTACTCACTGCCGGTGAGATTAGCCTTTGCTGTCAAAACACAGCCACAGTGACAGGAGATACACAGGGCATTGGCGAAGCAACACCTCCCTGCTGGGCACAGTTTCCTGTTCCTCCACAGACTTGACAGAATCGAGCTCAGGAAAGAGAGAAAGTATGAAATGTGTCCAGCAAATCTTGCTGTGAGGACCACTGACCTGTGACTGTGGGACACAGCTGGTCAGGTTTCTCGGCAGAAAATGCCAGTGAGGCCTTTAGCGACAGCAGACAGACCTGGCACTTCCTCTAGAGCTTCTCAAGCTGTGGGTGGCAACCCCTTGGGGGTTGAATGACCCACTCACAGGGGTCACCTAAAACCAGCAGAAAACACAAATATTTACATTATGATTCATTACAGTAGCAAAATTACAGTTAATGAAGTAGCAACAAAAATCATTTTGCAGTTGGGGGGGTCACCACAACAAGAGGAACTGTATTAATGGGGCACAGCATTAGGAAGGCTGAGAGTCACTGCCCTAGCAACAACAGGTCAGCTGATGATGCCCTACTTGTCGCAACAGCCTGTACCTTTAAGTCTGTCATGGCAAAGAACATCAAAAGAAGGCACATAGAAAATTCAGCAGGCAAAACATCACTTGTTAGGGAAACTGGGTTCCCCGGTTAACCACAATTTTCACATCCATTTGTGAGCCTGACCTCAGAAAATCTAAAGCTGTTCTTGGTCACTGTTCTATGACTTGCACTCCAGCCACGGCCTGATCCATAGGACACACTTCATAAGTACCTTCCAGATGTCAGGCGATAGAATGGCAACAACCGTGGTCAGCGTCTATAAGATAGAACAAAAGAGGAGGAGGAAGAAAGATGCCATGGGGAAGCGGCAGTTAGAGTCTAGAAAGAGAGCGTAGGTGGTAGGGAAAGATGCCCACTTGAGAAAGTCGGCATCTTGAGGCATTCCCAGAAAGACAGGGGGAGGGAAGGACATCTGTTAGGTCGTGGGAGATGGGCTATGGACCGGGAAGTTCCCTCTCTCTTTCCAGGTTCCCTTTCCTTCCCCTTTCAGCCAGCTGACAGTCACTGTCATCTGCACCAGCAGCCTTCACAGCTATTGTCCTCTGCAAACTCTGTGTCCCTAAGCACCACAATCCAGGCCAGTGACACTATTTGCTGCTGACAGAACCTTCCCATTTGCTCTTTGACTCTGTCCTTTCCTGGCTGGGATTTGTCCTCTCTTCGGTCTCTGTGTCACCCAGGCAACCCTGAAGGACAAATGTGATGATGATGGAAGGACTGGGGCTCTATAAGGGAGTGTGAGCATGTGGCTTCCCCCAGCCTCAGACAGTCGGATGTCCTCTTCCCTGTGACCCATTGATAGAGGAGTCCAGGGGCAGGAGCATCACACTGACATGCATCTTCACCAAAAACTTTGATGGCATGTCATTTCATGGAGCATTGGCACTCCTTGTCCTTGACACAACGCTGTTCTTGTTAGGTTGTGTCACCTTTGGAATGACCCTTCTCTGACCCTCAGCTCTTGCTGGCCTTGGGTAGACCATTCATGTATAGACTCTGACTAGAGCCAAAGCAGTAAGGAGTGTTACTTGACTGAATAGGTTTTTATGCTGTGGTAGAGCCAGGATATTTTTATACAAATATGATATGAAATATAAAAAGATATGAAATAAACTCTCAAAGAAGAGCTTTAAAAAGGATCTCATTCATTACTACCCTCAAAATGCTGAGCTTCGTGGAACAAGCACATGGAAATGCCTTAGCCTGCAACCTCCAGCCCTGTGTGCAGTGGACTGAATTTCCAACACAGTGTGCTCCCAGCTAGGGAATGGGAGCAGGAGCTGAGCGAGTTTCCTAGTTATTCTCAACTCAATTCAACAAGCATTTGTGGAAGAGTGTCCAAATCCAGAAGAGTTAACCATGACCTCATCAGCTCCTAGCCCACCATGCAGCCCAGTGTTCTGAAATGCCAAAAATGGAGGCACACAACCTGGCCAGGATCTTATCCATGAGGCTACAATTCAAGTGATAGGCCTCCTGGGGCAGATCCTAGCAGGAGGGGAGAGTGAAGCCCCATCGGGAGACTTGGGCTCTGCCTCTGTTCTAGATGAGCACACAATACAAAACTGAGGCACACACATGGGCTATTGCTGGAAGGAACCACAGCTCCAGATGCTGTGGATGTCCTAGGGCTGAAGAAGATGGGTCTGTCCTCCCAGTCTTGGCACGTTTTCATGTGCACTCAATGGACTGCTTACCAAGAACGAAGTTTTGACAAATTAAATTTAAGATTAGCTGTCAACCTATTTTGGGGAAAGAAGTTCCTAGCGGTTTTGAACTCTACTTCTAGAAGCAAGCATTACCTCTCGTATCATTCCCCTTGCTCATTGTTCCTGGCTGCCCAGGTGTCTGGCTCAAACCCTATAAATCCTGGTAGGGTAGCTACAGATTGAGTCAGATACAATTTAAAAAAGAAATTCTACTTATAGACAAACATCCCATAGTAGCCTCTGTGCCCTGACCCCTGTGCAGTTTTTTCCACAAAGAAGTACCCAGTAATCACTGTTCATGCTGAAATATTTGATTTATTCTGTGGAGGTCCATTGGAAGGCCCTTTAAAAAGAAAACGTGGGAAAAACATTTGCCTGGCAGCTTCTGGAATGGGATGGAAGAGCAGAAAGAATGACAAGCAAGCACACACCCTTGGAATTGTTATCTTATTAAACCCGTGTTCCGTGAGCATACAGATTTTCCAATGCAGTTGGGTGTCTTGCCTCTGGACAATGAAATTGCTATCCTTTGCCACAGAATAAATTACTTGTCAGGCTCTTTTAAGCGGCTTCAGGGTGGTGAGTTTAAAAACAGTAGCATATGCTGCAGCCAGCAGTGGGCATGGAGTGAGAGTCCTGCCCAAAGTTGTATTTGTGTGTTTCTTGCTGTATTATGTTGGTCTGGCGTGATTGACATCTGCACTGAGAGGCAACAGCCTCCAAGGACTGAGTGTTATCATCCTTCAGGTGTCTTAAGGATGTCACTTTAATAACATATATCCTCATGTAGCCCCAGGAAAGGTAAACTAAGGCTAAAATCCAGAGAGTCTGGTGTTTTCTTGCAGGTTGAAGCTCAGTAGATTCTTGGCTGCCTCACTCGTGGGCAGTCTGGAGTGTGTAGATGACCCCACTATGAAGATAAATATATATCTATGACAGCATGGCACAAACCCACACAGACAGATCCATCTGCATGCACACACAGCATAAGGTTTTCCAATTAGCCAGCCAAATGCGTTTTATCCTAATCTCATAAAGCTTCAGAAGGAACTGCACTGCTCTTTCAGCGTTAAGACATTTCCAAGGGCCAGGAACCAGATGTTTCTCACCTGGGAAATCCCCGAGTCAGCAGGGCATAGAAGACCATGAGAGGTGGGGTGTGTGTGTGTGTGTGTGTGTGTGTGTGTGTGTGTGTGTGTGTGTGTGAAAGAGCAGTTGCTTAGGGACTTAAAGAAAAAGGAGAAGAGAATAGAAAGAGTTACTGACACAAACTTTGCCTGGTTGCCTATCATGCAACCTGACTTCACTTCAGAAATTGAACCTTTACTAGCGGCTTGCAAAGGGTTGAATCTACAAGCGGTTTGAGCAGCAGGAAATGCCTCACGCTCTCACCAACATTTTTAGCAAGCACCTCTGTCACCTGAGGCGAATGGGATGGGTTTTCATGTGCATCTAAGTGTGTAAGAATGTATATGTGTGTAATATAATGTGTATCAGTATATGTGTATATATGTATGATGCACACATATCTTCACATACATCTGAGGTCACATGTTGATCTATAACATGAACAGCCCAATTACATGTTTGTATACTCTTAAAGTATGATGGTCACACATTCTGAGAGGCCAGTTGGCATAGGATGAAGGTCATAGAGTTCCTGTGGATGGCACTGGCAAACACGGGCTGCTGTGGTTTCTGGGTAGGCCTGCTGCATCTGGCGGCCACGTGCTTGAAGCTCTAGCTCCTGCCAGCAGCAGGCATCAGGGCAGCTGGATCGACCTGGGACTGTTTTCTGCATCTCAGTTTCCTCCAGGTCAGAGATAAAGATGAGAATTTTGGTTTGTGAATGGTACCGGAACTTGAATGAGCCGGAAACCACCTGCCTTATTGCCAATAGTAAGGCGTATCAGACAAGGTAGCAATCACAGGTTCACACTTGCTGCTTCGAATGGGGTTTTGAAGGACATGCTGGTTCATTTCGGTGTTGACTGTAGAATTAGTATGGCCACATGATTCATATAAACCTGTAAAAGTCAAGTGGCCCAGGACTCTAAATTCTGTCTGTCAGGGAACAAAGGGGAATTGTGAACTCAAGACCGAGGCTAGCCTGTCTCAAACTATCTCAATGGCTCTGCCTCGAAACAACAACAACAACAACAACAAGCAAAACCAAGCAAACACACAGAGACATGGAGACAAGTCTATCGGTGACACTGTCTAGGAGTGACCAGTTTACTTGGGAACAGATCTTTTTATTTTGATATTTAGATAGGGATAAAGACTCATAAGCCTTACTTCATTTTTGATTGACAAACACTAATTGTATAATATTCTTACAGGACAGAAAGTGATGTTTTGATACATGTTTAGGCATTGTGGAGTGATGACATCAGAAAAGTAAAATAGGCATCACTTCAAATGTATCATTTTTTGAGATTATAATATTTGAAATTCTTTCTTTTAGCTATGCACACACTTATAGTAAGTAAGGAATGGTGGCTAACACCTATAATGTTAGCACTTAGGAGGCTGAGGTAGGGGAATTGTTACCAGTTATTGGGTGGTCTGGGGCACATGGTGAGACTTTATCTCTATCCCCTTAAAAAAAGAAGAAGTACACAGGATACTGTATTGCTGCTAACCATATTAACTATCTAGATACCTTGTTCTAATGTAGATCCTGTGACTTTGAACCTGTTGACAAACCTTAGCTTCTTCCCTGGCTCCACCCTCCTCCCTGCTTCTGGTAACTACCAAACTAAGATCGGTTGAAAAAAACAAAAACAAAATGATCAGACAAAGAAAAAGACTTGCAAGATTTAAAGCACGTCTAAACCTCCACAGAACTTTTTGAGTTTTTGCCAGACGTTTGACTAAAACCAGTCCAATTACTAGCAAGTGGCCAAAAATAATTTCACAGTCTAATATCAGAGTCCCTGCCTTAACACCACGTTAGAAGATGCTTTAAAATAGCTGCTAGACTAATGTTGAGATGATTTAGTTAGAGCAATCATCCTACACAAAGATTTCAACGAGCAGTTGAGGAGCTAGTGGCTCCTTGGCAAACTGGGCGATGTAACATTAGCAGTGTGGCAAATAAGGAATTATGTTCTCTACATATAACCTCATCCCTTTTGGGCTAAGCCATTTTACATTATATTTATCAGCTCTTACTATGCGAGATATTTTTAATGGATTGTCATGAAGGCCACCCTGTGAGCATTAATTAATATTATTTCTGTCACATAAAGATAAAGCTCCAGGTGGTCACATACTCTAAGGCTGGTATTATGCCCAGGATCTGTGGTCATATGCATTCTTTAGTCCAAATTTACAAACATACTTTGATTCTGGGATGGACAAGCGTACACTCAAGCTGTTTGGCTGAGATGCATATTAAGTGCACATAGATACCTCTGCAAAGGAAGGTCCACAGCTTAGGACTAGTTTCTTTTCTGAGCAACAGTTGCATTCTTGGAGTACAAGCAGAGCGAATGCAGCTCCAGCCACATCCAGGCCCTCCTTGCTCCCTTGTTCACGGTGCTCCCCTTGTGTCTTATCAGTTCGACTATGCATTCCTCCCACATCTTCTACAGCCCCCTTTCTCCATGGGGACGATGCTATCGATGGGGCTTTCTGTGTGGAGTGAAGTTTATCAGGCTGCCCTGTCTGATTCATGAACTTTCTGCCTGCTGCATCAGGCAGCCGTAGTGGCTGTAGCATTTGAATGTCCATGTCTCTGTTGCCATATTCTCTGGGCTTCTCTTTGTCTCTGGCGTGTAAAGTTAGAAGCATGGGGTTAATGTGTGAGGGTGAAATAAGGGGGAGTTCTGTGACAAATAGATGTTGATGAGATCAACTAGGGCGCAGTGGGCTAAGGGTTTCTGGGGCTAGAGATACAGGCCCAGATTTTGTTGCCTCAGATGCAGCTCTTTCATTGGTAATCCTGAATTTTGCATAATCACATGCACAGCCTCTTTAACTTTCACACATACACCCACACACCACCAGTTACTGCTGTTTGATTTGTGAGAATGTACATTTATGCGTGTGTGCGCATGCGCGTGCACACACACACACAGACACAACAAGCATTCAAGCATACAAGCACGTCCACATGTATGTGCACAGGGTTAGAGGAGAGGGAGGAAGAGAGGCCATATTCTCTCCTGCTGGATTTTTTCATAGAAGTTAATTTTTATCAGTCCCCTTGATGGATTCATCTTAGGATCATGTGAAGAAAGGAACCTGCAAATATCAGGACCCTTCAGAATCTTTCTGCTTCATGTTTTGACCATTAAAATTTCAAGGTGTCACCCCAAACTGTAGAGTAGATGCTTCGTATTAGTTTTTGGCTCACTGAAATAGTCTCTCTTCACCACAGGGCCAGCACATAGCTATCTTCATCTGAGAATCATTGGCACAAATGAAAGGAGAGCCTGCAAGGATGCTCTTGAGCATGCTTTCCCCACCAAGGTTGAGAGGGGTAATGCCCTTAGAATTATTCATGATGGTGTTTGGATAAAGCATCTGGGAGACCGTACAGCCAATAAAATCCAAGTCAGAGGTGGTACACATTTTCTGCAGGTCTGAACTCTCAAGTTTTCAAATATCTGACATCAGGGAGAATATAGGGTCCATGGAGTCACCACACAGAACTGTGTCACAGCTTCAGGGGTTGAGTGAGAATTCTAATAGGTCATTCCTAGCTGGGGGCGAATGTCTCTCAGCCTCTCTGCCCCTAATTCACTTGTTGACATTTGCTTGTAAGACCATATCTGTCTTACACTGATTTTAAGTCGTAATCTCTGGACTTATCAGTCAGCAACAGAAACTGAGCATCTCAATTCTTCATGGGACAACTTGGAAGAGAAACACGGGGATTTGCATGGGGATTCTTCTCTGGAAGTCTTTTAGAGTTTGAAATGCCATCTCCTACCCCGCTGGCTCCTTCTGTTGTGTTTTCTGCAGGACCCATGCAAGCTCTAAGTGGACTGGGTCTATCCCCACTGCTTATAATCTGTAGGCAGACTTTCCTCTGCACTCCACCCCCTGGCTCCAGGATGGCTGGGTGAAGTAATTATCCCAGACAGCTGCACGGTGTTCATGCCATTGCCTTACCTCATCAGCCCCCCATTTTTCACCGAGCTGCTTAAAATATAAACCAGACCCCTTGTCCCCAGTAGACAGACTCCCTTCAGAGCAGGCCAGAGTGCAGTATGTCATATGTCATCTGATTTGCAGTGTGTTGGGGCGATTGCCAGATGGGCATGGGACAAAGGAGGGGGGTAGGTATGAGCTCTAGAGAGAAGTATGCTTATTTTTCCTGGGGACAGAATCTCCAGACTGACACCTGACCCAGCAGGTAACTTTGAAATATTTCCTGCCTCTAGAATCCACTTGTAGAGTGGAAAAATCTGTAAACTGTCAGTCATTTTTCCAGAGATCTGGGGAGGCCCCTATGCTATACAGCCTTCAGGTCAGCAGTGACTGTAGAAAATGTTACAGTTGCTCTTGCCAACCATAGGCTGGCTCAAAAATGTTTGGAAGCTGCTCTTGTGTTCTTTCTGCTGGATATTAGCTATGGCCTCACCCACCAGAAGCTAGCCTTCGACTTCAGCCTAAAGTTTTGCAAGACAAAGAAAGCTTAGTAAGTGTGCCCAACATGGCCACACCCACAAGCTGGCTGACAGTCATGTGCATGCTCAGGGCTCACTATCACAAAGACAAGTGTCCCCTGACATAGATAGCCCCAATAGATGTTCACAGTGACACCCACATCAATGTCAGGCTTCACCTTGGATTTCTACTTTCCATCATGGGAGGAATATTCCCTGCCTTTTCCATCCTCCAGAAACATCCTCTTAATGACCTTCTCTCTCCTTGATGCCTTCTTCTCTGTGAAGGGGACTGGGGTAATAGGAGGGTAGTGGTGGTGGTCCTGCAGGTGTCTCAGGAGATCTACTTCTCCTTCTTGGATAGAGCAAGGCCAGGTAGGGGCCATCACCCAGGCTGTGTGAAGGCTGTTTTCACAGAGCTGATTGGAGCAGGCTGCAGTTTGAGCAACTGTAATAAGGAGCAGTTGTCATGGAAACAGGCTCTTGATGTTGTCCAGATTTCAGAATCTCTCCCCTCACCCCTCCTTGGTTCTTTCCTTGTTTTTTCCCCTGGGGCTATGGTCTACATTGAGCAGGAGTTGTGGGCCAGCAGCAGGCATCTGAAAATCTAAGGCAGACTTCAATGGGAAGGTGGTGACCTTCCCAATGAGGAGGTGGTCCTGCATGGCCCAGAATCTTAAGGTAACACACATGGCACATGTATTTCCTGCTGGCATCCCAAAGATATAGGATGATGTGTTCAGACTGCAGAAGATAGCCTCAAAAAGTGCTGTTTATGAGCTACATAGGAGGAAAAAAAAAACCAGACTAGGAACATAGAGCTCAGGTCTATCTCCTACCAAGAGGATCCCAAGAATGAAGACGCTAACAGGAGGTTATTGAACTACTAAGGTTGAATTTCTCATCATCATGTAAAGATCTTTATAGGAACTTGATTGCTATCCTCAGTCCAGTTTTCCATCCATACAAAGAACTGGTTCTTAACTCTTTTATACTTTTACCTAATCAAGGTCATGTCAGTTCATGTAGCTAAAGGTGGTCAGAACAAAGCAGAGATTGCCATTTAGGATAGTACCCTCACAGACTTCTTCCCTCGGTGTTTCTGAATACAGAAAAATGGGCCTCGTGCATCTTGATCTGGTTGCATCTGTCTCAAGGATGCTGTGAGGCTAAAACGGGAAAGCAGATGGTAAACTCTTACGAAGGGAGCAAGCCTTACATAACAGAAGAGAATTGTTGAGAATCCATTGTGTGGCAGAGTTAGAACAATGAGATTTAAAGAGCTCCCACTGATTTGTGTCTTGGAGAAACTGAACTTCAAGTTTGGGTTATTAACTAATAATACAGACATCCCTCCCTCTTTCCTACATCTCTCCATGGGCAGCTAAAAAAATCCTGGCTGACATAGACTGAACCCCATGGACATTAGTTAGTGCTAATATCCCAACTAAACAGGAAACCATGAAATTCAGGGTTGAGTACAAACTGAGCCCAAAGCGACCAGTGATGTTGGAAATACAGTATTCCAGGGAATGTTGGGAGTGCAAAAATTTGATAGCAAATCTGGTGCTGCCTAGGATTAGGGAACACGGAGACTACATAACTCATCCAATGCTGTGGAAACATAGGAGGAGGAGGAGAGTAAAAACGGGTTGGGATGAGTCAAGGCTGTGTGGTGGTGAGTGAGTTTTCTGATAGAAGGGTCCACATTGGAACTCTTATATGGCTCTGAGCAGGTTGTCATTGATTGCTTGGCACTGATCATCAGTCTGCGGGGACCTCAGCGATCTGCTTTTCTCTCTGTGTACCCTTAGCTTTGGTTTCAACCTGCTGGCCATTTTTGTTTCTAAGTTTTCTCCTCTGCTTCTTCCACTGAGTAGTATGAAGTTTACAAATAGAATATTCCCACTGAGTAATTCTTTCTAGAATTCTAGGAGGTATAGTATGATGCATGTGAAAGCCGAGGACTCGTTCTAGTCCTGGCACCTCATTGCTTAGTAGGTCTGGGGTGTTGCAGGTCAGGTCTGCTGTGAGACTCCGCTTTCCTAGTGACAGAATGCACATCATTTTAAGTAGCAAGACAATGCTGTGAAGCTTAGTTAGTAACTTAGGCACTAGCCAGCCTCTCTTTGGTGGTACCTGCTTGAGCTCCAGAGGGAAATGAATGCTGGGCATACCACTGGCAGTTTGTCTATTTTAGAGCAGGTCTGTCTGCAGCCATGTGCTTTCTCTTTTGCTTATTTACACCTTCAGCTGCCTGTGTGTGCAGCTTTGACTAGCAATGAAAGCCCCGAAGCCTTTGCTGGGTGTTTAAGATGGAAGGCTGTGTCTGCCTTGTCCACTTTAGGGACCCCAAAGGCATGCCTTTAGTATTACTTTTGTTGCTGAGACAAAAGGATGGCATCAAACCAGCTGCTGGAGCGACAGGTAACATCATATAGATGTCAGAAAGGATGCATGGTTTCAGAGTCACAAACACTGCTATGCTTTTTAGCCTAGCAAGAAGATGTTCACAGAATTCTGGAGAATACATGCAGCTCTTGGGGCTGAGACTATACAACAGTCGATAGAACACTAGTCTTGTGCTTGAGGCCCTGAGCTCAGTTCCTGGGACTGAAAAAGAAAAACTGTTTTCTGTCCTTGTTGTCCTTGTAGTATGGATATTAGCATATTAACTATAACTGAAAAGAAGAATTATATGTATAAGAGAAACTATGCCACACAGAGTCAGACAGTACAAGTATTTTAGTGATGTGTTGATAACTTACAAAAGAGACATGTAATGAATAGTTTATTATAATTCCTTGAAGAGATGCTTATAGAGATTTTGTAAAAATGCCACTCAAACAGACTCAAAAGACCCAAGTTCAAATTCGGGCAATGACATTTGAAGCTGTGGGACTCCTCTAGAATTTGTCTGTAGGAAGAGTGAAGGCTTGGAAAGCTTGCTTCACACAAAGGGGACACCATCAAATAAAATGGGAGACTATGAGAAGTGTTACCTGAGTGCTACTCACTGTTAGAAATGCTCTTCTGGGCATTTCCTGAGTCTTCTTTTCTTCTCAGTACCTCAGTTTCCAACCTGTCCTATGGTGCTCCTCCACTCCTTATAAATAGACAGGCTCCTCCCTTCCTAACATTCTTTGCTCATGTTAGCAAAGAAAAAAATAATAAGTGGGAAAAGCTTCAAGTTCTTTTAAACCAAAGAGTAGGATAAATACCCTATATTGATTATGATGATTATATCTGGGACTAGAAAAATATGATTGCCTGGTTGCCAATAGCAACCAGATAGAAAAGCAGGAGAAGCAAGTTGTACAGAGAGGTTCCCTGGGAACAGCAACGGGTACTTTTCCTCTTAACCACCATCCCTGCTGCCTGGGTCCTGCCATTCTTGCTTTTGGGAGACATGATCATTTGTGAATGGATTTGAAGGGAACTGTGCAAAGGACTGGCTAGAAAAGGTGATACACAGTGGTAGGTCTTCCTTCACCAGTCACGTGCCATCAGAGGCAGGAATGGTATCTTCAGATGGAGTCAGAAGTGTGTGTGTGTGGGGGGCTGTCATTGGACTAGTAAAGATAATACCACAGTGAACCATATAGAAGATTCAAAGGCCAGGTAATTGCGGCAGGGGATAGCCCTCCAGGAGCAGTATAGAAGGAGTTGTAACCAAGCAATGGGCTTGGTTACAACTCCTTCCTCCAGAGCAGAAATAAAAGTTCAAGACAGTGTTGGGTAAGAAAGAGCCACATCAGTGTAGAATTTGATCTGAAATATTTCCTGTGGTTTACATGTACAGCTCCTGTTCTGCAGCTGGTTAGCGCTGTTTCAGGAGGCTACAGAGTTTTCAGCCGATGGGGCCTGCTTGATGGAAATATGCCATGAGGGTTGGACCTTCAGAGAGTATAGGCCAAACCTCATTCCTGTCCTATTCCCTGCTCCCTGTTCCCCTATGGTATGAGTTACCACCACCACATGCCCCCACCACCGTGGTGAGTCACCCTGCCATGACTTGAGTTGCCATGATCATGGGTTGGATCACCATTCTCTGTAACCCTAAGCCAAAATGAACCTTGCCAACCAGCCTCAGGTTGTGCGTGTCAAGTGATTTGATCACCCCGATGCAAAAGTAATCAGTATATTCAGCCTCCCCTCCTGTGGTGGATAAAAAGCTTTCAGCCATGCCTCTGAACCCCAGAGTCCTCCATTCGTATGTGAGAGGGTGCAGAGATCTTCCTACAGTTTGTGTTGAACACACGTTATTTCATATGCCTTCATTAGATCTTGGTTCTGTTGTCACATGATAGCCAGTGAGTGGCAAGGTCAGACCCAGCGCTCAGCTGGCTGCATTCAAAGGTCATGCTCTTTGTGCCACAGATCAGAGACCTAACAAGTACTTGATCACTGTGTTGAAGCTGAGGATTGCTAAAACAAGTATTAGAATCCGGACTCTCCCATGGTCAGATGCATTCAAGTTTCTGTGCAGCATCCCTGTGTTGTAGAAAGGCATTTGGCTGTAGGGTCTGCCATTTTTCCCCCTCTCACCTTTGCAAAGTGAGGGCTATGAGTGTTTTTCTGATCTCTGGTCACCACTAGCTAATTAGGAGGGATGACAAGGTGTGTATGTTGCCCCTTCTACCCAAGACTGGGAAGTGAGAAAGTGTGGGAGGGATTGCTTTCTACCCTTCCATCCCTGCTGCAGAAAAGCTGATCTGGCCCCAAAGGTCCCCTGACTAATTGATAGAAATGAATCCTGGTCATATACTAATATGTAGATGTATCACATTTGTACAGACAGCCTCTTCTCTAGGTGCAGAAAGCCATTGTGATATAAAGCAAACAGTGACAGCTAGTGTCTCCGGTTCATCTGTTCTGTGCCTGGTGCTGTGGCCAACACTTCCCATGTAGAATGTAACCTCATCTAAAGGCTGTGATGACCCCATGTAGCTATGACTCCATTTTTTAAAGCTTCATTTTGCAGACAGGAACACTGTATGGGAGACAATCGACCATTGACGGCTGTTGCTGCTATTGGATTTGAGCCCAGCTTAGCTAATCCTAGGCTTGACTCATAAATACTAATCACTTTGCAAGTCCCACGGTATTCTAGGGGTTCATGACCACTTTTTGTTCCTTCCCATTGTCGCCCCCATCCTGCTTGTTTCTGTCCTCATCTACAGTTCTTTGCTTTCTATAGACCGTAGGTTCCCAGTCATTATGTTAATTTTTCCTAATCTCATGACCACCTAACCACTCTGGTGAGAAGATTCTAACTCCCTTCCTCCAATGGGCTAAAGGTTCTTTGTCTGATATTCTCGGCCCCAGACAGCTTCAGGCAGCTTGACCATAGACAGTAGTTGATTTCTTAATGCCCAAGCTGCACTTGAGACTTGCAAGCAAGAGTTCTGGGTGTACAGATTCCACCGTGCCCAGGGTCCTGGCGACTTCTGCCCCTCTGCCCTCTCTCCCTGCACTCCTTCTGTACATGCATGAATCTCATAGGTTGCACCCACAGTTGGTGTCCCTCTCCTCAGCTTAACACCAATGCTCTGTGCTTTCACACTAGATCATTTTTGTTCTTTCCTAGAAGGCCAACCATGTCTATCTTGCACATCCATTCATTCATTGGCTCTCTCATTCAGCTGACCTTGACTGAGTCTCTCCCATGTGTCTCTATCCTCCAGGCACTAACACCATGAGTACCTGGCTGCTCTCAGTGGGAGTGTATGTTACCTTGATCTGACTTTTTACTTGGAACAATGCCATCTGTAGTGGGTCTTCCACTCATTCTTTGTTTTGATGGAAGAAGGAGCTTCAGTACTACCCGCTTGTAAGGGGAGAGGCAGTAGGAGCAAGAGAAAGGTAGACATAGGAAGACAGATCTTTTACCTAGAGACAGGTTCCCTCTTCTATTTCATTCCGGGGAACGATTACTTGTCCATCTGGAAACCCCTTGTTCCTTCTTCCCTGTCTGTTCTGGGAACTGAGTGTTCACTGATACAAGGATGGATCTAAAGGATGCTGTAGACTGGCTGATAACAACCTGAATGAATGAGTCAGTATGACTTAGCAAAGACTGACTATCAAAGCTCTTCCCAAAGAATGCCTTGTACAACTTACTTGTACACAGCCCATGAAGGAAGAGTGAGTTGCTTCTGAAGGGTAAAAGGGAGAAAGAAGAGGAAAGAAAGAAAGGAAGGAGGAATGAAGGAAGAGAGGGAGGGAGGAAATGAGGGAGGGAGAGAGGAAAGCAGGGAAGGATAGAAAGAAATATTATGGCACATGAAATTTCTTAGTGTCCACAAAGGACTTTCCCTGGAATACAGCTGCACATTTGTTTATAGATCAAGGCTGGCTTTAAAGTCCTTATGTATCTGAGGGCAACTTGGAATTTCTTACCCTGCTGTCTCTACCACCACAGTGCTGATTACAGGTGTGTATACCACCATGCCATTTTATGTCGCACTAGATCTCAGACTTAGGGCTTTGTGCATGCTAGGCAAGCACTCCAAAAACCAAGGAACAGCACAGCACCCACACAGCCTGCTTTCACAATATATCCATTGGTTCAATCAAGAGGCAAGGACCTCCCTCCTCTTGCAGTTGGTATCTACCAGCTGGGGCATGAGCTTGTAAACGGAGAAGGCATTGTTCAGACTATTTTCCTCATCCTTGTTCTCTACTTGGAAATGAGAAGTCCAACAGGTGGACTCAGGTATTTGTCCTCTTCTTCCTCCCAGCTCTCTCAGCTCTAATGCTGTAAGGATGTAAGGACCAACCTTTTCCCCATACCCATACATGTGTATCTGTCCCATACACTCTTCCCCATTTGGACTCAGTACAGCTTTCTTCCCCCTTTCTTCTTCTTCTTTTTTTTAATTTTGAAGTGCCTGAAATCTAGGCGGACTGTAATTATGTAATTCTTCCTTGTTATTTTTTCTAATTGTTCTCAGAGCTGTTTCCTAAACTGATTGGAAACAATTGCAGACAGGGAATGGAGTGGGAGGTAGGCGAGGACCTGGCTGCTGGCCAGAGGCAGGGTGTCTGGAGGAGAAGGCAGTATCTTATAGTGGAGACACTGGGGTGAGCATGGGGGGGACTCTTGGTACCCAGACCATCTGAGCAGCTGAGTGGTGGGGGAGAATGCACCCATAGGGCTGTTGCCTCATTCACTAGAGCATGTCTCCCTCCCATTCCCTGGTTCCAGAGACCTGGCTGTTTTCCCTTTCTTTGCTGCCTCTGTGACGTAGATAAGGTTCCCCAAGGGATTCTGCCAGGGGCCAAGAGGGAACAAGGCCTTTCCTCCTGGCATCGAATTGTTTATGCTTTCTTGATAGAATAAAAATGTGCAACTCTTGAGCCATCTATACCCCCAGAAAGACAGGGAGGATGAGTTTGTGGAAAGATTGTGGGGAATCTTGGCTGACTGGGGCCAAGTGGTGTGATACAGGGTCCCTGGAGGATCGTCTGGGGAGAACAAGAAAGCTGCTGACTTCTTTGTTTCTGAGCCCCAGGAAAGTGATCCAAATTCGTGTTCACTAGCACACCCTTACTGTAAGGACAGTGTCCTGTCTCTGCATGGTATTCTGTGTGGGAACCACTTAAGATGGCCACTTAAGGAGCGCTGGGAATTCCTAATAACTTCAGATCGGCTTGCTGTGCACCTAGTCTCTCCATCTGTGGCAAGCCCTCTCCTTCCTGCTTCTTCTCACCCACACTGCAGGCACACGAGGTTCCTAGAAAGGAAAGGCAGGATGGATGAGACACCCCCCCCATCCATCATCTCCTCTCCCCCACAACACCATCTCTTTCAACCACCCTCAGAGGAAGGGGAGGTTATTTTTCTTTTGTAAAGACATTTGACCAAGAAAACACGTACACACACACACACACACACACACACACACACACACACACACACACATACACACACAGACAGACAGACAGACAGACACACACACACACACACACACACACACACACACACACACACACCAGTCACATGGGGGTACTCAAACACTGCTGAGCCAGCCTTCAAAACCAAGTATGTCTGACTTGAAGTTCTTTAGCTGAGACTTGCCAGGCCAGAAGCTTCCGCATTTAAGAGAAGAAGGTGGCCCAGACTTGTTGGCTTTTGGAGGGTATCTTTTGGAGGGCTCATAAAGATTTGTTTTTTGTGTGTGTAATAGAGACAGGGACAGCTGTCCATTCTATGTAGCAAGTTATCCTTACAGGCCTCCACCATGCAGAGATAGAGGGGGTATGACAGATACCAGCACTGCAGACCCACAGGTCACCCCACCTCTGCCATTCACCTAGAACATGCACTTGGCCTTGGCCTCTTTGAAAGCCTGGGATGCTCTCAACCTTCTGCTCAGGGTTGCTGCCTGGAGATTCTATTTCCTTCAGTGCTTCAAGGCTGGGAAGAGATGGGCAGATGCCCCTGAGATCTTTTGATTTGTGGAATCTTTTGGTCTGACCTGAGAGAATGTATAACATTTCAGTGTATCCCACAATCACCCAGGAGGACCCTTGATGTTCTACCACCGAGAAAGCCTGTGAATGCCCTCAGAGGATATCTCTGGATGGGCTGAGAACAGAGCCTCTCCTATGCCCGTTTCTCTTTTGACCTGTTGTATTTGGTCTCCAGTGGCTCCATGGAGTCAGTCCATTTCTGCTAATATGGCCGAAAGTGTGACCTAAGGGACCTTGTCTCTGGGCCAGCATTTCTGAACTTATTTTTCATTATCACTCCCCCATAGAGGAAAATTAAATTCAAATTCTTCCTAATGAGAAGACATGAACATTTGCTGGAGAGGGAGAGCTTTGGAAAGCTTTACACACCATTATGAAGGTTAAAATGCTGTCCACTGCTCACAACTTTCGCCTTTGGATGGGGTGTTCTATGGGCCTCATTGGGAGCACATACTCTGGGATTTCCCAGAATTGATGTAATTTCTCTATAGTCTCATTTAACGTGTAGAAACAAAAGTCTTAGTGAACCAGGAAGAGGATTTCAGCAATCCAGCCTAAGGAACGTGTGTCAGGGGCCCCCACTCCCTCTGCCATGACAACCCTCCTGGAATACTGTTGTAAGATATGGAAGGACTGATGAACAATGGTGGTGAGATTTTTAGGGTGACAGAGACATCTCTAGTCCTCCAGACATCTGCCATGCCTTCAAATATGCTGTGACCTCTCTGTAGGGAAACCCTCTTGGCACTTTCTCCCAGAAAAAAAAAATGGGGAATAAATTTTAGAAGTGAGAGGGTCAAGACCAAGAGGAACCAAATCTGTGAGATGCTGTCTGCCTTCCAAATGAGGGAGCCTGGAGCCTCATGCCTGCGCTTTATAAAGTGTTTCTTCAGTGTCAGGTCAGGGAGCATGGGCAGGAAGCCTGAGGGCTGCAGAAGCCCCGTCTGTCTCCAGTTAGAAATGGGTTGAATGAGCCCCCAAGTTCAGACTCAGACCCCCATCACACTGGGGTAAAGTTTAATGAAGCCCACAAACGAGAACCAGGCTTCTGGAACTTGTCTGGACTCTGTTCTGGGCCCTCAAATACTTCTTTCTTCTTTGCACTCCAGCCCTCTTCTTTCTGCCCTCTTCTTGATGCTATGGTTTGGCTGTGTGCTGCTCACCTGACTTGCTCTTTCTCACAGGGTCAGCTTTAAGTCGGGTCCTCTGATCAGGACAGAACCGAGGGATGGTGGTGGAAGGAGGTGGGCAGGCAGGATAAGGAAGAGGAGGAAGAGGAGGAGGAAGATAAGTAGCAGCAGCCAGGAGGGGTACAGATTCAGCACCTAGACATTAACCCTCCCCTAACCTGTGGAGGTCACCCAGTCATCCCCTTCCCTTCCCACCCAGGTCATAAAATCTGTTTCTAACTTTTAGCAATTCCCCTGCTAGTACCAGAAACACACAATTAGCTTTAAAAGTGTCTCGAAGCTGTGGCCAGTTAGGAATTTATGACTTCTTTTTTTTTTATTATTTTTAAAGCTTTCCTTTAAAGTGGCTAATTAGGTGTATTTCTCCAATGGTAATTTTAAAAAATGCTAATTGGTCTGCACTTTGGAAGGAGAGAACACTTTCCCCTTATTATCTCAGCACCAGAGAGAAGCAGAAAAAGGATTGATCCCGCCTGAGTGGTTGGTGCAGCCTCTGAAAAGAGAGCCTGGGTACCCACCCGGCTTTAGACTTGGCAGGGAAGAGGGGGTCAAGAGGGAGGGTCTCGGCGCCCTGAGAAGGGGCTGTTGCAGTGTCTGGAGGGGTGTGAGGGGCACTAAGTAGTTCAGTCTTCATGGAGCCAAGCGACCTATACATCCAGCCCTAGGGTGTCTTGCCGGGAGAATGGACAAACTGCCAAGGTTTATGGAGGGGTATCCTACACCACAGCACAGAACTCAACAGTGACCAAACCATGCACTAGCAGAATATGCCAGGTTTAAGTTCATCCTCCAAGGAGCCTTAGAAACTCTCTGAAAGGGGGTAGAAATCTGAGGTCTACCATATCTTCTAACTCAAAGATCTTCAAGTCAAAAGGAGTACTGAAAGAAATCACAAAAGCCAGTGGGGTGGTCTGCCTCTTGACTTGGAAGACATGATGAGGCTAACATTAAGTCTCTGACCCCAGTGGAAGGATGGGCAAAACCAAGGCTCCCCGGATATTATGAGAGAGTACAGAACCCTCAACTCACTCCTGATAGACTCTTGGGATGAGTCTCTTCATTAGTTCCTCTAGCCTGATCCTCTTGGATCTTGGAAGGTGGCAGTGGTTTTCTTGGATTTGTATCTTTTCCAAAAGTTACTCCAAGGTGATGCAGAATACAAGCCCAGAATCTGGGTCAGCTTGGCAGTACCGATGTGAGAGTCTATACCTCTTCGTTTCTAGGCTTAGAGTGAGACTTAGTTTCTCACATGGGCCTGTAGAGTCCACTGGGCCCACTTCTCCAGGTGGCCTGGGACTAGTCCCTTTACCATCATGGTAGTTCTCCCAGGAAAGCAGAAGGCTCTCAGGTGGCTCTTGGCCTGTGCTTAGAAACACTCTGGGAGATGGTTCAGATGGGAGCACTGTGAGAACAGTGTGGCTTTGTTGCCTTGCCTGCTCTACAGGCTTGGCGGTGATTTACATATTACAGAACTGCCATGTGGTCCCTTCGGTCCCTGTGCTGGTGGCTCTTATCCTGCCACGTCTGTGTGTTGCTATGTGAGTAACACAGTTATAAAGACACAAAGAGCGGCGGGGAGGGGGATTAGCAAACATTTCTGCGGTGGAAGGGGTGGAAGTCAGTTGCAGAAGCTGTTCACTATTGCATCATTTCATGAAGAAGCAGAATCCCAGGGAGGGAGGCCAGGTTGGCTTCCAAGTCCATAGTACAGGGGAAAAGGAGGGTGGTGAAGAGTGACATTCTCCAGACCGTTTGTCAGCATCAGCTTTTCCCAGGCATCCTCTCTTCAGCCTCACTGCACCTCAAGGAAGCTCGGGAGTAGAGTTTTGGGATCTAGCCCTGAATCCCTATAGCTTTCCTCTGCTCGGGGGGACTTAGTTTATCATCAACAGAAGTGGGAAAGGAGGAGAAGCCTTTCTTCCCCGCATTCTCTGCTTAGCAGCAGTGAGCATTCTGAGTTTGGGCTTTGAAATCCCCCACTCCCAGATGAGTTTGCAAGTGTCATTGCAGCTCATAAGCGTCGGTCTGTTGGGAAAGTTCAAATGAAATAATGTGTCAATTCTGCAAAATAGAAATATTGAGTCAATATGATTCTTGTAAACAGAAAAGGGGATGAGCGATGTGAATCTAGTATAGCACAGAGTTCGTATAGCACAGGGATCATGGCTTCCCTCCACAGGGGGGATCATGGCTTCCCTCCACAGGGGGGATCATGGCTTCCCTCCACAGGGAGGATCATAGCTTCCCTCCACAGGGAAGATTTCACCTCGCTGCCATGCCTTCTTGCCTAATTCTGCAGCTTGCACACTAAAAGAGGATGGGGAGGGTATATACAGCTCTGGAGCAGTGCAACCAATTATGAGACACTCCAAGGGACTAGGGGGCCAGAATGATAAATGTTCCTAATCAGAACCCACCACACAATCCGATTTATTCTCCCTTTCCTCTCTGAGACTGGTTGGATGGAGAAAGTCTGGCCTCTTAAGCAGGAGGAGGTTGTGCTTCATCTCCATGAATTTCCCCCACGTGTACATCTTCTGGAGTGTCCAGCATTGTTTAACTCTTATGACCTCCTTTCCCATAGGGTGGTAATATAGCTACTCAATAGGGTTCTTAGGGGAATAATAGAGATTGAGTGTAATTGGGAGCTCTTGGAGCAGCTCTGAAGGCACTTAACAAATTTCTCTTCTTGCCTCCATGCAAACCCAAAAGCCAGCCAGCTGACAGGGACCTGCTTACCTGGGTCAACCAGTAGGCAGACAGGGGAGAGAATCATGCCAGAAGGAGCGACTAATAGAAATTCAACTTTAGATGAACTGTTGATGGACAGTTAGCGATGGGCCCTTGCTGTAGTAGCTGCTTGGAAGAACAGCTAGGTTCATTGATTTTGGAATCAGGAAAATCTGCCTTTGATTCCCAACTTTATAGCAACTGCTATGTGACTTTGGACACGTGAGGCAGTCTTCTGTTCTTTCCATGTTCTGGTGTTTGGGGGATGGTAGAACATCATACTGGGAAAACACACAGAACCCCAGAACACGCCTTCTGTATTCAGTACCCCTTTTAGGGGCAGATTGATCTGCTGTAATATATTCATCTCTCCCAATCTCAAACATGCAGAGCCATTCATGAAGGTAGGGGGAAGTTCTACATTCACCCTGGCTTTCTAACCCCTTAGATGGGGCTTGGCATGTAAAAATCTGAAAGTTCAGTGGGTGAATTCGTCTCAAAGCAGCAACATCTGCCTGTGAATATAGGTGTGTATTTGACAATGAGTTCCCTGTAAAAGATCTCATGGTACTTTGAAGACATTACCTCATTTCTGGAAGGGTTTTAGAGGCACCATTTGATCTACTTCCTAGACAGAGGACAAAGCTTTGCTGGGGGCCATGTGGAGGCCATGATATATCTGAGGCCCAGGAGTTGGCTGTAAAGGTTTTAATCAATTATTATCTCAAGAAAGATGTATCTGGTGTGTGTGTGTGTGTGTGTGTGTGTGTGTGTGTGTGTGTATGTGTGCGTGCTTGGTGGGGGGTGTCTCTTGGTTCCATTGTAACAGTAGGAACAGTCTGTGACCTGGGACACATTTTTAATTGACTGCTTCTAATAACTGTTATAATTTTGCTATGTGTTATGTTAACTATTTCATACTTCGAATTGTACAATAACATATAAGGTAGCCCATTTCAGTTTGTAGATGAAGTTCTAATCAGAATTTTAATAAATGGAAGGATTGACTTAGGATGAAACCCAACTGGTGTGACTCCTAAAAAAACAAAAACAAAACAACAACAAAAACGTACTTCATAGTTGTCATTGTAAACAATGGCAGAAGTGGTTCTAGTGTAGTGGTTCTCAACCTTTCTAATACTGTGACAGTGTAATCCAGTTCCTTGTGTTGTGGTGACCCCCCCCATCAGAGTTATTTTAGCTGCTACTTCATAACTGTAATTTTCTACTGTTATGAACCATAACGTAAACATCTGATATGCAGGGCATCTGGTATTCCGGTTCACAGGTTGAGAACCATTCTTTTAGGGGAAGAGCTACTGATGAACCAAAAGTGGCATCGCTGGGAGAACACACGGCTATCTAGTTCTGTGCAACCCATTATCAATCTACAGAATTTTTGTCTCCCCAAACAGAAAGCCTACACTTATTCCTCCATTTTAAGTCCCCATCTCTTCCTTCTGGTGCAAAGCTGGCGAGAACACAGCTAGCTTCCCTCTTATGTCTCATGGAAATTTGAGCCCTACCACATAAAAGTGAATGTGCTCCTACTCTGTCTTAAGTAAGAACAAATTTCTGACCCATGCTGTGACATGTATGAATCCTGGGGCTATGCCAGATACACAGTGTTAGAGATTCAGCTGATTCGAATTATCTGATTAATTAAGACCATAGAAGCTGAAGATATAGAAGGGCATTCACCAGGACCCTGGGAAAGATAAATGGGGACTTAGATGAATGAGTGTAGGTTTTTGGTTCAGGAAAACAAACAGTTCTGGAGACTGGCAATGTGGGGTTGCATAGAACCAAAAACGTACTTAACTCTACTGACTCAAAGATGGCTAAAAGGGCACCTCCATGTATGTCTGTGTATTAGTTATTTTTTTTATGCTGTGATATCAGGACAAAATTCCCCTCCAGCAAGGCTTTACTCAAGACTCCATAACCTTCACAGATAATGCCCCTAACTGGACACAAGCGTTAAAACACATGGACACGTGCGGGGCATTCCACACTCAAACCACAGAGGTTTGAGAGTGAAGAGCTTCTCACTGGACAGAGCAAGCATGGGCAGGTGATGTTGCTGGGCTTCAGGTAGTCTGGTGAAGCTGTGCAGGGTTGAAGTACCTGAGGCATGGTCTGGGAGCCAAGTCTCAAGGATTACGGTTTGAGTATAAGTATTGGCACAAGCTCATGCATTTGGCCATTTGGTCTCCATCATCAACACTGTCTTAGGATATTTTGGAACATTTTGGAGGTCAAACCTATTGAAAAGAAAGCAGTTAAGCAGTAAACTTCATTGGTTACATACAGGCCATCCTATTTCTGGCCTCAGTTCCCTGCCCCCTGTTTTATCATGTTGTGCGCAACAGTCTCTCCCATTACCATGGACAGAAGCCTATTCCATGGTCATTTTTCCCCCTCTGTGAGGGACTGTATTCCTTCAAACCGTGAACCAACATAGATCTTTTCTACAGTAAACTGCTTCTTTTGGGGTACTTGTTCACTATACGAAATGTTACTGATCTTCCCTCTAATCCAGAAAAGAAAAAGACTTGGGAAGATGGAAGATCTTCCTTCTATATCTGATGGGTGTCAGAAAAGTTCTAGAGATATAAAGCAAACTTGGTAAAGTCATGACAAAGCAAAACATATTCAGTCTGAAAAACCAGCTCAGGTGAGTGGGGACCACTGGTTGAAAGTGTTCATATATAGACTCGCCCTGGGCCTGATCTCAACGCATGGCAGCTATAGATAGCTACGTTTACTGGGACTCTCCATTCCACATCCTAGTTGTGAAAATTATAGAACCCTTGAATAAAAGATTGACAGATTGTCACAAGCTATGGTGAATGTTTTACAGATTAACAGCTGTGGCACACAGGACATATTCAGCTTGCCCTTGATTTTACACAGCCTATGATGTATGATTCTTATAGAATTTAATAGCTTAAAAAACCAAATAGCAATTCCTCACACATGGCCATGAATATCAGGGTCATAAGGTAACTTCTGTTGAGCCAACTTTGTTTACATCCCAACAATGACTGCTTTTTCTGCTGCAGTGACCAGGCTGAGTTGTGACAGGGACAGTTCAGCCTGCAGATTTGACAATAATTCTTATCTGCTCTATACAGAAAATTTTGCTGACTTCTGGTCTAGTCCATTGTTTTTTCTAACTGTGGGTCATAACCGCCAGCTATGAATCAACTTCGGAGAATAGGACCAGAATTCTAAACAAACAAGCAAAACAGAAAAGGAGAAGAACGGAAAGAAAACATACATGGCTTGCCTCCCTCCTTAGTCTGCCTTCATTCTTTTCACATAGACTTCAGTCAGCGTGTATGTGAATACTGAGACTGTGATGTGAACGGTTTCTGTTTTGTAGGGTCTTGGTGATAAAACTGGGAAAGCTAGTCTAGGTGCACCTGGGACATTGACCTCTATTACTCTGATATGTGGGACAAGGTTTAGGTACATGCCACACTTGGAGACATATGTCCACAGCACAAAGCCTGGACACAGGTAAGACCTCACCTTGAAACACTCAATTCACTCCCATATAGAAAAGGTACTCCCCCTTTTTTAGTGGGAATGAATGAGTGAATGAATAAATGCTCATGTTTAGGGAGAAAGAGAAGCACATTCCAGAACCAAGGACACAGAGCTCCCTTCTTGACCCCATTGATTGACACCTGATAGTGATAAGGGATGTCTCTCAGACAAGGTGACAAGAAGCCAGGTCTGAGAAACCTTTGTGTTTACAAACATATTGCCTAAAGTGTCACGGATATAATTGAAAAACATCAATAGCAATCAATGGCGACAAATCACCATCCCCAGCCATTAAGAACTCAATCTCAGCCTCGAGGAAATGAAGGGGAAGAATCTATTGAGGAAAGTCAAATTGCAACACAGTCACAAGCTTCTGCTCCAACTTCCCTCTCTTTCCCTCTGTTGCCTCCTACCCTGATGCTCATACTTTCACTCAAGATACAGTGCAAGGAAAACCATGGAGCTATACCACAGGGGTTCCCCGATTTCCTCTCCATCCTCCCAGCTGTGTGCAGGAGTCTGCTGAATTTCAAACAGGGAGGTTTTGAACAAGAACTTAGCTATATCTCACATTCACAAAGACCCTGTGACTCTCCCGACAAAGGCCTTAACAATCTGATCACAAAGGCAGACTGCATTATTACAGAACTTTTTGGTCTGTGCATTGTCGCTGAGAGGGTCAAAGGGTTGTGTTCACATGAGGTTTTTGATCTTCACACTGATGCCCACAACTGTGGTAGGAAACAGGTCCACTAGCCTGTGAGGCAGGAGTGATTGGTCGGCATTGGGTTCCAGCATGGAGGTGTGTGTGTTACTACATTCTGTGAGCCCAGTGTGGACATTGGGAAGAGAAGCTCAGTGGCAGGAGAAATGGACCCAGATAGATAAGAAGGAGGACCACTCCTAAATTTAGGTCACTCTGCAGCTTGCAAAAAAGGTGCAATCGTCTCTTCAAAGAGTAAACACAAATCCTATAGCAGCATCAAGATGACAGGTGCCAGTTCTAGGACAGTCAGTCTGGAGGACCAGCCACGAACAAGGCAGAGTTGGCTGGATGACCTGGGTGTAAACAGTCCTCTGTGTGAGTGTGTGTATGTGTGCATGTGTGTAGGGGGCCTAGCATTCTCTCTCTCTCTCTCTCTCTCTCTCTCTCTCTCTCTCTCTCTCTCTCACACACACACACACACACACACACACACACACACACACACACACACACCACACATCCCTCTCTCTCTCTCTCTCTCTCTCTCTCTCTCTCTCTCTCTCACACACACACACACACACACACACACCACACATCCATTCATTCATCCATTCATTCATCCATTGTATTTGTTATTTATTCTTTGAGACATTTTCCTGCATACTGGAAACTCTTGTGTAAACGGTAACAAAATCAAATCTTTGCTCTTAAGGACTTCAGGAGCTCAAGTACCTCCTCATTCCTTACCCACGGAACAAAGCCTGCATCTGAGATGGCTGTTCATCTCAGAAGAGCTGCATCATTTCACTGGATGAATGTCGAATTTAAAGACACAGGGAGGAACAAGCATCTGAAGGGAGGCCGAGGAGGCAGCTCCAGTCTGAAGTTCTTCAAAGACAGGGACCCCACCTGACTCTCGGGCAGGTAGAGAATATAGCATCCTGGCAGATGGAGGTTGCTTAAAAGCATCCCACAGAAGGCACCTTACATCTTCCTCTCTGGCCCTCAGAGCCACCCTCTATGCTCTAGTTAGTAAGTGAGTGTCGGGAAGACAGATTAGCCCACACAGTGACCAAGATAATGATTGTTCAAGGTCAGAGGGAGCTGACCTGTAGAGAAAGTAGTAAAGTCAGCCTTGAAAGTGTCTTTGGATTTTGAGAATAGGCAAGGCACTCAGTAACATTCCTTCCTTTGCAGAAGCCCAAATCCTCTTTTTGGGCTCCCCCCCCCCCAATTTATATGTATGAGCCAATAATAAAATTGCACCACATGCATACCTGATTCCCATAGAGGCCAGAGGGCAGCGTTGGGATCCCTGGGACTGGAGTCAGATGCTCATATGGTATTGTGTAGGTGTTGGGAACTGAGCTTGGGTTCTCTAGAAGAGCAGACAGTGCTCCTAACCACTGAACTATCTCTCATATCTACTTCATCTTTCCACATCAGTCACAGTTCTTTTATTCTGAGGTCTGAGACTGTGTATGTTCTGCATCCTGAGACATTTTCCTTTTTAGTGGCTGATTAGGAAGCACCTGTGAGTATGTCACTAGCAGTACGGGGATAGAAAAGTGGAGCAACAGTCCGTGAAGCATATAAAGAACTCCTAGGCAGGTGACATCCATCAGTTATCCACCCATCCGTCCATCCACCCGTTCATCCAACCACACTTTATTTGGCTTATTTGAGAGGTAGTCACTGACTGCCTACAGTATGTCTTAGTCCATGGGGAATAGAGAAGAATGAGATTCCAAGTTTGCCATTTCTTACTCCTGTCAATCTCAGCCATTTAACAAACACCTGGCCTCCATTCTTGACAGCCTTGTGCCATTATAACAGAGGGGAACACGAATCTCCCTGCTGGAGTCAGGATAGTGTGGTGTCATAATGAGTATTCTGTCTGGCTTCTCTGGTGTTCTCTGGATATCTCTAGGGAAAACAGGATGATGGGGAGGATCTAGAGTGGCCTGCTGTGGTGGGATAGGAAAGACCTGTATTAATGGATCGTGTGACCCAGACAGGTTACCTCCCTAGTTGTCATTGTGTCATTTGTAATGAGTAGGGGTCAGGCATGCTAACTGTCAAGGTTGCTTCCTTCTATGACATTGAGTGAAGTCACACTTGTTAGTGACACCAATCTATTGATCTGCTGCTCAGCTGCTCTCTGCTCTTCACTTCTCTTGCTACCTCCTTTCTTCTCTTTTCAAGATGCAAATCACAGATTAATGCAGCACCTCCTCCAGCTGGCTTTCCTGAGAGCATTATCACTAGCCAGACTCTACAGTTCAATAGCCACCATTGTCCAGTGAACATTCAATGAGAATGCACTGGGCATTCTGGTAGTCTGATACATGTGACAAATGAATGCTTTAAATGTGGTCATTGTGGCTGAAGAACTGCACTTCAAAGAGCATTGGATTTAAATTTATCTTTAAGTATCTCTGCAGCTAGTCACTTCCTTGTTAGCTAGCACAAACTTTTCCTAATGGTCTTTGGTCATTGTTGAATGTATCTATTCACCCTAAATCACTGGGTAGGGGTTTCGTAACTACAGTGGAAATTCCCTGGTTCCAATCTTCCTTGATTACTTATTCTTTAAGGGGCTTTGTGAGTAATTTATATAATATTTCAAAGCCTCAATTTCATCACCTATAACTGTGTATGTTCATTATCATACTTCTTAAGATTACTGTGGGCATTGACTGGAAAACTGAATGGATAACATTGATCATAGAGGCTGTTGCTTTGTCTATGTGGCACAATGAAGTATGTAGAGAGATTTTCATCTTTCTTCTATTAAGAGAGCTATGACTTGAGTACCTAGTGTATTTAACCTTTAGTATCCTTATGTAGACATGGAGACAGCACCAGCTCTCTCAGGGTTCATATGGACATCCTTTTGACCTTCATTTTCTTTGCCCAGTGTTCTCTATATTTATGTGCCCTGGACTAGGATGATACAAGTCTGTTAATACCTAATTTTAATGTGAACCAAAATACCATATGTGCACATACTTGAATGCATATGCACTTATGCACTTGAAAACACCCCCCCCACACACACACACAGAGAGAGAGAGAGAGAGAGAGAGAGAGAGAGAGAGAGAGAGAGAGAGAGAGAGAGAGAGACTTTTCACAAAGCACAATAGCTGCGATTTCATTCCTTCAGACACATTCATATCTTTTAACTATGGCTACTGTCCCTTTGGGATGGGGAATAGGGTGACAACCCCATTAATTCCAGGCAAGCCCTTGTTACTTTGCAGGACTCAAACTCCCTTCAGACCTCCCCTTTGGCCAACTTCATCTCCCCAGTGACATCTCTCAATCCTGCTCCAGGAATCAGATGTCTAAATAGCAAATGAAAGATTAATGTCAGTGGCCAAGATTAGGATGTGAATAATTTAAAGAGGGGAATAAAAGCCAGCTCTACTTACCAACATGGCTGCCTGGCAGAGGTCGGGGAAAGGGTAAGGGCCAACTTAGGGCCAGGGATAAGAGCTTATGCATTCCAGGGTATTGACCAGGAAGAGGGTCTGTTGTCATTGGTGTTGGGAAGAATTTGTAGCTGCTATCACCAAATATTCTCACCAATCTGGGGTCTCATGTCGGTTTCCCATATGGCGGCCATGTTTCTGTGAACTTTGTCAATCCTCTGTCCCTAAGGATGCAGATGCTTCCCACTGTATACTTTCCTGTTGCCTTGACCCTGCTGGGCTCCAGTAGTACACATGTCTAAGGAGAGTGGCTGATATCTTAACTTCTTTCTCTGAAATTGGCAGATTATTTCCAGGGCATATAGTGTTTGAGGTGAGGCATAAACCAGGTTCTCTGTTGATATCTATAAAATGAACAGATACTCCTCAAGGGTATGGCTGTTATCCAGGAAGAAAACCTCTGTGTGGATATTTTCTTTTCATCTTCCTGCCAACCTTGGTCACCTCTTTGCCACCTCATCCTCCTGTTAGGTTCACCACACTCTTCCTTCTGATGGTTTGGGGTTTGATAAATATTTCCCCCTCCGGAAGTCTTTAGCAGTGCAACACAAAAGGTTACATGATGAATTCTCCCCATCACTTAATTGAAGCCATAAAAAATGAAAAGAGAGTTTCCAATAAACCAAGCCATTACTCACTGGTGGCTAGAGAGGAGAAACCAGAACAGAGCCCTGGGAGGCACAGCTGGGAAGCCCTCCAGCTCAACAGCTATTATGATTATTAATCACAACAGCAACAGGGTTCGTCTGTACCAAGCTCCTTAATGAACTTGGACTCATATCCTTACAAGGTTGTAGCCATTACAGCAACTGGGGTCTTTCCATTGCAAATTCCTGCGGGCTGTGTTGATTGGGATGAATGTGCAAATGGATGTTCCTGTGCTCCCAAAATTGTGAGATATGTCTAGGGATGTCTAGGTCTGAGCTGTGAAAAAGTTATATCTGCTGTGAGGGACAGATTTGGGTGGCAGCTAATGAAATAAGAGTAAAGCAGATGATCACATGTAGACAGATAGTTGTCATGTATCCTGCATGGAGTAGTGAGTTTTGTTTGCTGCATGGTCAGTATTGAGGTGGAAGTGTGGTGTGTATCATACCAGTAAGTGTGCATACTTTACAATGGCATTCTGTTGATTGCTAAATCTATGTTGTTTGGGTTGAGGATACATGGTAGAAAAGATGATACTAGAACTTATTGTCTAAACTAAAGGGAGGAGCTCTTGTGGCCTCATCATCTCTCAGAGGCTCTTAATGCCATTACATTGGTGGCACTCGAACTTCTGCATTGACTCATGGCAGAGGATATTGACTAAGGGCAGTGTAAACTCTTGCTAGCAGCTAGTGAGACTTGAGGCAGCACTAGAAGCACACTGTGTGGGAGAACCAGACCATCTTTTGCTGTTTCCCCGACTCCTTCTCTTCACACCCCAAGCCATGCAAATCTTTCATCAGTTTTGCCTCCAAAGCCTCTAGATCTTTGCCCCCAATATGACCAGTTCTCTCATGTCTGCAGTACTTTGTTTCCTGAATGGTACCCCAAGGTAGGAGGGAGGCAGGAGGGAACATAGGCAAAATGTCATGCAGTGTTTTTTCTCTATGGAGATCCCCCCACCCAGTGTTCTAGGCTCACCTTCCCTTCCCACTGGTCCTCGACCCACAGCCAGCAGGTAGTTCACTCCATTGATAATAGCCAGAAGAAATCTCTGCTAGCTGCTTTTTTCTAAGGTCCCCTTTCTTGTACCCTCTCTACAAAAAACAAACAAATAAACAAACAAACAAAAACACCACAAGAACTCACCCCAACTCGGCCAGTAACTGGATATAAACAGAAATGAATTCATCTGTGAGAAACCTCAACACATCACCTGATCCTGATCGTTGCCTCATGACCGCCTCTCAGGAAGATTTTGTTATACTCAAAAGCAATTGCCCTCCATGCCAGTTGCACTAATAGAGTCTATGACATACATGCAGGATTTCATTTTCAGCATATGGGATGCTGATGCCTTTCATTTGTCTTCTTCCGACTCCTTTAGCTTTGTGGGAAACACCCATAACTCCAATTTCCCACAAGATGTCTGTCTGCAAGGTGACTGCTCAGAAGGGCAGTGTGAGTCCTATCAATTGATGTTTCTCCAGTATAGGCAGAGAGCCTGGCACATAGTAGGTGTGACCTTATAGGGTAAGTCAAGGACTATGCCACATTCCATAATATCTCTGGTTAGGGTGTTTAGGCAATGTAATCATGTGGTCAGTGAACAGAACTGAGGCCCTTCATTCTCAAAACCTGTGTCATCTAGGGTTGAACCACATGGTGGAGAAACAAGGTGAGAGAGAGAGCAGTGTGAACCAGGGAAGCTTCATGGGCCAGGAGGCCATGACCTCTGAGTCTCTTCTTCTATGAAAGGCAATGGACACATCATTTCTTATACTATGACTTCTTTTCTGTTTGTTTTTCTGACTATAGATGTGCGTAGACACAACACAAACATGAGTCCACGGTGAGATTCATATGCCTCTTACTTAGGTGGTAACAGAACTTGAAATCAGGCCCAAGCCTTATCATGAGTTGAAAGGGATCAAGTTTTATACACACACACACACACACACACACACACACACACACACACACACACACACTCACAAACTATACTTGAAACAAACCTAATAATAACCCATTTTTAACTTCTGTATTCTTTAGTGTCAGTAAATTGAAAGCATTTTCAATTGGACGTAGATTCAAAGTTAAGAGCCAAACCCATAAAACATACTTCATCAGTTACGGTCTTGTCAATTGCATATCAGAACTAGTCTTTGATGAGGGATTTCAGGGCTGAGGCCCAAATAGGGTGGGGAGATGCCAGAATCCAGTTCAGTTGGTGGGAGTTGCCCATCAGTGATAGTGAGATGGAACCTCCGCTTCCAGGAGAGCTGGAGCCTTCTTTACAGTGAGTGGAAAGATGGGAGCATTGTTTAGACAAATGTAGCAGCCCATTAATTAGAAGTTAAATGTCCCCTTTCTCTGCCAGCTTTGAATACATTAAAGTGCAAGCTTATGAACGTGTTCCTTCATGTTCATTAGCTGCTTCTAAACATCTCCTCATACTTAAGTCCCCATGGCTCTATCACATAACGACCAGATCATGTGAGGACATACATGACTGGGATGCTGGCCAAGATCTTGGAAATTTTCTTAGACAATGCCAAGGACCCGTAGCCACTGAATTGATTATTACCCATGGAGCTCTGAGTCCCATGGAGTGGTATCCAAGCAAGGATACTGGCCCACAGTGTATAATGCATGGAAGAGTGGATAATGGCCCATTAGAAGGGAGAAGTTGTCCAGTATCATTTACCTTCTGATGGAGAATAGTAAGAGAAGAACCATGGTGACCTTCCCTACCAGAGCCTAAAGGACATGGTGGTCGGTGCCTATTCTTGATGAAGAATGCAGAATTTTATTTACAACTAAAAATAAAATAAAGCCCTGCATGACTTATCAAAAGGCAGTGCTCATAACCCTACTTCCATGGAGTCAACCTCCTGGGTGTCCATTTGCACATACTTTTCTGCCTCTCACAGAAAAGAAAATGCCATCCTATCAAATCCCTTCACTGCCCACTGGGGTGGAGGTGACAGTCCTAATGATTATCCCCCTGGAGGGGCTAAGAGTGATCGTGAAGGTCTTCCCAGCTGCAAGTGTGACAGACAGGGTGACCTGAGGCCAGAGGCTCAGCCTCTCTGTGCTTCTTTATTATGTTGGATGAATTCTGGAATCGCATCTTTGCTACATCCTGCAGATGTCATCTGAGAACTGGGATTAATAATAGCTGGAAAGCTCAGAGGAGTGGCACCATGCTGCTCTAGGGGTCAGAAGAACCCCCAGCTTGGTCTGAAGAAAGGAAACATGAATATGGAGAATTTCCCAGAGAACAAGGAAAAGAGGGGCACACTCTGCCTTTCCCATCTGTCCACCAGCCAGTTTCGCCCCCACCTCAACAGCCTTAGGGTTAGCTTGATGACCACTGTTAGACGTGGACCATCCTGGTTACTCTATATAACTCTCTAATCTAGGATATAGGGGTAGAGTCTCTCAACCCGCTTGACTTATTTCAGGAGGTGAGATACATTCCTGATCATGAAAGATACAAAGTACTTTGCTGCTTAGAGTCCCTGGACCACCCCTACTGGGAAGAACGCAAATCCTTTAGATGACACGGGTTAGGGAGATCACAGGATGGGGAAAGCTAATGGAAGAGCCTGGGCCTCGAGTGGCCATTTACCCACTGGGGTGGAAATACTTTTGTGTTTTACCATCTACCCATCCTGATGCGTGCCATCCAAACATCAGATTTAGGAACAGGTAGTAGTTTCTCCACACTGTGAGAAAGATGGTCAGGGTCTTAAGATAGAGTTTCACCAAGGAAGGAAAAAAGGCCTATTCAGCTCTTTATCCAGGGTAGGAAGCCAGTTTTATCCATGGATTAACCTCCTTTCTGACCTACCAACTGATTAGGAATTATTAAGGACTGACAGCCAACAACACCAAGGAAATAGGACTTAAGACTCTGAGGTAGACAACTTGGGAGATGACTTTGTACCCAGGTCTCTTCCTTTCTCTCTCTCTCTCTCTCTCTCTCTCTCTCTCTCTCTCTCTCTCTCTCTCTCTCTCTCTCTCTCTCTCTCACACACACACACACACACACACACACACACACACACACACACAGATTTTTTTTGGAGCTTGGCCAAGAGATCTTTGTATATGGAGGCTGTACAACAAATGTGTGTCCTGCTGTCCTGATACAGACCATCAAGCTCCCAAGCCAGCATCCTGGGAGAGGACTCAGAGCCCCCATCTTTCCTAGCCTTGAATTCTTGGCTTCGAAGCACAGCTGCCAGAGACCCCTTAATTTGGATGTTTGGCTCCAGCTGTCCAAACTCAAGGACATCATGTCAGCGTGTTTCTCTGCTGACTGTAAAGGAGCAGCTGCGTCTTCCAGAAGACCATCCAAGTCCATCACTCGTTAGGATGATTATAGTATTTTACTTGTAAGATGGTTCCGCCTCTTGGACCCCTTTTGAGATCCCATTCTCTAACACAGAAGGATGATATTTTGAGATACAGAACATTTCAGCAGAATGGTTTCAGAGATCATGTGATCCAACATACTTGTTACAGAGATGGTTGTGAGGGGGTGAAGTGCTAGCAGTGGGAAGTGGGAGGGAAGCAGGCAGATAGGAACCCCCACTTCTTAGGGGTCACCTGCAGAGCTGGTAGCACACCTGTTCTACAAATAATGCCCTCCTAGGTTCAAAGCTCAAGAAACAAAAACAGAAACCAAACAACAAGGACAAAAATAAGCAAACAAACAAAACCTACCAAGGTTCCTTTTTTTTTTTTTTTTTGGTTGGGAAAATGCAGAAATATGTAGAGAAAACACCCTGATTGCCTCTGCCCTGTGGACGTTTATATGACGTTTCCATGTTATGGTAGTTATTCTCCTTTAAAATGTAATTCTGTGTGTGTTTATGCACTTTCGTGTGGTGCATGCAGACGGGAAAGTAAGAGACTGACTTCAGTTATTGACTGTCATGCTCTGTGTGTTTGACACAGGCCTTTACCCCTGAACTTGGACCTAGAAGCTGCAGCTAGACCTGTTGGTCAGTGAGCTCCAAGTGTCCATCCCTGCCCCCAAGGTTCTCTCTAGAGCACCCCCATGCTCCTTTTGTGTTAGTTTTGAGGATCAAAGTTCAGGTCCTCATGCTTGGACAGCAGGCACTTTACCCACGGAGATATCCTCAGAGCCCCTGATGTTAACCTCGTTCTCTGTATAAGACTATACTACACATATGACTCCCATCTATTCATCAAAGTGTGTAACTCAACTAATTTTTCCACTTGTTAGAAACTCTTCATAAACATAATTGTAAACATCTGCTTAATATTCTATTATGTGAATATATCACAATTTACTTACCTACTCTCCTATGGTTTTTAGGAATATTTACTTCTCCTTCTCAAGTTATAAGTAATGCTAATGTGGAAATTATTGTGCATAAAGATTTGTGTTGTTTTAATTCTTGTATTGCAGACTGCTTCCTTTGGCGAGAGTCCCAGAAGTGGTATTTTAAGGTCCAAGAGTATGAACATGTTAAGCGATTGACTATCTAGTACTAAATTGCTTACCGAAAGAATTATCCCAATTTATGTTCCCACTAGAAAACTATGAAATTTGATTACATCTTTGCTAATATGGTAGTCAGTCCTCATGTCTGCTGTGTAAAAATCTGAGGTTTCTGAGTTCAAGGTGTCTGTGAGAAACAAGGACTCTGACATGAGTTTCGCTGAGCATTCTTAAATTTTTATTAAGCTCTGAACCCACTCTACAAAGCAAAGAATTTGCCCCACTTTACACAGATACCATTGACCTGTTCCTCACACTGATGCTTTTACCCCAGAGCAGGAGAGATGTAGTGATGTTATGATGTAACTCCTCAAGAATAAATATAAAACAACATAGATTGGTCCCCAGGCCTGTTTCTGTACCTAAATAGTGGATGTACTTTGCCCATATTTGTATACGTCTGTGTAGATCTGCAAACATTTGTGAGAATATACACTCATGCTGTGTAGATGAATGGATGGATGTGTGTGTGTGTGTGTGTGTGAAGCAATTTTTTTTTTTTTTTTTTTTTTTTTGCTCAGAGTACAGAGAACAGGACCAACTGACTCAGACACACACTTCCCCTAGAAATCATGCATTCCTGTGAAAAGCACCCAGGTGGTCCAGTTGGATGTGTTGATGCCTTCCTAACTCAGTGAAAGGGTCAGGTCATTTCTGCCACACTTGTGGAGAGGGCCGGCCAAGAGGAGGCTTCTGTCATAAGATCTGGCAGGCAAGATCCACCTAGGGCAAGACAGAGTCATTTGCCAGATGCAGGGTCAGGAGCAGTGACTGGGTGTCAAAAGAGGAGACTGTGGGTCTCTTTAGAGAACACTTGCTGCCACAGTTCGATGGCAGAGTGGGAACATTAGAGATGAGTTGTTCTTTGAAAATGGAAATCCAATTTGGACTTGTCCTTTTTATATACCAAAAAGGAACAAGGCGGCCTAGAAAATGGAGTTTCTAGAGTCACCTAGCCTACCACAGTAAGAAAGCAGGGTCACGAAAGGGAGCCATCTTTGTTTGTTTATGGAGAAACCACATAGCAAGCTGACCTGGGAGACAGATCTCATTCTTGTTCTGGGTGTTTCTATAAGGTCCTTGCCTAGGTTTTTGGCCACTGTCTTCTAACTAAAATGTAGGATGCTAAATTAGGTGACTCATAGGTTCTCTTCTATTTATTTACTTTGAGTTTTATCAATTTCTAACGTGATAAAACATAAGTACTCCCATAGAAGAGACATTTTGGAGTGAGTGGGGAAGGGGTGAGGATACCCTTCATGTGGTTAGAAAGCTCCAGAGTTTCAGTCCCTGGAAACATCTAAAAAGGAGGATCAAGGCAAATAATGTAGGAATGAGAAAAGACCCCAGTGACTATATTCTCTCCCCCACACTGCAGACTCGGAGGGAACAAGAGGAGCTTCCATGGGACTGGTTTGTAACTGATCGCCATTCTGAGGAAGTTCTTGGAGTACGTGCTTGAGTGACTTATCTACTGTTGGCTTCATTCATGTGTCACAAAGGAAACACCAAACTGTTGAGAGGCAGGAGTAACATTCTATACCTCTTAAATGAGCCAACTGGAGACTGTGTTCAGAATTAGTCTCTGGATGGAAGAATGATTCTCCGTGAATTAGCTGGCTCAGGCAGGGATCTAGGCTATTTTTTTTTAATGGTGTGATTCAGCTCTGGAGCTCTTTGGCTCTAAAGTTGTCAGGCAGTGTGTCTCTCTGCAAAATGGGATCTTGGGCAGCTTTGTGGCCACATTGAGTCATTGTCACTTCCCTGCCTCTCCTAAAGTGCTTTCCAAACCATGGCTCACTACCATAGTGATCCAGGAAAGTAGTGAGTTTTAAGAAAATAATAGAATAAAGTAGGAAAATATTAGTCGTTGCAGATATCCAGAGGAAGGCTTGCCCCTCTGTAATACTTTGTTTGGTTCTGTCTTCAAAGCCAGTAAAGTACTTATAGATGGGCCAAATCTCAACCAACAGTTTCTAAAGTAAGGGGGGGAGGGAGGGAGGGAGAGGGGGAGGGGGAGAGGAAATGGGAACCAAAGAGGGAGAGAGGGAGGGAGAGGGAGAGAGAAGGAGTTTATAGTAGTGGTTCTTAACCTGTGGGTTGGTTGAGACTGATTGGGGGAGGTATCAAATTTTCAAAAGGGTTCACATATCAGATATTTACATTATGATTCAAGACAAAATTACAGTTACGAAGTAGAAAGGAAGTAATTTTATGGTTGGAGGTCAGCACAGCATGAGGTAATGTATGATAGGGTCCCAGTACTAGGCATGGTGAAGACCGCTGCCTTAGAGGCTCTCTGTACATTCTCTGCGGTGTGTGCCCTGTTCATGTGGGGACATGCAGTGGGACACATGAGCGGTACCGCTCATGTGTGGGGATAGGAAGCTTTTATGTAGATCGTGTCCTTGACTCTGTGGTTTGAACTTGCAATCATGAGACCTACACAATCAACATGTTCTTCTCTATAAGGAAAGGGGAGGGATACAGCTGCCACTAATTTTCACAGAGCTGGTGTGAAACTCAAACTATCCATTTCCCCTTGTTTTCTATTGTTGGGGAGACGATGGACATTGAATCAAGGAAGGATAAAGGAGGAGAGGGACAAGAGTCAGGAGCCAAGCATCTGATAATGCCATCTCTTTAGCATAATAAGCTATAGAAACTGGCTCTGGAGTGACTCCGTACATGCGGAAGGACCTGGGAACTCTAAAAGCTAAGTGTACACAGCTTGCCATAGCTGTCTTAAAGTCTGGGATTCATCTCCACTGCCTGTGGGCCCTTTTCTGGTTTGAAGCTTTACCTTTCGACAAGTAGCTATGAGAGCTATAGAAGGAAAAGAAAGCACATCCCTCACAGGGATGTATGCAACACATATACATATCCACACACTTACACACACACACACACACACACACAAATATATACACAAACACATACACACACAAGCACATACACACACAAATATACACACAAACACATACACACACAAGCATATACACACACAAATATACACACAAACACATACACACACAAACACATACACACACAAACACATACACATACACACACAAACACATACACACACACACCAGGGGTTGAATGTCTGAAGGTGAAGTGGCTCCCATGAGCTCTTAGTTTCCTAGGTGGTAGAACTGTTTTGGGGGCTGTAGAAGCTGTAGGAAGTTATGGACATGGGACCCCGCTGGAGAACACAGAGCCATAGAGGACGGGCTTGAAGGTTGTAGCCTTGCTCCTTGCTTCTGGGCTGAGCCCCCTGCTTCTTGGTCTTTACTGTGGCCATATGAGAACCTACCTCATTCACCTTTGCCATGGTGAGCCTTTTCATTGCCATCCCTTCTCTACCGTAATGGATGGCACTCCTTAAACAGTGCCTCCCCCCAGAAATGCTTCTCCTACCTTAAATCACTTCCACTGGGTAGTTTTAACAATAAAGTAACGACCTGGGCTGGAGAGGTGGTTCAGTGGTTAAGACCATTGGCTACTCTTCCAGAGGTCCTGAGTTCTGTTCCCAGCAACCACATGGTAGCTCACAACCATCTGAAATAGGATCTGATGCCCTCTTCTGGTGTGTCTGATGACAGCTACAGTGTATTCCTATAAATAAAAATAAGTCTTTTTTTAAATAGTAAAGAGATTGACATATGCCTCCAGTTACCTCTTTCATTTACTTCTGAAAAATCAGCTTCAGGTATTCTCTCAGAAGTAGAATGTCAGAATCATATCACCTAACATCCAGTGGGAAGGCTCATGCCACCCACCCCTGCACCCCCTGGTTTCATCTTCCCCTGCCTCCTGGTCTCCTTGTCCCTGATGGTAATGTAGTAAAAACATTAAGTGTAGCTGTGTGTGATGAAACATGCTTTAAATCAGGAGGCAGAGGCAGGGATCTCTGAGTTCAAGACCATCTTGATCTACATAGTGAGTTTCAGGGCAGCCAAAGCTACATGATGGGACCAATCACTGGATCAGTCTGTCACTATTCCTAGGACTTCCCAGGAACTATTTTCACTAATCTCTACACCCCACACACTGGCGATATTACTACCATCCTTCTATTTGGAGTCCAAAGGAAGCACCGGAAAGTTACATCATAGGTCGCCAAGCTGTGTGACCCGAGAGTCCCAGTCTTAACCACTGAACTAATACCCCGTGATGAATGACCCCATGCTACTAGGTTCACTGCTAGATCCAGCCTTACAATACCAAGCAAGCTGCATTAGCAGTGTGGCCATCCTCTTTTGTCAACCAGATGATGACGTGGCCCTCCACCTCTGTTCCTGTCTCTTCACCAAGAGGTAGAAGGTACAGATCAGCTGCCAGGGGTCTCGGCCTCCTTCCCCGTGAGGACTCCCAGTGAAGGCTGGAGAATGCTGCCATTGTGAGAGTCTCCTGGGGCTCTCCTGTCGTCTCCAGGAAGCGTGTGAGGTCTTTCTGAGAGGAGCACCAGGCAAGGACCTTCAGAAGCAGCCGCACTGTGTGCAGTCTCTGTTCAGTTCCCAGAGAGTAACAGAGGGTGCGCACTTCTCTCGTGCTCTTGGGTTGGGGCCTCTGGGTTAATTCCACAAGGGGATCAGACCCGTGTTGCATCATGGAGGTGCTTGGGAACCATGGAAACAAAAGAAGTGAAAGAAACTCTCCTCTCTCTACCACCCACAGAGCCAGGGGAGCTCTGGGGGGGGTGGGGGGGCCCTGCAGCCGGCTCATCCTGATTAGCTGCAAGCTTTGCTCCTTGCTGTGTTATATACTTCTTGTACAAGTGCCTTTGGCTGTACTGGGAACTGAAGCAGGGGTTTGCTGGGAAGGAGACTGTTGGAAGAATCTGCCAGCAGGTTAGGGTGACAGCTTTCTCCTTGATGGTCACTCAGTCCTGGAGCCTTCCTCAAGGGTCCCCTACCTTCTGTTTGTGTGTGTGTGTGTGTGTGTGTGTGTGCCTTCTGCCAAGGGAAGCCACAGACTTACTTCTTGGGTTTGCAGGCAGATTTACTGTCATCAGTTTCTGTGGGGTGGGAGAGGGGGGAGGTTCCTGAGAAAAAGGAGGAGAAAGCAAGCAGGGACAAAAGTCCCCATTTACACCAGGGCCAGGAAGATTCAGCTGATGCAGCAAGAAAACAGGATTGTGAAGAAGTGAGAGGGGGATGATTTACGTTCCACGCCTGAAGTGCCACAGAAGATTTTGAGGTGTGTCCCAGGCTGCCCGGGGACCTTTAGCAGTAATCAGAGTCCCCAGAGCAGCCCTGACTGTCCGGTCTCCATCCTCCTTGCCTGCCTATTGGGGTTTTCTGCTCTGCCTTTGTCTAGTCTCTCTGCCCATGATTTTGAAATGTGTTCCTCCCTGTGAGGCTTCCTCTTCTTTTTTATATCTGGGTGAAAACAGGACTTTGGGACCAGAGAGGACACTATTGAGAGTTGGGATCTAGAAGAAGATGGTGCCTGTCGAGGCATCCGGACACTCCCGTGTGCAGCTTCTGCTCGCTTTGCTAGAATCCTCAGCCACCATGTGTTCCTCATGCTAGGTCTTTGAGTTGGGGCAGGGACCTGGTCCTCATTTAGCACGAGAGGCCAACTCTCTCTGGTTTTGTGTCAGCACTGCCTCCTGAGGTGTTGGTATAGAAAAGTCACCAGTTTATGTGGCCATTCCCAGGGCAGGCTTACCCTCTGACTTTGAACTCCGTGAAGCTAGCCAATGGAACTCAGATTGCAGATAGAGGCTCTGAGTCTTTCCTGAGAATGGTTTTTCAGTAATGGCACTGGATCTGCTAATAGTGTGTAGGTTCTGAATGCTTAGGTGAGAGGGGGGGGAGGGGGAGGGAGGGAGGGAGGGAGAGAGAGAGAGAGAGAGAGAGAGAGAGAGAGAGAGAGAGAGAGAGAGAGAGAGAGAGAGAGCTTAGCATAAAATGTAACTGAGCAAAAAACATGCAGTGTGTCTGACCACATTAGACCAGGGGTTACAGCAAGATTCACGGCCTTCACAGCACTGGATCTGTCCCAGTGACATAGGAAAGGACTCTCCCACCTCTTAGCTGCTTTTGGTTGATTCGATAGGCAGAAGCTTTCCGGGGAAACCTGCTCTTCGTCTGACAGGGCAATAGCACTAGAGAAGGAGAAAACTGGTATGGACTGGGACAGCATTGTGCTGATCCTGGAGTCAGAATGATTAGCCTGCTGGTCACCTGGAGCAGGGCCCTGTCACTCACTGCTCTACACAGGCTAGGTCAGCTGATACCAAGCAAAAGCTAAAGAAAGAAGAGGTGGGGCTTTTAAAACTTGGATCCAGTGTCTCAAAGCTCTCCATCAAGTTGCTGCCCCAATCCCCATGTTAGGTAAGCACCCTGGGCAAGCTGGCATAGATGTCCCCTCCTCCAGCCATCAGGGTGTCTGTTACCTGTCACTGTTCACTGTCATCAGTAATTTTGTCTGATGTTAGCTCTGCTGCTCCTGCTCAATTTGTTCTTTTTAATTGGCCGTGGGCTTGGCAACAGACGCTCAAGTTTGTTAGCCTTGTGTATAAATTAAGAATAGAGGCATTGAGCAGTGAGCGACTCGAGAGACCCTGTAAGTCAAGAGCATGAACTTGCTGCGTGGGCACTGAGATTTCTGTTAGCCTTTCCCAGGTCATATCTAGGATTTTCTGGTACATGGCTGGCTTTTCAGGTGGAAATAGCTAATACAGTTATGTGCAGACAGGCAAAGGGACATGAGCCATGACAAGGACGGCTTACCTCGATCCCCATCAATGCCGTCTCCTGAAGTCATTCTAAGGTCTCCACGTTTGGTTAGCTGAGGGTTGCCAAGTGTCTGCTGGAGAACTGGCTGTTTGCTGACAATTACTCCTGGCAGTTTGCACGAGTGTATAGCTGGCCCAGATGTACGTAGATCCACCTGTTCAGCTGCCAGGCGGCAATGGTACAGGTTGTGATTCCTTTTTTTTATAAACCTTTTCTCCATAGAGATCCCCACATTCTGTCCTCCACCACAGGATGATGCATCCTTCTTCACTAGCTTAGGATGCTCTTTGCCTGCAAGCACACTGTCTGTTTTCCTCTTCTCTGCTGCATTTTGGTTGAGTTCCATTCCCGTGATGTGTCTCCCCAAGCCTGACTTCCCCTAACTCCCGTACTTGTGTGGCCCAGCAGCCCCCTTACTCCATTCATAACTGAGCCTTTGGTCCTGAAGGCAATGGCCTCCTGGTTTTATGCTTTTTGGTTGACCTTCTCAGCCTATGTGAACAGGACTTTGTAGTCCCGGGTGCACACTGGCATTGTGGGAAGCTTTTCAAACTCTCATGCCGAGACTGCAGCGCTATAAACTCAGACCTATGCTTTTAAGAACTGTTTAAAATAACCATAAGAGTTGCTCCAAATTTCAAAAAAAAATGTGCAGAGAGGTCCCTTGTTCATTTTACTCAGCTCTCCCCGTGGTCACCCTGCGCAGAATTACAGTATGAAGAGATGACGTGCTAAGTAAGGGTCTTTCTGTAAATCCCCACGTGGAGTTGGGATGGTGTGTGCTGGGTTTCTGGAGACCTCCGCTGGCCTGCTCGCACAGATAGCTGTTTGCAGGGCTCACAAATGAAATTGAAAATAGACCAAACAATGTGACAGTTTTCTGCTGCTATTTTTTCTTCCATGAGCAGAATGTTCAGCATTATTTTTCCCCTCTTTGTGCAATCCTGCAAGTGAGAAATAATCTGATTGGAGCCCTGGTGGATGCTGCTGAAAAGCTGGCTGTCCCCAGCAAAGGGAGAGGTGTCCAGGAGCACATCTGGGGTCTTGGAGGAGAAAAGGGTTGGTGTGTGGCCAGCTATGCCATACCTGGGTACTGAGGAGCCTGGGAAGTCCATGGATCTCCCCCTGTCTGTGGTTGTTGGCCTTGGAGTGTCTGTTTTCTCTGAAGGATTTGCAAAGGTTTTAGCTGAAAAACTATCAGGCCCATGAACACAGAAAGCAAAATGAGGGGGGTACCTCAGACTGGGACATCTTTTGTCCGAGGCTTGGTCACCTGGACAGTTTAGGTGTATTCTAGGTGGCCACTAGCTTTCTTTTTCCAAACCCTACAAATCAAATCTGAGATGTTGTCCAAGGCAATGTGGTGGCCAAACAGCAAAATGCTCTTCCATATCCTGGTGAGGACCCTTGACACTAGCGGCACACAAGGGAGAGGATTGCCGTTTCCTTGGGAGACTTTTACCCAGGGGACTGTGATGCTTTGCCTGGCTTACCAGGAAGGTTTCGTCACCCACTCTATGCCTGTCAGGGAAGCTTGCTTCTTGGGCTACAAGGATGAATGATGTTTTGACTGACTAGGCCTCCCTAGGTCTGCCTTGCCTCTGTTTTCTGTTAGCTCCCAAGGAGAGGTGAGCCATTCTGATGTATTCAGTTCCCATATGCCCAGCAGATGTGGGTACCGGTGATCAGATTTAAAGGTTCCATTCTTAGTCTTCATACCCCATAGAAATATTCTAGACCTTCCTGGGAATTTATCAAAAATTTATCAACATGAACACTTACTATATTACAAGTGTTAGTATTATCTCACTAGGCATAAGTTTTATTTTTAAAAGTTCACATTCTGGACAGATGTGGAAAAGAAAAAAAAAGTTACACTTAACAGAAAACTCTTTTAGTTGGTGATAAGACCCCAATTTTGAAATTGTTTTCCTGGTAATATTTCTCAGGCTGTAGTCCACTCCAAAACAAAACGTACCCATGGCTCCAAACCTCTATCTTTCAAAGCATACATGTATGTTTTCAGCAAACCTTCTTCAGCCCTGACCTGGAGTGCAGTGAAATCAGGAAGATGCCTCCTCCTTCAGGAAGCCCTTCGTGATTTCTCTGGTCAACGTAACTTTCCCTTTTCTGATTCACTCAGTTTTCATCTAAAGTGACAATTTACTCACTACCATTCATTTGTAGTTTCTAAGTTCACAACTTTACGTGCTCAATAATAAGCATTACTAATTCTATTAATTTTTTGGGGGGGGGGCTCGGACCTCATATGAGTTCAGCAGAGCCAAACTTATGTCCTTTGGTGGTGACCACGATTAGAGAAGGCTAGCCACCATTTAAAACCTGCATAGATATTCATTGACTTTAGGAAAACTGGAAGTTCATGTCTGGAAGAAGCTGCCTATGCCAGATCAAGAAAAGTCCTTGGAGGGTCTCTGTGTTTGGATGCAGCACCAAACAGGTGTTGTGGGGGAAGGAGCTAATGTCCAGAGTCCAAGCCCTTCCTCCAGGTGGTTTGAGAGTCCCTGAGACAAACCGGGTTCTGCACAAAATGACAAACAGAGGTTCTTGACCTTGGTGAATTACGTTTTATATTTTCTGTGGGCGATTCAGAGTAAGGTAATAAGATGCCCCCTGTGACAACAGTCCTGCCTTTTAAAATGACACCCAGCAAAGGGCCATCGTGACAAGAACACCTGCTCATTGCTCTTGCCCACATCCAATGGGCACAGGCTGGGCCACCCTGTTCATTAGGTCAGCATCTGTCCCTACCAGCTTGCTGCCAGCTGATGCTCATTAATCCCGGAGCCCTGAGCACGCAGGCCGAAAAGGGCTGAGCTTTTAGAGCCATTTATGGCCGTGGGCTCTGTGAGAGCTGCTAGATTGATTTATAATTGGGCCAAGGGGCCTCCCCGTGTCCCTGGAGCCCAGGTCTTAAACAGGGCCGGCCCAAGAGAGTAGTTTTGGCTCACTGGCTTCCTGAAGAAGTCCACTGTAGGGATGAGGCTCTTGCTAGACCAGCACAGATGGCAGTTCTATTGACATGATATCAACATACTAGGGCCTTGTGGCCTGGCCGATGTGGGCATGGAGATCACTGAGAGACCAAGCAGGCTCTGTGCTGGTGAGAACACAGGCCCTTCAATGGACAAGACACTCCATAGAGCCTTCCTGGCTGACCCAAGAAGTCTTCTAAAACCGCAGCTGTTTTCTTTACTCTTTGTTTCTTTCCTTCTTTCTTCCTTCCCTTCCCCCTTCTTCCTCCCCCCCTTCTTTCTTTCCTTCTTTCTCTTAAGACTAACAGTGGAACCAGCAAGATAATGTTTCCGGACTGCCTAGTATTAGCTTGGCATTGTGCTGCGACATTCCAATATATATCCTTGTCCAACAAGGAAAAAAAAAGCTAATTTGGCAGGTGGGGAAACTGAGGTACGGCAAGTTGAATAGCCTGCGTAGGCTCATGTCTTTGTCGAGGCAGAGCTCAGCTGTGGAGCAGATGGCTTGAGGGGTATTTTATATGGTTTTCTCCCACTGCCTTAGGCCTCCAACTTGGCTCTATCAGCTTGGGAGGATCAGAGATGTTGAGAGCCTCCTCAGAAGAATAGGCGGTCAGATCTGCCAGAAGAGAAAGGAGATGAGAGAGGAGAAAAGAGACTAGGGTTCTAATTGCATCCCATCCACTAAACAACATGCAATTTGTGGTTCTTTCGCCCCCTTACTCTGTGCTCTTTGTCACATGGGTGCACTGTCCACCACTGTAGTTTTGTCATAGGTATACCAGCCTGCCGTAAATAGAGACGCTGCCCATGACCAGTAAAAAGGAAGAACAAAGTTGGTTGAGAACATCCCTCTTTAGGTGGCAGTTGATAAATAATTGACAGCCTGGGTGTGCTTCTGTGAATAAGGGTGAATTCTGGCTCTCTCTTGGCCTTTTGCCTCATGGCAAGGGTGGACCCCTGGGAAGTCGGAGCCCTTGTAGGTCGCCAGCTCACCCCTTGGTTCTCTCTATTGTGTGTGGTTGCCGAGCGTGCTGTGTAAGTGTGGGACTCCCCTGCCCGCTCCCCTTTTTCCATATCCCCACTCTCCTTTCTCTCTTTCTGCTGCTTCGCTGTCATCAAAGACAAATCTCACTACCCAAACTGTGCGTCCAACTGTCTCCGTTGCCGCAGGTTTCAGAACAGCCCGAGTGGCGGTGGCGCTTTTTTACGGCAACAGAAGCTGCTGATGCATAATTCAACAAACAATCCAGAAATGCACCAGAATCCAAATCGCTCACATCAGAAGGCTCTTGATGTTAAACGGGGTTTCTGAAAAACCCACTCCATTCGCGGCGATCCCGGCGCCTTTATCTTTCGGCGTTTGTACAGTTCTCGAGAAGGCTGGTTACAGAGAGGAGTTCGAGCTTCTAGTGGATGGCTGGGTTTTCCAGCCGAGAGCATGAGCAGTGTGGGGTCCCAACCCCCACCCCTGGGCAACTGTCAGAGTGGCGGGAGCCTTGGGATGAGTCTGGTGTGTGGAGTCCCCTCAGGGCCGGTGGAATGTGGAGCCAGGTAGCCTCAGCGTCCTCACACCAGGAAGGCTGAGAGTGGCCCCGTTCAATCTGGACAGACCATGCCATATGTTGGTTAAGAGTGTGGCCCTGAGCTGGGGGACATAATTCAGTTGGTGCAGTACTGACTTTGCATACCCTGGGTTTAATGCCAAGTTCCACATAAGCCTGGTGTGGGGTGCACCCCTGGAGCCCTAATACCCGAGAGGTAGAGGCATGAAGTTCAGAAGTTCAAGGTCTTCCTTGGCTCTATAGTGAGTTCAGGCTAATCTGGCCTACATAAGACTGTCTGGGTGTTGGGGAGGAGTTCAGTTTTCGGAGAGAACATCTACAAGGTAAAGTCTGACTATTACTAATCTATTTTTTAACTTCAGATGTGACTCTTAATCGTTGTGGCTGTAGAATGTGAATTAAATACCACTTATTTCACCGCTGTGGAAACAAAAATCCAATATACGTGAGTGCTACATATGTTCTGTTATTATTGTGCTAGAGACTTCCATGGCTCTCTAGGGAAGTCCTGGGTCTCCTCATTCCCTTAGGGAAGTGGTTCTCAGCCTTCCTAATGCTGTGACCCTTTAATACTGTTCCTCATGTTATATCGACCATAAATTTATTTTCATTGCTACTTCATAACTCTAAATTTGATATTGATATAAGCTGTAAGGTAAATAAATATCTGTATTTTCCAATGGTCTTATGTGACCCTTGTGAAAAGGCTTCCCCAAAAGATTAGGACCCACAGGTTGAGAACCACTACATTAGGATATTTCCTGCATTTCAAAGCATGGGCCTTACCATGGGCCTTTTTGGTGGGTGTCTGACTAAATCTCTTCTATCCTGTTCTGTCATCCATGGCCAGGATATTCATGTTCTGTCATCATGGCCGGGTGGGTTTGGTGCCACCAGATTTATATTTATGGGATACCTTTGACCTATGCCCTCTCAGGTCTAATCATGTGACCATCAAAAGCCCTAAGCTACATCACCCTTTCTGAAAAGGCTCCAGGATCAGTTTACGCTCCACCAAGTTAGGGAACTCTCGGGAAACTGTCTTCTACAACTAGGGAGCAGACGGAACAAAAGATCTCCCAACCACAAAGAGTGTATGCCCCAGGGGTGAGGAGTCTGGCCCAGCACTACTGAAGGCCTGCAGGCCCCAGACGTGAAGTGTCTGGTTCTGCACTGGGAAGGGACTGGTTTCACCATGTGTCTCTTGGCCACCAAGGTCCTAACAGTCATCACCATCTCTTCCAGGTTCAGTGGTTCCTGATAGAGTTTGCATCTGGTCTTCCTGCTTCTTCTTGGAGGTCAAATTGCGTTTTCCCATCTTTGCAAGGAGCCAGCACTGCATCTTTAGCCTTATCTTGTGACCTGGCCAGCCTGTTGCTAGGCGGCCTGACTTAGTTATTTTTCCTCTTGCTACTATGCCGAAGGAAATTAAATAAGAAGGGGTTTATTTGGTCCATAATTCCAGATTGTCATCCATCACTGCAAGAAAGTTGAGGTGATAGGAAATTAAGGCAACTGTCTATGTTACATCTACAGTCAACAGTGCAGAGAAAAGAGTTAACACACACACACATGCTAGAGCTGAGCTTGTTCCCTCTACTCATATAGTCCAGGATCCCCAGCCCAGAGGATGGTGCCACCCATGGTGGATGGATCTTCTCACTGCAATTACCTTAATCAAAACAGTCCCCCAGAGACATGCCCATAAGCAAACATAATGTAGGTAATTTCTCACTGAGACTTCCTTCTCAAGTGACTCTAGGTTATGTCAAATTGACAATTTAAACTAATCAGAAAGGATCTATCAGAGGCACCAGTGCATCCTGGTGTGTGTGTTGGGGACAGGGTTGGGGGAACAGTCCTTCCTCCCTGTTTCTGCCATCACAGGCCTTGGAGACTTCATGCAGTGCATAGCTCAGAGATGTGTGCTGCCTGGGAAGCTTAGAAAGGATACTGTCTGGATCCAAGATGTTGTCCCCCATTTCTTCTTGCTGTACCCTCTTCTACAGTTTCTCCAGTCCTTTATTTATATCCTCTTTTGATAGTACTGCCATTTAAACAACTTTCTGCCTAGTCTGTTCTTAACTCTACCAACCTCTCTCTGCTTCAGATGACAACCAACCACCCTCATCCTCCGGTGCTCCCACTAGCACACAAGAAACTGATTTTCAGTCTTGGCACTTCCCAGAAGTCTAGAGGGCCTGCTGGGCCAGCCTTTATATTAACCCCAAACCAGTTTTCATTGCTGTTATTTTCTCCATCCCTTCCAAATGGGAAAGGTGCAGTTAACTGCTCAGATGTCCTCCTTGCTGGCTGATGTCCGTTTGCTGTGGGTCTGCAGAGGGATGAGACTTCATCCACAGGACCATGTAGTAGTTCACTGCTTCCAAAGGGAAGGCCATATGAGGATGTAATGGGGAGCTGAGTCCCCAAAGGCTGATAATTCCCAGACAGAGAACTTAGTAGGCTGATTGATCTAAGCTTCTGACGGCCATGGAGAATTGCGAGCCAATAAGGGGTATGAAACATGGAGGTCAAAGCAGGATTAGATGGGTGGGCAGACTGCTATCTCCACACTGTACCAGGCAGTGGGGGACAAAGAAGAGGGCTTTGTGAATGCTCTGACTCCATCCTGGTTCAGTGGTGGCCTGCACCCTTTGTGTTAACACACACCGTTTTGTCCCCGTTCTATATGGGATATGACCTCTCATGGTCTGCTAACCTTAGCAGGGGGTTAGCAGGATTTGCCCAGGATTCCACAGCAGGTCAGTTGTATAGAAATGAGGACCTGGATTGTTTCCTATCAAATCAGTATGCTCACTTCTAGAGCAGAGGCATGGGCCCAGATCACAGGGACATCCAGGTTCAGAGAGGTGTCTCTATGCAATGTGACTGTGTACTGTCACCCAGCCTATTGGTTGCAGAATTGGGGTTAGAACCCAGGTTTCCTAATTTTAATTCAGTGTTTGTTCTGCTTCTCACCCTTGGTCTGGTTCCCTGGTTCTCTCACCTGCTCCCTCATTAACCAGGAGGAGGGAGCTCCCTTGATACCGGCATCTGCCAGTGCCATCTGCACTAGCTCAGCCTGGCAGTTCCTAGAGGGCAGGACAGAGGCAGCCCTTCTCGGCTGGGCATCACTTCAGAGGCAAACTTGGTTGCCCAGCACAGGGGCTGAATGGAAGAGCAGGTTTCGCATAAGCATAAGCTGAGCCCATCCCCCTTATCCCGCCCCTTCCCATGTGTCCTGAGTCTCAGCCAGAGCTTGGAAAAAATTAAAATAAATAAATCTGGGTGGCTGCTAGCCAGGCAGACACCCAGGTTACTGGAGAATTGGGAAAGGTCAGACAGGGAGGCCAGTTAGCATGGGAAAAAAAAAATAAAAAGACACTGTGGTGTGAATGGGTGGCCTGGGTCTTACGGGCTCTGTGCCTGGAATTGGTAATGTGTCTGGTGGCGGGTGGCTTCTGGCTGCACAGCTAGGATTCTCAGGCAAGTGCTGGCTTTATATCCCCACTCTGAAGAGGGATCCATGTCTTGGCATCTCAGATGAATTTGGCTTCCCCGTAGCCCACTGAACTGGGCATTCTTTGCACCCATGGAGTGTCTGGAGTCACAGCCATGGGTACCTAGCACAGTCTTTCCTCAACACACTGTTCTTTCTTCTGCCTCTCCTAGTTCTGGTATCTCCAGAGAGTTGAGACCCTGTCCTGCTGCCCTCTACTTTCTCAGTACACTGTACAGTGGCCTCTGGTGTGATCTCAATAACTGCCCTTCAGATAGAATAAATAAATGATAGAATAATAAATTTAGGAGCTGAGCAATAAGATTAGTGGGCTCTTAGTCCTGCTATAAAGTCCAGTTGCATGTGAGGCTGTGTTTTTTCCATTAATGGCTCAGACATTGAGTTCATGGCACCCTCTCCAGAAATCAGCCCCAACCAACAGCTTCACTGTGTGCCTGGAAGTGTCTTCCATACTTGCCCGATAGGCTTATAAGAAGTGCAAATTCCTTAACTTAGAACAGCCATGTCTGGTTGGGGAGTCAGGGTGATGACCTGCATGAGCCTAGGATAGAGAGAGAAGTGTCCCTATTGGGGGAGGAGCTGAGGGCCACCACTGGAGTAGGCGATGGTGCTGATGGAGTGGGCATGTTAAACAGGTACAGAGAGAGCACAGGTTTGCTGTGATGAGCCAGTAGATATCTCCAAGCAGTTGATGGGGAATAGTCTTTGAAACCACAGAGCATGCAACTGAAAATTAGAGCAGGGGTCTATCACAGTTTAATGTCATTGGCCTATGGGGTGAGGAAGGGCAGGCATAGCCTTGCTGGGGAAGATTGGGTGGTCCTTCTTCTCAGCATGAGAAGAGAGATTTCTATGTTGTTAGACACCCAGACCTGGCTGCTTACCTGGCACAGAGGTAGCAAATCTGAGCAGCACTGAAGTTTCGTGAACAATACCCATGTGTGTCTACTGACACCCTGGCGTCTTTGCCTGCACAGTGACCAGGACAGCTGTGATTTATAAGATATCCACAGTCTCTGACACAGTTCCACTGGGATGGATCAGAGGAGATTAGACGCTGGCTGTTTCCACAGCAGCTGCCAAGCCAGGCATTTGACAACAGAGAGAGAGCACCCCAACCCACAGAGAAGACTGAGACTAAACAGCAATTTGGAAACATCTTGGGCATCTGATACCCATCCAAAATGTCCCTGTCACCTGTCACTTATCAGGTATGCTGAATCTGAGCTGGGAACTCAGAGGAGAGAACTCTGGAGGTAAATGAAAGGTGGGCTGGAGAAAATATCTTCCTTTTAAAGGACAGATCTGAAACCATGAATATCTGAAAAGAATACCTCATGCTATCACCACTTCGAACTGTATCCGGACTTCATTTGTCCCCACCATGGTAAAGTCCCAGTTTTCCCTCCATGTATACATGAACTTACTAGTTTCATAATATGGAGTGAATGTCTACTCGGTTTAAGGCTCAGAGAAAGACAGAAACAAAACACAGATGGCTTTTGACATGTGCCTGTCCTGGGTCTTTCACCGGGCTACAGAATGTCCACACTCTCTATGGACTCTAAGACACCTGTTCTGGTGATGGGGAACAATGCTGTGATGAACAATGTTCAGGTGATTAGAAACATCCTTGGCAGAAGGATGGCAATGGAAACAAAGAGATAGGCTCTGGTCCTCCAGGTCCCCACCACTATTGGTAGCCTGAACTGACTGTATCCATCCTAAGGTCTCTTTCTCAGCATGTTCCATCTCTCACTCCTTCCTTGTGGCCATCAACCCTGCTCATCCAGCCATCCTCAGGTCAAAGGTTGGCTAAGATTCTTCCCCGTATCCAGGCTCAGGATAATGTGCTATTCATCCCTGTGGTTTATGTAGGGGACACAAATGTAGAATGAGTAGCCATAAGCACAGAAACCATGCTGACGTCAGCTTGGAAGGTGGCCGGTCACACCACTGGGCACACATGCCACACCTGCTCTGCTTAACATGTAGCATAGCCCATACTCTTAACTGGTTGTGCATCCTTTCCAATCATGCCTTCTGATTTCTGGGAGAGGACAGCAACAAGGATTCATCAGCTCTTTCTTTATTCAGAAGAAAAGAGGGAAGGGGAAAGGGAGGGGGGCTAAAAGGCTCAAGACTATGGAGCCTAGGAAAAACGAGAGAGCTCTGTGTCCCTTACTGCTCCACAAGCCTCTTCTGCTCCCTGGCTTTTGAGTCACCAGCCAAGAATTTTTCTTTTTCTTCTTGACATCATTTTATAAGACTGAAAACACAAAAGCATGGAATGGAAAAGAGATGCCACAGCCCATCTTGTGAGCAAGCAGTGAGAGGACACCCTAAGCCGAGTGAGTGTTCTAGTTCTCAAGTGATACACTGCACATAGATTAGAATTTCTAGGGGCAGCTCTGAGGGTGGGGTGTTGTGGTTACCCACACAGAACAAAGATGAGTGGATCACACTCTGACTTGTTTGGGACCTTACTTTGTCAGAAGATGTTTCTGATAGCTGAGTTTGTAGCTTTGCCTTCCAGCCAGAGCTGTATAGGCTACTGCTTGTTTGCGCTGCTTGGCACTATTTTTTTTCTGGGTTCTTCCATAACTGTAAGGGTTGACCTGAATGGAGACAGTAGACTATTTCTTTACCTGGCATCTGTTGGCCAGCTGGCTGGTATTCAAGAAGTGAGTTATAAGTCACTAGGCTCTGCACCCTCAGCTCAGGGTCCCCTCGATTGTTACAGGGCTTGGTAGTTGTTCCACTTTGAAGTGTGGAGTAAGTGTAGCAAGTGTTCCCCAATGTCTCACAAGGTTAGGAGAGAGGCAGAAATGAGACAATCCCACGAACTTCTGGTTTAAATTCCTCCAATCCTAAATCCTAGACCAGACCCATTCTTGAAGCTAGTGTGCCCCAGCATGGAGGCCTGGGAACTCTAGAGAATAACACAGAAGAGCTATAGGGCCAAACTCACATTGATCTTCAAGGGTTTGAGTGCTGGAGCTCTTTTGGGAGGAAAAGATACACGGCCAAGGCCAGAGGAAATGGAATGAACACAAACAAGTGTTCTGAACACAAACTGAGAGTCAAAGTCGTTAATAATGACATAATGTTAAATACACACACGCACACGCACGCACAAACACACACACGTTGCTGTCATTTGGTGAGTAAGCTTAGTCAATCCCGGGATTAATAAAACATAATTTTTCTCATTTTGGTCTTGGGCATAGAAACAAATTGGATGACTTGAGAAAGATGATTACTGAAGCCCCAGTTTCATGGGTTGCCCTATATCTAAGAACTGATTATATTAGAAAATGAGAAGAATTTCCTATTGGGGGTCACACGGATGTTAGTGTCATACTTATATGATGCTCAGAGAGTTCAGGGGTGGCTGAGGCTACCACGATTCTCTTCTCACTCCTGTACAGCTTGGCTTTATGAATTAAATACTAACCTGCTACTCAGTGGAGATTGATTGAAACAAGTCTGCAGTCTGAGGCAGAGGCAGACACATGTAGGAAGATGGAGGGGCAGAGAGGCTCCTGAGAGCATCCAGCCTCTCTGGCTCTATGCCGGCGCCAGACTAGGATGTGGAGAGTCTTTAATGGCACAAACAGATTAGGAGAGAAGTTACAGCTGAGGGTGCATAGCCCAGTAACTGGTAGTCAACTGCTTGAATACCAATCAGCCGGCCAATGGACATGAAGTAAATAAACAGGCTACTGTCTCAAGTCAGGCCAGCCCTTTCAGTTACAGCATCAAGTTGCCCCATTCCTTGACCTTGGACTTCCCACGTCACCCTATGAAATGCTCCATATCCTCAGAGCAGCTCTGAAACATCTCCCATTGCTCATGCTCACTGTGCTGGACTCACTGTTGATCTAGCTTGTATGCCATTTTTTATCCAGAAGCTTCTATGCCACAGTATCATCCGGCCACAGAGGGGATCTCCATCCTCCATGTTTTCTCTCCTTAGTTTCTGCTCAGTTACTGAGTATGCATAAAGTAGTTCAGTTTGGAGATTCTGTCTTTCTTTACACCCACCTTCTACTCCAACGTAGTTAATAGGCTTTTGTATATGTGTATATGCATATACATGTACTCTTGTGTGTACAGGCATACATGCACATATGTGTATGTGTTGTGTGGAGGCCAGGAGATAACTGCATGCGTTTTTCCTCTGAAACTATCCACCTTGTTTGTTCATTTTTAATCTCTTGCTCTTTGACCTGCTCCTCTCTCCAGAGTCTTCCATGGCCTGGCCGGGTACTTGCCAAGTATGTCAGGCTGGCTGCCAGCAACCCACAGGATCGGCTTGTCTCCACTTCCCCAATGCTGGGATTATAGCATATGCCACCATGCCTGGCTTTATGTTACATGTGTCCTCGGGTTCAAGCTTAGCACCTTCTCTTTAAAAGAGGAGCTCTTTACTAATGGAGCCATTCCTTTAGCCGCTCAGTTAAGATGCTTAAATGCAAAGAACCTTTTTTACTCAAAGATATCTTTAGGGTTGAGTATGGGGGGGGAAACACCTTTAGAGTGCATTAAACAATTAGCCTGGTCAGTTCCACCATATCTTAAATGTTGACACACTCAGAACTCATGTGGGGGCTTTTGGCAAAGGCAGAGTTCTCACTCGGTAGATCTGAAGTGGTACAGTAGATTGGGCTTTTCTAACGCACTCCGAACCTCTGGGTGCTTGAACCATATACTGAATGCAGACTAGATCGTGGTGTGGGTTGTGAACTATTTGGTAGCGGTGTGTGCAGGGCAGATACCAGAGAGTGAAGACTTGGAACTTTGCACAGCACTTCGGTAGTGTTCGGTATTACGGAGTTTACCCAGTGCATTTGCAAGCTGTCGGTTTCCATGTTATTCTTCTGGTGTTTGACAAAAGTATCCTTCTACAAAAGACTGGGCATTTTTACTGAATGGCTCTCTACCGCAGATAGTTTGAGAAGCCTCGAGTTAGAGATTGCCTCTGAAACTTTCAGATGTTCTGAGCTCCTGCACAAAAGTACCCTGTCTTGGGCAACATATCCTGGAAACGTTAATCCCTGCTAAGGATTTCCAGCAAGGATTTTGGCATCATCCCATCTCCCCCTGTTTTCCACACTCAGTCCAGTGTTTTCTTTTCTAAGGCAGAATTCCAGACAAAGGTTAAGCTTATCAGGAAGACCGTGCCAGGAAATGCCAGGAGAGTGGGTGCTGGGGCTCCTGAGTAGAGAGCCCCGAGGTGCCATCCTAAGCCTGGGCAGCTCATGCTCTCCCTTCTCAGCAGGCTCCCCTTCTGCTGTGGCAACCATCTGCCCCACTTCTGAGAGAGAAAAAAACCAGCCTGACAAACAGGCCTGGAGAAGGCTTCCTGCCCCACTGGCTGGAAGGGGAGGGCTGGTTTAATGAAGCCAAGTGCAGTTACGAGGGGAACCGGGCCAGCTGGAGTTCTCCCAGGCTTGACCTGCGGCCCTTTGGCAGGACCCAGGCTGCTGGGGGAGTGGCTAGAGACAAAAACATAGTCTGGTTTTCTCCCTGCAGAGGAGGCCTTTGTTGCTCTTGGACTACTGTGGGCTGTCCGGCATACTGGCCAGCCCTGGTGGGATGACCCTGGGGAGTGAGGACTGGCTGGTCTTCTTTGCAATTTGCCTTCTTCCTTCCATCCCCCGGGCTTGGTGTCTGATACTGTGCAGAGAAGTTGATAGGCCCTTCTAACAATGTTCTGTTTTAGTCGGTCAGTCAGTTAGTTGTTGGTTAGTCAACTAGTCAGTCAGTCAGTCAGCCAGCTAGCCAGCCCATCAGTCAGTCAGTCATTCAGTTGTTGGTCAGTCATCCAGGACTGTTGTTTGTTTTCTTGCTTTGTTTTGTGTTAGAAACAGAATCTGACTATATAGGCCAGGCTGGCCTTAGGCTCCCAATCCTTTCTCCGCTTTCCCAAGTGCTGAGGTTGCTGCTCAGCTTCAGTATCTGTTAATAGACTGGGTTCCTTTTGCCTCTCTCTTCCAAGCTTCAGGGAATCCCCTACATAGAGCTGCTTCATGGATCATCTCCCAATCTTTACTGAATGCTAATTAAAGTACAATAGCTCAGAGAGTGAAGAGATCAGTGTTGAATAACAATCCTCCGAATGATCTCACACCATTTGTAGACCAGCCATTTCAGCGTTCAATTAAAAAGATATGATGTTGGTCAGGCCCAGGTTTAGTTGAGGCTTCAGCCTGCAGTTTGTGTAACTTATGAGTGAGGTGTCTTGTTGGTCACAGGAGGTCGTGTCATTGAGAAATTGTATGTGTGTATGTGAGTGTGTGTGTGTGTGTGTGAGAGAGAGAGAGAGAGTGAGTGTGTGTGTGTGAGTGAGTGTGTGTGTGTGAGTGAGTGTGTGTGTGTAAGTGTGTGTGTGTGTGTATGTGAGTGTGTGTGTGAGTGTGTGTGAGTGTGTGTGTATGTGAGTGTGTGTGTGTTGTATGTGTGAATGTGTGCGTGTATGAATGTGTGTGTTGTGTGTGTGAATGTGTGTGAGTGTATTATGTATGAGTGTGTGTGTATTGTGAGTGTCTATGAGTGTGTTGTGTGTGTGTGTGTGTGTCTGAGTGTGTGTGTGTGTGTGTGTGTATGCGCGTGCATTCACATCTGTGTATGTGCATACTTTCTCCATTTTATATAAAAAGAGATTCTCTATATAGTGGTGCTTGTAGTGTTTTCTTCCAGTGAAGAAGATGAACCATCGCCAGCTTGTGGTTACAACCAGACAAAAGGAAAGGTGACTGGACTAACTCTGGGGGGTGTGTTCTGCTGTACTAGATAAGGACGCATTGTTTGCATGTAAGCTTGGCCTCAGCATGTATGTCTGCCCACCCAGCCATAGAGGCTGCTGTAGTTGTGAAAGTGCTGCTCCCTCTGGCTATCCGTGACTCGGGTTACTAAGCAGCTTACTATGCTGGGGCTGCGTATGATGCAGAGACTCAGGATCATATGCTAAGTTCTTGACTGGCCCATTGCAGTGTCATTAACCAGGGAGTCTCACAACATTTTTTTTGAAGCTGAACTTCAGTGTACACATTTCCTGAAAAGGAAAAACAAGGGAGGTGGCGGGTTTGGGAACACTTCTGTGTGCCATGGCCCAAGTCTGCTGAGCTATTTGAAGGCATGACCTTGTTTTTACTGATACTAGCCTCTCTTGGCCCTTCCTCTCACAGGTTGGTAGCCCCGGGTTCCACTAACCAACAGTTTCTCTGTAGGCCTGTCTCCAGCTGCTATTGGAGAACGTCAAAGCTTTAGTGTGGTATTGACCTTGGATGTTGAAAACTGGAAAAGACAAGCCAGCATCATCCTCAGCATGATCCAGGCTTGCATCATGCTGTCTGAGTCCTTGGGGCAGGGGAAAGGATTCTGCCATTGTCCCTCTGCTTCATTTGCTTAAGTAACCCTGCCCTAGGTACCCTGTGGGCCACTTAAACACTGGAGTGTAGGCACAGTCAACTTTCCTGGTAGTTCCGCTTACAAAGCTAGATGCCTCCTCCACTTGAATACAGGCATCTCTCAGACATGGCCCACTGCTTTCCTTTGAGATGGAGGGATCTATCTGATCATTTTGCGGCTTTTATGGCTAGTCATCTGGACACTGTGGCTGGGAATGGAGGAACCCAACTCAATGCAGTGGCATTAAGGAACTAACCCGGGGCTTACAGTCACACCAGTCTCTAGGGGAGGATGGGCTGAGATGCATGCTAAAGCCAATCATATCTGTGATATCCCTTAATATACCACACACACACACACACACACACACACAATCTCTTTCCTTATGTCTGGTTGTAATGACATGCCACAAATGCCCCCTGCACGACCAGTGTCTGGCACAGTTCTGGAATGCCTGGTGAGGAAAAGTGGGGAAGTGGATGGCTAAGAAAATGGAAATCCTTGGCATCACTTTCCACCAGGTTACTAGGAAGGAAAATGAAAGAAGAACTTGAGAAGAGAGAACCACTAAGAACATTGAGCAGTAAAGGCTCCCACTGAGCTTGATAACCTGAGCCAGACCTGCTGTAATCAAGTGATATAAAGAAAAAACACCAGCTCGGACCTACACATGGATGCCTGTGGCATGTGCACTCACACACACACATATTGCACCCGTGCATACACATACATGCATGTGCACGAAGTAAATAGATGTAATGAACCTTTAAAAAATCAGGAAAAAAGAACACAAAATTAGAGAACACAGTACCTGAACACAAGTCAAAGGCTACAGGTGTGTTCATCTGCTAAGAAGCACCATACTAAAAACAGATGACTGCTAAAAGATATATAGAGAGATTGTTCTTGCTAGAATGTTCCTGGAAGGTAGACATTGATGGATCAGAAGGATGGGTCAGAAGGTTTCTTTGGCATGAGTTCCCAGGATAGAGAGCTTGTTGGAGTGGGCATTCCCATGTTTGGTGGTCTGTGTCCTCAGGCTTGAGATTCGGCACAGGCCCTCGGCAGGTGCAGAGGGACAGGTAAAGCAGGGACCGTGAAGGAGCTGAACAACATCATACGCAGTTGTTGATAAATGATTCCCAGAGGTGTGCTTCAAAACTGGCTTTGTTTGCACTGAAGCGTGGCTGTGGGAATTCTAACTAGTGCAACAGTCTTAGAAAACAATTCACAAATATTTAGCAAGAGCCTTGCAAACAAGTCCTTTGAATTAGTGGTGGTTTCTGCAGGAACCAGCTGTAGGTATATATTTCAACCAGTTAGGTATATATTTCAACACTCCTTAGCATACCAGAAACTAAGATTATGCTGGTCATAGTGGAACGTGCCTGTAATCCTAGTGCTTGGAAACCTGAGGCATGAAGATTGCCAGTTTGGGACCAGCTTGGCCTACAGAGTTAGATCGAGGCCAGTGTGACCCTATTTAAAATTGCAATTGATTTAAATACTATTTATAGGGAAATGGTTAAATAGATTTTGTATATTACACAGCCGCTGGAAATTTACTCTCTAAAGGCCAGTCTTGTAACTGAGTCTCATAAAATAACATTAAGGGGGAAAACATGATACAATTAAGCCTTCTATAATGCACAAACTAAAAACCAGAACGGAATCTACCAGAATGCTAGCTATAGCTGTATTGGGAAAATGAGACAAGATTTGCTTTATTATTTTGTCTATGCATACATATTTTTTAGACTTTCCTTAATGAGCATTTATTACTTCTGTAATTGAAAAAAAAAACTGTGAGAAATGTTTTCAGATCCTGGGTCTTAGAATAAAGGCGTCCTCTCTACACCAGGCAAGCAGCTAAGTGGCAGACTCACTCAGGAACAAGGTGGCTTTTTTCTGAGTTTGTCACTGTGTCTGGTGGCTCAGCTGTCTCATGTCACATGACAGAGATGAGACTTGAGGGCTTCCCCCACTGTTGGGCTGAGTTAGATAACCAATAGAATTTATTTGTTTGGAACGAAGAGTGATAGAAAAGAACTGCACAGGAAAAATAATTGTCTTTAAAGATGAGCATTCCCTGGGATTGAGGAGATCGCTCTGAGGCAAGTGTGACAATTGGAGTTTGGCTCCTAAGAGCTTCACATAAATGGCAGATAGACATGGTGGCCACTTTGTGATTCGAACATCCCCAAATCAGAGACAGAGGATCCCAAAAGTAAGCTGGCTCACTAGACTTGACAACTGGTTAGCTCTGGATTCAACTGAAAGATCCTGTCTCAAAGAATAGGGTTGAGAGTAACAGAGGAAGAGCCCACATCAACCTCGGGTCTCCATATACATACGCATGTGCCTACATGTGAACATGCAGACACATAACAGACACACACACATCCAAAACCAAGCAGGCCAAATAAAACATAGCCATCTAATAAGACACTTCTACATAGACACCAGAAGTTGATGAGCATGCTAACATGCATCTACATTTGTGTATATGTGTGTTTGGATGTGTGCAGATATGTGCACTCACAAGTGCATACAGCGAGCACCCCCGAATGTATTGTGGATTGGACAATATCTGATTCTTGTGCAGTGGAAAATAAGCACTTATCATATGGTGTTAGCAGCACTGTCTTTAAACACAAAGGACAGCGTATCAGTGCAGTTCGTTTTGATAGCAATAACAATGATTGCAGACCACATCAATACTCTCTCTTTTATTAATGAGCTGATGCTGTAGCAGTCTCCACTGGCGAAATGCCACACATAGCAATTTTAAAGTCTTCAGCCCTTTGCCGAAGTTGTCTATGCGTGCTTAGTGTGAGATGCTAGTGATTAAATTTCCCGTTTGGTTCTCACTTGGGTCCCTCCAGGTGAGTTTAAACAGCCTGGCTCCTTTGATCCAGGCAGAGACTGAACATGCCACAGGATGCTCCCAAATCTGGCATGATGTAGGGCTCCTGTGTCTGCATCATGTGTCTCAGCTGCTCAAATATTACCCAGGCAGGCGAGGCAAACAAGTTTAAGAGGCCGCTGTTCTGGCCTGGGTCACTGGTTCAGACCCTGGAGACTAGCGGTGCTCTTGGCTCCCTCTCGAAGCTGCTTTTCCCAGGGGCTTCTGGGAAAGAAGGACAAATGCCACGTTGCATTAGAGAGCAGGCCTGTGTCTGCCCCATGCCCCCGGGAGAGCTCCTGGCTTCCTTCTCTTCCTACCACCTGCAGCCTTTTCCTTTCCTTTATCTCCCTGGAAGAAGGCAAATAGATAGGGATGTGAACAGTTGCTTGAGAAAGCCTTGGCTGGCTAATGGTTCTGGAGGGAAATGTGAGGCCCACAGAAGACAGAGGCTTCTATGATGAACCCTCTGTCTACTGCTCTGGAGGGGTGGCAGGTTGAAAAGGGGCATCTGGTGCCCAGTGGACCTTGGGCCTTGTTTGGGGCTCTTGGAGTTGGTCTTAGACATGTTGTGGGGGCCTGGAAGGTTTTTCTTTTCTCTTCGGATCTGATTTGGATTACACCAGGCATGCTGTCTCTGCTTACTTCAAAGTATGGCTGTGTCCTGAAGTGGAATGTGGGCTTGCAGTTAAATTCTTGGCTCTATTAATATCTAGGCCAAAGGTTACTAGGCTATGTTCTTCACAATTATGTCACTAGATATTAGATAGTTTATAAATGACTCTTTGTGTTTCTGTCTGTCCCACCTCCCTAATCCTAATCTTCATTCCTGCATGCTAGACTTACGCTCCTAGGCCCTCTCATCTAATTTAAAAAATGGTATGTAGCCTCCTCTCTGAAAGTCACTATACACTCAATTTTTATATTAAATAAAACATCTAATAAATTTAATAGATTCTTTAATTAAAAAATTTTGAGATTGTAATCGCAACATTTGGCCTTTTCTTTTTTCCTTCTAAATCCTTCTATATACATCCCTTATCTCTTTCTAATTCATGGCCTGCTTTTGATTTTTTTTGTTTCTCTGTCTCTCTTTATGTGTGTCTCTTTGTGAGTGTGTCTCTCTGCCTCTCTCTCTCTCTCTCTCTCTCTCTCTCTCTCTCTCTCTCTCTCTCTCTCTCTCTCTGTGTGTGTGTGTGTGTGTTGTATCTGAATATATAGATATCACCTACTAGTATTATAAGGAAAACATCCTTATAATGTTACTCATCTGTGGCCATTTGGCATTGATAACAAAGTGATGTTCTCTTCCCTGGAGAAGACATTCCTTCTGATCTCAACACTCCTTAGTGGCTTGTCATTCGTAGTCAAAGGCTGAGGCCTCCTGAATTTTCCCCTATCTATGTTGGCACATCCACTGGTATCGTCATTGTTCAGGTCTTGGTAAGGCTGCCATGTTGTTGAGACTTCATGGGTGTAGCTTCTGACATTTCTAGGAGACACAATCCCAACGCAAACTTCCTTTTCCTCTGGCTCTTACAGTCTGTATGTGGCTTTTCTTCCACAACAATCTCTGAGCTTTTCTGGTGATGGAGGTTGGTTGTATTGGGTAGGACTGGGCTTCCCAGCACTGCATTCTGGTCCATTGTAGTTCTCTGTAATGGTCTCCAACTGTTACAAAGAGAACTCTCCCTTACTAAGGGGAAAGACAGCATTTATTGCTGGGCACAGGGATAAATATGTAGCGATTATGCTGTGTTAGTAAGGTTGTAGGTTCTTCTCCAAAATCCGAAACTACACTAGCCCCAGGTAGCTGGCTAGGTTTCCAATACAAGGCATGATTCCTTGTTGTTAAGTGGGACTTAGAGAACTGTGCTTTATTGCCAAGATACGTGTGTCTGTGTTTATAACCTTAGGTTTACTGTGCCATGCTGGCCATAGGCATCGAAAACTATTGATTGCCTACTTCCTTTGGAAGTTTGCATGAGGCCTTCTAGTACCATGAAAGCTAGTCCTCAGAAAAGAGGCTTTCAGGTCAGAAGCAGCTAGAGTCCTTTGGGCGTCTTGTTTCAAAGGCATGGTATCTTCAACAACAGAGACTAATTATGGGTTAACTAAGGGCAGCAGCATAGCCTACAGTGTTTTGGGAGTCTCTTTGTCAATCCTGACCAACAACTCAGAAGAGGCTTTCTCATATCAAGTGTGAGTGTATTTGTTAGTCCATGGTTCATGGGTGGAGTTTGTCAGCCCAGATAGAAAAATTTCATTAAAACACACACACACACACAAACACACACACACACACACACAAACACACACACAGATGGGGAGTAGACACTATAGCTCGGTAGGACTATTGGAACATACACATACGTACACATATGTATACATATATGACACGTATAGTGTTGATATGTGTGTACACTGACTTGCATGTATTATTGTCTCAGACATCATGTTTTTACCCCCTTCCTGCTTTTTATGTATTTAACTCCTGCCCCTTCTTAACTGAAGTTTCCCTTGCTCCCCATTTCTCTGATTGGGTCACTTGTACCCTATTCTCCTAACAATGGATTCTTTGCTTTCATTTGAGTATTCCAAATGTGTTTGGTTATGATACTGCATTTTGGATTATCTTAAATTATGTTTCTTTCTTTTTCTCCACCACAAGGAACATTATCTCAAGTTCCCAACTGAGGACATGTTAGGGTATATAGCTCTTCTCCTTATGAAGACATAAGATTTCAACTAGACTACAGATGCGACTTTTATTCCCAAATTAACCTCCCCGGGCTAGATTGGGACTTTGCAGGAGGACTCTCCAAGTCTCTATTTCTCCATCAATATCAGAGATAAAAGCCAAACAAACCAGGCCTTAGTTGGAACCAGGTGTTGCAAGTGACACATGCTTAGAATATAGCAGTTATTCCAAGCCCCTATGTGAAAAGTGACTAAGACACAAACTGTGGCAGATAAACATACCTTGTTGCTATAAGGATTCGGATTCATCATGCACGCCCATACACACACAGTCGGGGAGGTACATAGAGTGTGTGTGTGAGTGTGTGTGTGTGTGAGTGTGTGTGAGTGTGTGTGTGTGTGTCTGTGTGTGTGTGTGTGTGTTTGTGTGTACATGTATGCATGTACAGTATCTTGGTACCTTAGACCTACCCTTTCTCCTTGTCTACCTTCCCAGGATGGAATACTATTTCTTGTGTTTCTGTGACTCAGCGAGGTTGTTTAAAATCAGGATTATGAAACTTCTTGAGGCTGACAGCTGTCTATACCTGAACCTCAGCCCTGGATGTAAAATACCACATCTTATCTACTCCCTCTGTGGCCTGTTGCAAAGCTCTGGGCAGTTTCCGTGGTACCACCCATCTGTGCTAGGCACCAGGGATTGAACCAAGAAGACCTTGCTATTGCAGTGGAGAAAAAAAAAACACAAGCTCTCTGGGGGAGGTGCGCTAGATAAATATGCCTCCTCGTTATCACCATGGGGCCTTGTGCTGCCCTTCACACATGACCACAGCACTGCAGATTCCACAGGCACCTCTCCCTGGGGAGTTGGGCAATGGATAACAACTGTCAGGAGGCTTTTTTCTCTGGTATTTTGGTTCATTAAAAAAGTTATCTGTAGTTCCCAGAAGTCCCAAGAGGATGGTCTGCTTTTACTCCTGGAATCCCATCTGGGGCCAGTTTCAGTGACTTCTTCCCAATCCTCAACTGGAAGTCAGCCAGGACCATGACATGCGAGAACACTGGTCATGGAACAGGTTGATCGGAGTCCTCAGAAGTTATATGGCCATAGAGGAGTTAGAAGAGTCTGACACACAGCACGCCTCACACCCCCTCCCCACTCACACTGTTTATGTGGGAGTAACCAGTCACCCAAACAGTCACTTCTCAGACCACTCACTCCATCCTGTGCCAGGGGTGCTAAGGAGGTAGAGCCTTGAATTAAACACCCCCCCCCCCAGCACATTCTGAAATGTTCACAGCAACCATTTCCATGACTTCAGAGCACCAGCCAGGTGGCACAGGAGGGAAAACCACTCCCACTCTGTGAGGCAGTGAGCCTTTAACAATTAACACCACTCCCAGGCACCGGCAGGACTGCGGAGTCTAACATAGATTCACAGAAACACAATAGTCAGGAAACCTAAAGAGAGATTGCACCAGAGCACAAGATGGGGGCGGAGTCTCCAAGAGGCAGGACACACCCTGTGTCCTGATGTCCAGAGAAGTGTAACCCATCAGCACAAGTGGGAGGTTACTCCTGGGGCCCCTCAGGCAGCTCTCACACCAGAGCCTGGGCCTCCTCCTCTCCACATCCATTGGCCATCTACACGGCCCAGGTGGTGCTGTTTGCTTTTGGCCATTGAGACTGCATTGTCGTGTTGTGGGAAACTGCTTCTGTGGAGACATCACTCTCTTTCTTTGTGCCACTCAGCCCCGGGCCTCTCCTGCTCCAATCACCAATCACCGTGGCCAGCCCTCTTCTTGCTCACAGAAGGCTCCTGGAGAGCTAAGTGCTTCTCTAGTAGAAAGCAGAATGGCTGTGTGATGTGCTGGTGGCCGCAAGGGCAGCTAGGAAATCAAATGGTCTTCACTCATACACAGTAAATAGCTGAGGGGCGGGGCCCTCGGTGGGCATCCGAAGCAGGAGAGACTGATGCTGCGCACACTGGATACAGGACAGGACAGGAGGCTGAACCCCTGGCTTGAGGCTGTGCCCATCTCTGGGTGCTTCCCAGTGAGATTCATGAAAAGGATATGGGGAAGGAATTGAAGGAATTGAGTTTATTACTTCATTTTTCTTTTTCCAATGAGAAAGAAATTAATGAGTGAATGGTTGGTTGATTTTTTTTTTTTTTTTTTTTTTTTTTTTTTGGGTGGCATGATCTCATGTATCTCAGGCTGGCCTTGAACTTGCTATGCTGCATGCACATATGGTGAAGTGAGGAGCAAGGTGCTGGGGACAAAACCCAGCCTTATGCATGTTAGGTAAGAACCCTATTGGCTATGCTACATCACTAGCCCTGTACCTCAAAATTTAACCTGTCAGAGGGAGCGGTTCCCCGCCCCCACTCTTGGATCCTCCTTTTCCTTCATTCCCCTTTCTTTTGGAACTTGAAGAAGCCTGGATAAGGAAGAGAACACATTCGGCCTGTGCTGTCCTCTGAGAATCCATGGGCCTGAAGCAAAGGGCATTTGGCTTAGAAGAACGTTCCTCAGGATTAAGATCATTTGAAGCAATTTTGGGAGGAAAATGAGAGAATATATTTATTTGGGATCTGCTTCTTTTCTAACTGGTCCCAGTAAGCAAGGCTAGTAAACTATTTTATAGCATAAATATTTACTATTCGACAGCTTTTTCTAAATGACAGCGTGGGGGGGGGGGGGTAGAGCGAGGGAGAGGGAGCTATTGTCTCATAGAGACTATCTGGGGAATAGAGTGTAGGTTTTTTCCCCGTGTTTTGTTTTTTACAAAATTCATGAGACTCAGCGATGTTTTTGCTAGCATTCATGTTTGATGAAGAGAACAGTGCAGGCCAGAGAACTTTCATAAACAACCATTGCCAGAGGCACCTGCAATGCTTCCCAAGGCTTGCAGGGAGGCAGTTGGCCTGCCTCCACTGACGTGGACAGGGCAGAACAGAGAGACCCAGGCAAGCATCTGGAAGCCTCAGGGCAGGTAGGCTAGGCTACCTTATGCTCAGTCTGTGTCCTCTCTAGCGGTCTTGGGGGCAATTTTCTGATTCCAAATCTTGACCAAAGCCACAGAAGGATGGGATGGGTGGAATTCCAGGTGATGGATAATGACTCCCTTGCAGCATAGAGATGCTGAGGGGCTGGGGTGTCTCTTCTGCCTTACCAGTAGCTGATCAGACCCTGAGAAATCGTTATTATGGAGCAAATCTCTCCCTAGTAGCAGAAATTTAACAGCTGAATTTATTTTCCATGTGGTTATTTCTTGCTGTAAGTGCCTTGCCTAACATTGTTGATTTTATTTTTGAAGTCTGAAGGACCCTCAAAATACATCCTTTAAGGGAAAGTATTTGGGAAAGCTGAGTAGGGTGTAAATGAGGAGAAGCAGCCACTCACTTGGGAAGCAGTGGGTACTGGGACTTATTTAGCATCAAGCCCCTGCATGGAGTGCAGCTAACGCAGAGAAGAGCATCCTCCCTTCCCTGTCCTTGGCTTGCTGGGCCTCGTGGAATGATGGGTAATTTCTTTTAGCATATAAACTGCATAGATTCTTTAGCAAAGTTTGTTTAGCCGGGGGGCCCATGCCGACACACTTGCCAGTAATGGATAACACCTCTTTGTGTCTTTCTGCTTCCTTCGATTTTCAAACCAGCAATGCTTTGCTCCTAAAGCCCTTTCTACCTTTCATCCTCACAGCAGAATGTGTCTGTCCCTGTGGGATGGTCATCTTTTTCTTGCAGATTGGAAGCTAAGGCTCGGGCATTGTCTGAGATCACCTCCATAAAGCTGAGGTTCAGACCCCTCTGTTTATACCCACTTCAGAAAAATTCTATGCCATAAATGTAGTAAAATTCTATTCCATAAATTTAGTAATTATCCCATATGCATGTCTGCACCTGTGCCACAGAGATCACGTGGAGATTAGAGGACAACAGTGAGGACTCTCCTTCCACTGTGTAGGTCCTAGGGAACACTCTTATGCTGTTAGCCTGCTAAGCCATCTGGTTGACCCTTTTCACCCCATGGAGGATTCCATGGACTGGAAGGAAGAGATGCTCATGCTTCCTCTCACTTCCTTAGCTGTTTTCTTTCTAAATCCCATGTAAGTTCACCTTCATTCTATATGTTATCCCTCATTGACTCTTAAAATGGCACTCTGTTTACCCAGACTTTGGTACCATTCCCACCACCCTAACCCAACATGGCACATCTGTGCACAGCATCTTTGTCTATCCTATTCCTCATCTGAGCAGCTCCTTCTCAATTCAAATATCACCTCCCATGGGAAGCCGTCTTTGGTTTATCCCAGCAGTTCTCAGCCTCTGGCTTGCCACCTTTTCACAGGGATCACATATCAGATATCCAGCATATCAGATGTTTACATTACAATTTATGATGTTAGCAAAATTATAGTTATGGAGTAGCAACAAGATAGCTTATGGTTAGGGGTCACCACAACATGAGCAACTGTGTTAAATAGTCCCAGCATTAGAAAGGTTGGGAACCACTGATGTACTCCATCTTTTTTTCTCACCCTTGAGAAGACCAAATCCTTCTTGTCCTTTTGGGGCTTCCAACATGCCTAAGCTGGATAATGCTATGGTTACTTATCCCACTGTCTACCATTCTTACTGGATTCTGTGTTGGGTAGCCCCAAATGTGCACACAGTATGGGTACTCCTTAAGTTCTGATGGGGTTATGTGCTGACAAACCCACTGTAAGTTGAACAGATCACGAGTCTCAAAAATGCATCCACTATAACTAATCTATTACCTCCCCCAGTTCAGTCTAGCCACTTAAACATACTCAGAGCACTTGCCTTAGCCTGCAGTGGAGCGAAGTCACTTAACACACAGCCTATTTGATAATATATTGCATACCTAGAGTGATTTATTGACTGGCCTGCTGAAAATGATGAACAGAATGCTTGTGCGGGTGAATGCTGACAGCAAGTCCAGGAATCCTGAGTTAAAGGAAGTGGGGGTTGTGGTCTGTTTGTTTCAATGAATGCAGTGTGGTACCTACAAAGCCTAATCTGTGAGGCATTCTCCTTCAGTGTCTACAGGCTCTTCTACTTCACGAGGGACATCCAGACTTCTGTACCTTAAGGAAGACTATCTCTGTGACTTTAACCGTGCTGTATGAAATCCTTCCAAGAGTTGGGTCAGGGTGGATTTGGGGTAGGTTGCAACCTCCAGAGAAGATTGACAGGCAAGGAGATGCCATGCTTCTCAGAGCATATCTTGTCACATGGGCACCGAGAGGCCCCATCCATGCCCACCTGTGTACCTATCTGAGCAGGCACTCTTACACCATCCTCCCAACTGGGCCTCTACTGGGAAACACTGTGAATGGATGGAGACTAGATATGGCCTATCCCAGAGGACTAGTGACAATTCAAAAAGGTGAACGTGACAACCTTGTCATTGCTGAGCTTTTCTACTGCGCACTTAAACTTAAATCTATCTCTGACTCCCACTCTTCTTTCCTCCCCTCAATATGGACAGGAAACTTGCTTCAAGGCAGAAAAGATGGTCATACTGACTATCTACTAGTGAAATTACACTTCTCCTCTGCAGATCTCCTTTGGTGGATTTGGGAATGTGTTTCCTTGCAACAATATAAAATTGCGTGATAACTACATGCTCCATGTTGATACAAGGACTTCCTGCAGACTTACTGCAGTCATAGTATTTCTGTTTGTCTTGGGAACGTAGCTAGTATGTATGGGGTGTTGAATAACTAGAAGCTGTGTTTAGAATTCAAGGGTCTGGCAAGTGATACTCCCTTGGCAATCACAGAGAAAGAACCCAGCACCAATATCAATTCCCACAACCCTTGATGGCTATGGGTGTGTTTATCTTTATAGATTTCTGATGGATGCATTCTGATACCCACCAGTGACTTCTAATTATCAGCTCATAACCCCCAACTTCCCTCCAGCTCTTGCTGGCTCAGACTTGGCATCTATCAGCAGCTCCCTTTGACATCCCCCCCTTGTTTTGAGAAGGTGCCTGTCATGGAATATTAAGGCTTAGTGGATCATCCACTCAGAACTGAAAGTGAGACCCCCCAGATAGAATTGCATGTGACAGGAGAGATGAATTCATCAAAATCAACAGCTCCTAATGAACACAATGTCTGGGTGCTAATGGGAACCTTAAGGAGTTAGGCGTGGAGTAAAGGCTCCGAGGCTTTCAAATGCAGATGTCCCCTAATAAATCACATGTTGGAACTCATCGCTTACTCCTTGGGTCCACTTTTAATGAAGACCATGGTGAGCTTGCTTCTCAGCTAGGGAATGAACAGGAGCCAAGCTGCCATCTTCATTCGGCCCAGGTCGGCCTGGAATGTCCCGTGACTGTTCGCTGGTAAGAAATGGCTGCTGCCTGGTGCTGGGCTGGCGGCTCTGCAATCAATCCCAGCTGCTGGGGTGTGGGCCGGGGTTGTGGGGGTGTGCTGCCACCTGAGCCTCAGGTTGGAATCATCTCTTATATCCTCATTAAACCCTGGCCCCTTACCACATGGGAGAATTTACAGGGGGGAATGAGGTTTTATTAAAGCCAGGGGACCTCCTTGACAGAACAGAAAAGCCTAATAAGATCTACGTGGCTCTCTTATCTAGGATGAAACTTTCCAGTTTCCCAGAGTCCTTCTTTACATTGGAGCTGCTGCCTCGTGTCTCTATTTCCACAGGTGCCTCATTATTTGGCTTAAAAAATGCCAAAAAGCGGTTAGTAGCCAAACTATCCAACAGCTTTTCCCCTCTAATGAAGGCCCACTGGCTTAGACTACATGTGTTTTAATGTCTGAACACAGTGACTTCAAAAGGTGTGTGAGCTTCCTTACAGTTGTGTGATCAGGATTTCGAGGAGGGGATGAAAAAAAAAAGCAGGCCTGATAAATGGGAGTATCTATGTCTTTTATACCAAGAGAAACCTGTGTCCAGGCATCCCTAATTTAGCCTCTTGTGATGCTGTCTGGTGGTCTCAATGTACTTTAAGCATATCTACAATTACGGGGACACAGCCTGACCATAGCACCCTGTGTGGAAGGCATCAGGTACCCACTGTATATTTCCTTGCCTCTCTATAAATTTGTCAGAGCCTTACAGAGAACGCTGCAGGCTTGAGTGGGCCAACCACTGGGCATCTGCAGTGAGTTTTTCTGGAATCTTTGCACTATGGCTGAAGAGGAATTCATCTAGATTCAAATGGAGAGTCAGACTATGCTGCCGCTTTTCAGACTCTCGTTTCCTTCCATTGCTTGGCCACACTGTGCTCTGACAACTTGCAAAACTCAGTACTCTTGCCTAGATCAAGTGGGAGAGCGAGATGTTGATGGCAGCATTTACCAACTGCACCATATTTTGAGGATTAATGGGGATAATGCAGGCTTAACCCTTAGAAAGTGCTCAGTACTCCATCACTGGCACCACAGAAATGCTTTTTATTATTTTACTAGTCAGTACTCCAGAAATACCAATTTCTGTAGCATTTTGGGGTGTCAATGCCAGACCCTCTGCCAAGCCCACAGAAACCTTATCTTCTTTGGAGCTCTGTCCATGTATAGGTAGGAACGTTGAGGGTTTTAGAAACTATACAGCATCATTTAGTGTGTGTGCGTGCCTGAATGTATTCCACCAGATGTTTGCCCAGTGACACCTGTGAGCCAGGCACTCTCCTGGTGCTGAAATTATTCTAAAAGCCACATTTTCAATTCATCCTTAGGGCTTCAAGGATTAAAATAGTGACAGGGTAAACATATGTCCTGCCATGGGAGGCTTCAAATCATGGAGCAGGCACACTGGTTGACTTAGAGACTCCCCTTCCAGCATGGAGCCTGGCTGCAGTTCCAAAGATTGTGCCACAAAGAGAAGAGATCTTCCCTGGGCCTATGCTAGCACACCAGAGTACCAAAATCCACCAGCCTGAAGGGAAAAAATTAAGCTCTGGAAATGAAGAAAGAATGGGTGGTGTCTTCTTTAACTCTTCTATTGCTGTGAAGAGACATCATGGATAACCGAAGAAAGCAGTTAATTGGGCTTTACATTCAATTTCAGAGGGTGAGCTCTTGACCATTGTAGTGGAACACATGACAGTGGATAGGCAGGCATGGCATTGGAGCAATAACTGAGAGCTTTGCACTCTTACCTAAAGGTAAAAACTAATGAGCTGGGAGAAAAGGGGTGGGGCTGGGAATGGTATGGGTTTATAAAAACCCATTCCTCCAATAAAGCCACATACCTTCAAACAAGGTCATACCCCCTAATCCTTCTCAAACAGTTTTACCAACTGAGAACCAAGTATTTGAATATATGAGCCTATGGGGCCATCCCCATTGAAACCACCATTGTTGGTCAAACAGGGCACCAACTCTACCATGTGCAGGATTGGTGTTGTGCATTTCATTCCAGGGATTTTTTAAAATTCCCTGGAGAGTTTTGGATTCGTAGACTGCTTGATGTTATCATCTCTAGCTTGGCTTCATTCTACTCCTTTAGGGTCGGAAAATTTAAGCTTTCTGCTGTCAGAAACTGTTCCCGTTCAGTACCCTGTTGTGGCATGCTGTGTGGCACAAACTTTTCCCAAAATACCATGGGCATGGTAATGGGCACCATGGGGAAGGAACTGACTTTTAAAATCTAAGCCAGAACTAGAATCAAGCAAGTGTCCATTCAGACATGATGATCAACGATCAATGAGCAGAGCATAGAACACTCATCAAGCATTCCTAACTTTGACCCCGAAGAGCCTGATGGCAGTTTCCACATCTCTGTGAACTTGCTTTCCAAGCCGGGCTTTCCTAAGGCTGATTTTGTAGCCTCTTCACATGGACCCAGATCCTCTTCAGAGTCAGGAGATGGACCAGATTTTTTGTGTGAGTAAATGGGAAGAGATCAGCAATTCTATCCTAGGCCATGATGAGGGCTGTGCTGCTAGGGATTGATGTGACATTCTCTTGCTCTTGTACCTTCTGCACAGTTTATCCTGAGTGGTCCCCTGTCCCCATGTCCCCCCTGAGACTCTGAGAGCAGGATTAAACCTCCAAGGCTTTTTTTCATGAGCTCTGCTTGGCCATGTGCTCTACATTGGAGAGATTTTGAATTCTGTTGAGGAACTCTCCACCTATTTCCTGTCAGAGAGGTGTAGGGAGAGCCATCAGACCCTAAAGGACAGAGAAGTGAAGATGCTGAAACTACTTACCTGGAGGGTGTCTAGGAAATACCTGCTATGCCCTGGGAAAGCTTTTTGGCAAATTCTTCCTTGCATGCCCAGGCTTCATTCCTAGGGTCTCTCACCCATATCTCCATCCTCATTGTACACAAGGCCAAAGAGTGTCACCAAAGCTTTTGAAAGACCATACCCCGGTAAGAAATCACATAACTCTGGCTCTGAGACCCCCTCATCATCATCCCTGCAGGCTGCCGTCTTCTACCCTCGACCCTTAGACCAGGGTTTCTCATACCAGAGAACCTACCTAGGAGAGCTGGGCTTGGGGGGAAAGTACCTGGCACTCTTACATTCCACTTCTCAATCAGGCAGAAGATTAGGAGGGGGAACAATCATTCTTGCCTTGTCTCTTCAGCCTGAGATGCTTGTGCTCTCTTGCAGAAGGGTCAAACTCCTGCTTGCTCTCTGGAGCCACACAGCACATCACCTATTTAAACCGTACCTACTGCTCAGGGGATGATCCTGGAATTAGGCTTTGATATCAGTTCTTTCCAGATCACCTATAAAAACACACTTCCTTTGATGAGCCTGTTATTGGCAGTGATGGTTTCCAAGCAGCCACAAAATGCCTGCCTTTCGGCCGAGGCTTCAGCAGGGTATTTTCCTGTTGACGCTGACTATCGGTACCTCACTTTAGGGCATACGTTATACCCACGGGAACTCTCCTTGCCTTGCGCACAGGCCCCTGGCTTCCTCCATTAGCAGAGCTGTACAATCATTATCCGCCCCCTTGGAAGGCTCCTCAGGTTTGTGACCGGATAACAGGAGCCATCGACCCTGCTCTCTCTGTTCTCCCCAGGCCTGGGGAACTCTCTGCTCACTTCATCTTTGTCTCCAGGAAGCCATGTCCTGTCAATTTGCTGAGAAGGGAAAATATGCTTATGATATCAGCAAGGGGTCTGCTGATGCGTCTTAGCAGGTTGCTGGCGCCTGGGTGGCTCTTGGGGCCTGAGAATCAAAGCAGGGGCTTAGGCCACTGGGCTCAGGGTTGTCTTTGTGGCTGATTTTGCCAGAGGGGAAGACAGGAGTTGAAAGGAGCTGTCTTGCTCGAAGGGCAGAGGGACTGTGGATTCTGTCTTCTCAAGCTGGGAGACTCGGGGTTCTATGCAGACAGGCCAGGCAAATTGGAGCAGGTGGACCGACCCAGGCAAGGAGCTGAATGCGGGAGCAGGAAGAAACGCAAACGTGGAGAATAAAGCAAGAGCGTGGGAAGTAGGGAGCAGAGTGTAGTCCCTCATGTGATCCTGAACGGCTAACACTTCAGACTATGTGTGAGGCGAATCAAGGCCAGGGATAGATCTGAATTTGATTCCCAAGGTTATCAGTGGAAATCCAGTGTCCCCACATGCCATGTAGCTGACACCAGCCAATTTTATCCTGGCAACCATGTAGTTTGGAGGGCTTTTCTCCAGAACCCTGCAGACAAGTGCATGTCAGTTCTCCCAGGCTATGGTTTAGTTGGCAGCTAATGACTGAGATGGGCACAGTGCCCAGGGTGGAGTCAGGTGTCTGTGCGCTGGGCAGAATGAGCCTCACCCATGCACTTGAGCGTCAGCTGCCTGGAGCCCAGGCCTGTGCACTCTCACCTGATGTTGGAACAGGGTCAGTAGTGACTGAAGAAGGCGGGACCATTGCTCCTCCTCTGCTTCTCATATCCATAGGGGAACCCCAGCATCTGGGCTGGCACTTGGACATCTGCTCTTCTGGATGCCTACAGGCTATGGCAGAGAGGAGCAGGGCAGAAGGAGGGCCAGTGTGCACTCAGAGGCTTCTCCCCCTTCCCCTCCCTCTCCCCCTCCCTTCCCCTCCCCCTTCCTTTCCCCTTCCCTCCCCCTTCCTTTCCCCTCCCCTTCCCCTCCCCTCCCCTCCCCCTCTCCTTTGCCTTCCCCTGGGACATCCTGTGTCCTTGCTCCTTCTCTTTTCCATTAGATTAAGCATGATTAAACCCTTTTGCATGTTAACCGAAAAGGGGGAAAGCTAAGGAAATACTCAGAAAAACCTCTCAAGCATGATCCACTGTACGGCCACATAGGCTTCCTCCACTCTTCCTCCTCATGTAGTCCACACTAATCTGACGGTGGATCATGTTGTGGGTATCTTCTATGGTGCAGGTCAGTGCCCTGCTGGGAAGCCTGCTTTCTTTCTTTTCATACCCTGATTGTACCTGGGTCTTTCTTATCTTGTCACAGGAAACTCCTTGTCCCACCCCATAATGATCTCAGGGCTGCGTTCCGTGCAGAAAGAAGACATAGGACAGCAAGCTTAGCAAAGAATTTCAGTTCTGCTGTTTCTAGTGGGAGAACTGGGCTATCCACTTGGCCTTCCCGCCCTTCAACACTCTACCTAATAACTGTGGTAGGACTCAGGTTCGCTCAGAGACAGAGACTAGCTTTTGGTTATCCTATCCCCCTAGCTCACTCCTTTCTGTTTTTTTCTTTTTTTTCAGCAGGACCCTAATGTGTGTCCCCTTAAACACACCTCCTCTATGTTGCCATATGTCATCAGCCAGACATGTCCATCATTTGACTGAGTACCTTAGCTTGTTTTCTATTGCTGTAATAAATATCAGGGGAGAGTATCTTAGGTCACAGTTATACTCCAGCATGAAGGGACGTCAGGGCAGGAACCCAAGATAGAACCTGGGGACAGGGACTGAATCAGAGACTATGGAAGAATGCACCTTATCACGTTGCTTGTTTTGGCTTGCTCAGTTTATTTTCTTATATACCACAGGACCTCCTACCAAGGGATGGCACCGCCCACTGTGGGCTAGACCCTTCTACATCAATCATCAACCAATAAAACATCCCAGCAGCTTGGCTAGAGGCTAGTCTGATAGGAACATTTTATCAGTTGAGGTTCCTTCTTCTCAGATGACTCTAGATTGTGTCAATTTGACAAAACAAAACAAGTAACTAAACAGACATACTGAGTCACCCCTGATGTTCGCCTTTAATAGGGGTTTTATTCCTAAGGGACTTCAGGTCTGCCTTTCTTGGTATCATAAAAGTTCCTTCCATTGTATCCCATTTGCAGAATTCTGGAATCTTCCAGCTAATTTTCTCAAGATGGGTTACAACTGGCCTCTCACTGAACCACAGCCTTTTATTTTCTTGGACAACTACTCTTGATTTCCTGGATAGCCCCAATCTGGAAGGTGGGCCAGAGAAAGAAATGTTGCTTATTTTCCTCTTTGTCTATTTTTAATACTATCTTAGGCAGTCATAAGGCACTGATCTTACTTGACAGGACCTCTTGGCATGAGAAATGGGGTTCAGATCTTCACCGTACACTGTACAGTAGTGCTTCTCAACCTTCTTAATGCTATAGTCCTTTACTACAGAGCTTTATGTTGTAGTGACTCCCAACCATAAATTCATTTCATTACAACTTCATTACTGTAATTTTGCTACTGTTATAGATAGCAATGTAAACATCTAATATACAGGTATCTGATATGGGAATCCCTGTGCGGTTGAGACCCACTGGTTGAGAACCACTATTGTGCAGTGTTTGTTTAGGTATCTGGAAGACCAGATTTATCCTTGCCAGATTTACAAAGCACTCCTTTCCTGGATTTTCTATTAATTAATTAGAGTTCCTGGCCATGGTTCTACTGAACCATACACTTTAGCAATGTTTTTATTATATTCTTTGTTTTAGAAATGAAGAAACTGAATCCCAGGAGCTTCTGGAGGGCAGGAGTAAGGATGACTTTTTCAAGATGGAAGGGAGCCTATAAGCTAGTTATTTAACTTCTGTGTCAACCACACTTGCCATCTCTCCAACCCTACTCCACACACCCAGATGGAAATCCAGGGATTCAGGTCACAGAAACACCAAGAACACCTTCTCCAAATGACCCACATATGCTGAGATTTTATTGACTTACCACTGACCTCTTTCAGCCAACTGTTCAGCAACAGGAATATACATTTAGTTTGTTTTCTAACCCTTCTAATTTGGTGAGAAGACATAACCATGGAGAAATGCCCACATAAAGCTTTCTGGAGCATCAGATGAAAGACATTCCTCTGAATGAATGCCCATCATAGGGTGTTTGGCTAAATCTTTCTCCAGAAACACCTTTCTTTCTCCAGAAGGACACCTTCATTAAGATGGATAGCAGCCCTAGAGTCTTGAACGATGCTCAAATATACCAGTCATTATATGAGTAAAGCTGAGAACCTGATAATTACTAGACACAGATGAAAACAAGTGAGGGTTAAAACATATAACTAAGTTAACTTCCTTCAGTTCACAAGCTGTTCAGTGTCACCTCTGGTAGTCCAACTACTAGAGTTTGATCTCATGGGGATTTTTAGTATAAGGAAAATTTCTGCTCTCGTGATGGAATGGTTGCCCTATCATCTGCTCTCAGCAAGAAGGTGGGCAGTGGTTTGACCTTCAGTGGACCTTTTGAAATCTCATGTCTTAGACAGGCTTAACACTGTTAAACCCATTTCCAACCCAGAAACGGGTGCTGGGGCCTTGTCTCTTGTTAAATAACCTTAATAAGCTGTCAAGAGGATTGGCACCCTCGGATGCCAATGACACCCTCATCTGGGACGCACCCAGGCAGCTCTGCCTCTTAATGGCTCTACTTTGGCATTCCACCACTGCTCCATCACAGAGGACAGGATCACAAGCTCTGTGCTCTCACAGACTGGCCCTGCTTGCACCAGCTGCCAGGCCTTTGTGGAACAAAGAAAGGCAGCGTGTTTCTTTCTTTGTAGCCCATTATTTGAAAGCAGTGTCTATCAGAACATCCTATCATTAGCTCCACATGACGAGGTCTGAACATAAATATGTCACAACCAAAATGCTAATGGCTTCCTCCCACCACCATTGCCCACCCTTCCCCATCGCACCCTCCCCCACTCCACACCCTTGTTGCAGATGGAGCTGCCTTTCAGGGATGACATCTGAGCGGTACCCCTGCCAAGGAAAACACTGAATCTGATGAGTGAGAATCCTCTTCCCCACAGGCCCAGGGACCACCTGCTCTTCACACACTAGGCGTGATAAAGTGGACAGGCTCAAGCTGTTGCTCAGACTCTATCCTGGACCTCTGACAGAGCAAGGTGGCCAGCCAGCTGCGGTCAGGGCAGCAGCCAGGGAAAAGGGCTGGTTTTCTAGGGACTCCTGCATCATACGTAGCTAAGGTCAACTTGAATTTCTTCAACCTTTGCCTTTGTAGGTTCTTTTACCATCTTCACCAACTTTCGTACATTAGCATAAATGAATCTAAATTTTCACGTGAGAGCAGTGTGGGGGTTCACTAAAAATTAAGTATAGGATTATTATATAATCTACTAATTGACTAAAAAGAGTTGGAAACAGGGTCTCAAACAGATATTTATACATTCATGTTCATGAAGAAACTGTTCTACCAAAAGGTAGACATAGCCCAAGTCTGTTGATGGATGTATGGATAGGCAAATGCGGTATATCCATACAATGGAATATTATTCTATCTTTTAAAATGAAAGAAAATTTGAAACATTTTAATGACATGAATCGATCTGGACAAAATTATGCTAAATCAAATAAGTCAGTCACAAGAGGCCAACTTGTTTATGATTATGGTACTGAGACTAGTCAAATTTTATAGACATAAAATAAGGAGATAAAAAGAGTTTACATTGAATTTTCATTGAAAATAGAAAAATGAATGTTATGTATTTTGCTAAAGAAATTAAAGCATACCATATATCAATTTCTTATTTCACAAATTGCCAAGTCTGAATATTGGTTTTCATGTTATTTTTACTTTTTGAATGACAGGACATGTGTGAATTAGAAATCTTTGGGCTCTATGTCCAGCACTTTTTTCCAGTGTACCATTATCTATGCCTGACATAGCCATATATAGGATTTATGTTAAAGTCTACCTGTAGACTACTGATTACTTACCTGAGTAATATTCATTGCAACTTCAGCATGATTCTGTACCAATGCTTTAGGCAGTCAGAGTTAGCATAAATGCTGCATCCCACTTCCCATCTCTGAATTTTTGTTCTGTTTTGTTTGAGAGACAGTCTCAGTCTCAGGGTTTCCACTGCTGTGAAAAGACACCATGACCAACACAACTCTCATAAAAGAAAGCATTTTATTTAGGCTTATTTAGTTGAGGCCTAATTTAGTTTCAGAGATTTAGTCCATTATAATCATGACTGGAAGCATGGCGGCATGTAGGCAGACATGGTGCTGGAGAGGTAGCTGAGATTTGTACATCTCGAAGATCAGATAGCTGGAAGAGTGAGTCACTAGGCCTGGTATGAGCTTCTGAAAGTTCAAAGCCTCCTCCCCTATGGCATACTTCCTCCAAGGCCACACCAACTCCAAAAAGACCACATCTTCAATAATACCACTCTGTATGAGTCTGTGGGGGCCATTTTTATTTGGACCACCATAGTCTTATGTAACCCAAATTCATTTTGTAACTAAGAATGACTTTTAACTTCTGATTTGTGTGTGTTCTCCTTCTTAGTGCATAGATTATCACATGCATCACCATGCACCATGCCTAGTTTTATGCAGTGCTAGGGACTGAACCCAGAGCGTTGCACATGATTCCCAAGTGCTTTACCAATGGAGACATATCCCTAGCTCCCATCTCTTCCAGTTGGCACTCACAGTAGTTTCTTGGTCTTGGTATACTTACTCTGTCACTATAGCCTTGCAAAGTCTTGAATGTGTGGCATTGGTGTAGATAAGATGTCACCATCCCTGGAATGTTACTGGAATGAATGATTGTGCTCTGTCTCCCTTGAAAGCTGCTGTCTAGGACTATGTCTGGGTTTGAAGCAGCACTCTTTCTTCATAGATGGCATTCCACTGTGGCCCTTTCAATGGCCCCTTGCATCTCAGATCGTGCCCTCCTTCCTCTTCCACCTTAATCTGAGTTGATCAAGTTCCAATGCATTTCGATGGTTTCATGCTTTGGGTGGGGTCCATGGAAGTTACAAGACCTATCACCCCTATCATCAAGAGAGGATCCTTCAGGGGGTTCCTGTGGACTCACGGACATGTGGACTCGCAGACACATCCAGAAAATGTGGACTCACATTTTCTAAATGGATTTTATTCACAATCAGCCTGGACTGGAAGCTGCTGAATATCCCTTCAGATCCAGTTTTGCTATTGATACCATTGAAGGAAAGAAAAGGGACAAAATAGGTGTCGATTTCTACTTTTCTTTTTTAATGTTCTTATATCCTTTGAAAGATCAAAGGAAGACCACATAGAACCAACTCTCTTTTTGTTCTTCATCACCACCCCCCATTATAATAGAACACAGGAGGGAAAATTCCAGCAAACAAAATTGTTCTCAGACATCTTTTTATTTCCTTTCAGTGGCTTTGATTGAGGTCCTATGGCTTTAATCAAAATATTCAGGGAGGCAGAGAAATGATTCAGTTAAAGTAACTCCTGGCCCCACGCTCTTCCTTTCCAAATGCTGCCGCCTTCCTCCACACACACCCCGGTTTTTATTGTCTTCCCCTCTTCTTACTCATTAATGTAGGTAGAAAAAAAATTCTTCTAACAAAAGGAGAAAGTGAGGACAAGAGAGAATTTTTTTTTCTTCTGAGCAAATAACTCCGTGCTGGCTCAGTCACTCTGCAGCTGACAGACCCCTCTCCAAACTCCACTGTCCCCTCCTCCTTCCCACTTTGCTGAATTCATCCATCACTCTGGGAATGATGAATAAAAGGCCCAATAAAAAAATCAATCCATCATCTTTTGTGAGCTCATTTGATGCCTGCATTGGAAACATAGTGGGCCCCTGGTCAGTGAATGCTCACTCCAGGCATTGCAGGTCTATGGTAGCCTTTAGAGATACTAGCACGTCATTGGGCTGGCACCATGGGCGACCTCATGGTTGCCATCACTGTTTCTGGTACATCTGAGATTTCTTTTTCTCTCCGAATTTCCTTCTAATTTTCTCTAGAAGGAATTCACTGGGCTCCAAAGCCAATAGCAGCAACTACCACTGGGGCCTCAGTATGGCCAGCGCCTTGTGTGTGGGGGAGAATGGTACAGAAGACTGGACAGGTTAAGGTCACCATCTTTAAATAGCTGTTTGCATAGCTCTCAGAAACCTGGTAGGTGATACACACCCCACTGTTGCATCTAACATTCATTCTGTGAACATTGAACGAGATACGACACAGGGTTATGAAATTCTTAGCTACCAGGAATGACATGGCACCTGGCACACATGAGCCTGTGCTCAAGCTGCATTTCATAGAGCAACATAACAGGTTGGGAACGGGGTGGGGAGAGATTGAAGTTGGTGTGCCAGCTTAAAGCCTATACCTGCTACAACCAGCCCATGCAGGCCTCTCTGCTGTGTCTTCTGTGCTCCTGGATAGATAGAGTGTCTGGCCATGATATAGTAGTTCAAGGAAAATTTGTGATGCTTTTCCCTATGTCTGTCAGTTTTTTATCTGGGTTCTGTATGGTTTTGTATTGTTTGGGTTGAGAGAGGCACCACTGAGTCCTGAGGCCAGTCATCTCCAAGACAGGCTGGTCCAAGGCCTGCCCCAGAAAAGTCAGTTCTTCCCTGCTGAACTTTGTATTCTCAGCCATTATCTTTTTACCCCAATCTTCATGGTCTCTTTGTTGGGGTTGCGGTAACAAAGGACCACTGGGGGCCCTGAAGAGATGTGTAAATTCCCACAATTTCTTTGAAGTTTGTCAGGAGACCCGACAGACCACGAGAATGCTAAGAGTTATGTATGGATGATGGCCAGGGTCTTCCCTAGATGATTTCATATTGTGATCTCCCCTGGCCCCTGAAATTGGGTTGGTGAAAGGTCAATTTTGGAAAAGAAGGTACCCACACATCCAGATATGTGGCAGTAGTCCTTAGAGCTGTGGACTTTGGTAGGACACCAAAATGGGATGCTGCTGTGTCTGTCACAAATCCCTAAAGGGAATACATTTGTTAAATGTTATAATTACCCTTCCACAGCTGAACTCCATAGCAAATGAGAACTCGATAGCAATTGAGACCTGTATAGCAGTTGAAGCCACACACAGGCCCATTACTGTTTCTCAAATGACGTATTCATTTAGATAAGGCAAGCAATTATACATCTTGATTAGACCACTGCCCTCAAGGGGATAAGGCATTTTTCAGATTGTCTCCTCCTTGTAAATAATGCCATAGGACTGTAGACCATGTCCCACATATCTCCTCTCCCTTTCCCTTTCTCTCCCCTTCCCTCTCCCTCTCCCCCTCCCCCTCCCTCTCCTGCTCCCTCTCCCCTCCCTCTCCCGCTCCCTCTCCCCTCCCTCTCCCCTCCCTCTCCCCCTCCCTCTCCCCCTCCTTCTCCCTTAGGGTAAGCATAGAAAGCACAGAGCTGTGTGCACCATAGACATTCTGTTGTTCTTCTAAACTCCTAAAAACAGAAAATGTAGTATGTCTACATGAACATGGTAGATGTTAGGAACGATAATGATAAAACCTTAGGCACAAGTTTCCTTCACTTTGCTGAAAGTATATACACTATTACTTTTAATGACTACCACAATGAAATAGTGCTAATAGGATAACTGTTAAAGGCCTTGATTATTTTCTCCTTCTGAAACAGGAAAGAACTGCGTATCAAAACACCCTAAGGTACCTTGCCTACTTAAACACAAACCTGTTTTCAATACCATTTTACAGATAAGAAACCCACATAGCAAAGCCTGCAGTGGCCATGCTTACTTTTAATACCTGTGCTAAGGATGAAGGGAAAAGCAAATCTGTCGAGCTTGCTAGCCACTCAGCATAGTCCATTTGGTGAGCTGAAGGCTGGCTGGACACCTTGTCTTTAGGTAGTCCAGGTAGCTGGGATCTGGGAAAGAACAACTGAGCTGTGCCCTGATACACATGAAAGTGTGTGTGATTACACATGCCTTTACTGATATGCAAATGAAAGCAACACACACACACACAAACACACTCCTGTTTTTTTCTCTAAAAAATATAGGCCATGATCCAAGACAGCTCACCCAGGGGAAGAATATCCCTTAGGCAACCTCCTTTCGTTTTCAGGCGAAAACCCCAAGTGGCAGACACTTTCTACAGAGGACACACATCTGGCTTGAATTGAAAGTAGAGGAAAAAAGGATTTGTGTGCTTCAAAATATCTGGATAATTAAATAACTTCACAGTACCCTTCCAGATGGTTGGTGGCGCATGGATGCAGCCACAGAAAGACTTTGTTTTAAAGTTTAAACCTACTTTAATAGTGGCAATGGAATTTGAGTCTTGTTCACAAATCCTCATCTGCACTGTGGCACACTTACACTTACGTGGGGTTTGTGGGGTGTGTTTGTGGGGAGAATGTGTTGTGGTCTTCCCCCCTGCAAGGAAGGCCTAGTGTCCAGTTGCTTCCTGCCTTCCGGAAACACATTTCTCTGCAATTCCTTTCTCAGACTTCGGCTTAGCAAAATCCTTCACTGTAACTTGGGCTCAGCAAGGCACTGTTATTTATTTATTAGAGTTGCCTGCAGAGTTCTAAGACCACCGGGTGTACGCACAAATCCATAAAAACACACAATGCAATTTCCAAACACTGCAGTAAAGTCCCCCTGAAGAGTGCACTGTCACTGGGGATGTAAAGCTGAAAAGGCCAGTGATGGAGGCAGGGAAGGTTGGCTGGCTTCCTGTGAATCAAATGAGGAGGAACAGGTATAGTCTTTAGTTTTTCTTGGGGAAACATCTGGGCCCCCATATGGGCTCAGAGAAAATGAGGGAGGCTCAGCCTGATCCTGTCTTTATAAGAACCTGGTGGGCAGACACCACACTGAAATTGCTGTCTGGGTCTTGTAAGATTCCTAAGTGGACCAGGGTCAAGCTCTTGCACAAGTTCAGGGGTCACTGTGTACTAAAAATGTAGAATTGAATCCTCCTGTGGGACTAGGATCCAGGACCAGGGCATCTTCCCATGAGGCAGACCCTTGTGAGCAGCAGGAGGCAGAGAGGCCTCTCTCTCTCAGCTCCCTCTTTCCTTTATACCCTTCACCTTTGTCAGGACCCTCAGTGCAGACCTTTTGTCCAGGAACACTATCCAATGCCAGGCTCTCAACCTTCCAAATGCTGCGCCCCTTTAACCCAGTTTCTCATGGTGCACTGATCCCAATCATAACATTGTTTTGTTGCTATTTCACAACACTAATTTTTCTGCTGTTATGAATCATGATGTAAACAGGTAAAACTACAGCTTTCTCCAGAACGCTGCATATTCCTGTGCTCATGGTTGCCATGTGACTCCCTTATGGGGTATGTTTAATTCTGTTCTATCTCTTCCTCAGAGAAGAAAGGTTGCTTCCGATCCGTTTTTATGGGACCCCCCACAGAGGAAGAAATCCTTAACCGATTTCAACTCCATTGCTTTTTACTTTGTCTAATAAGCTTTTCTAGGTTCCCTCTCTGCTCTCTGACCTTCCCACTCTACTTTCACCTGTAATTCTCAGAATTTGCTTCTGCTATGGAAGCAATGTTCCCTGGCTCAAAATGATCGTCTAACTGTGCCCCTGTCTGTAATATTCGTGCCCAAGTCTTCTGTTTGGTATCCACCATCAGTGGACTCAGATCTGTCCTAGGGAATTACCTAAGCAGCCACTAATGGGTGGAGTCAGCAATTCACCTGCAAGTGATGCTTTTGGGCTCTTCATTTTGAAAGAGCATAAGACTGTGGGCACATTTAAAGATTGGACCTTCAACTTTTGTTTCTTAACAACAGTATTGACCAAATGCAGGAAGTTCATCTTTAATATCACTGTTTATAAGCTGCTTGGCGATGTTTACCATAGTTATAATTGGTATCATTAAGCTTAGGTGACATTATTAATGCCACTGATTGAATTGCTATAAACCCAACACTGCCATTTACACAAACAGCCATGTCTGAGATCCTGGCATACATATTTGAGCATCAGGGTGGAAGCACAGGCCATGGCAGGCATAATCTGGGAGGAATCTTAAATTTTACCTTTCTGTTGGAGCTTCAGAATTCTGCGTGAAAATACCCTTACTTGCTACTAGTGATACCGTTGTCCTTTCTAAAGTGACATACCAGTTCTATCATTGCAAGAAGCACCAGGTATCTCTCTCTGAGAGCCCTCCTACATCTCAAAGTGAGCATCCATACCCTGCAGCTTCATTGTGTCCCTTGTTCTAAAGTCTACTTCCCCATTTGGCATATAACCATTTCCTATCAGGTTTTCCACTAACAAATGATAGCCTCTTAGCTGGGGATTGACTGTTCCCACCAAAACTCATGCTGTGACTCAAACACCATCACAACAGTTTTAAGACACCTTGGGGAATGGGTTCATGCCATAGTAGGGAAGTAGGCTACTTATTGTATCATAGTAGTGTGGCTTTGCTAGAAAAGTGAGATTGTTTTTCCGCCCTCTCTCCCCATGTTTCTCAGCAGACAGACAGCCTATAGGTATAAGATGTACCCTGTCCATCTTGAACTTCCCAGCCCCAAAGTGTGAGGCCTGAAATGTGTTTATCATTTACCCAGCCTGTGGCCTCTTGTTACTGCAACACCGACTTCCCTGAACCGCCTTTTCTCTCAGAAACACATCCCATGCCTGCTGTGGAGGTTCTCCATCTCCCCTTCACCTTCCCTTAGATCAGAGGTGTCGCCATGTCCAGGAATCCTATCTGGGAGGTTCTCCATCTCTCTCTCTTTATTTTGCCCATGTTCTGTTTGTTTTCTCACTGTGGCTGGAGCTCTTGGATCTAAGGTAGAGGCAGGTGCAAGTCTGTGCTTGGTAACTGTAACGGAGTCAGAAGGAGTATGTTAGATAGGGACAGTGTCATTGACTGGACTGTTGACAAAAATTTGGGGTGATGATGGGTGTGTCTCTACCTCTCAGTCAATGGCTTCTCCCTTCTGGGTATTAAAATCTGAAAATAGTTGTCCTTGGGATTTGCCAGTTAGAGTTTCAAAGAACAGTGACTGGTCAGACTGCCATACTCACAAACGACTCTGTAGGAGATGACACCAGGGCTCCTAGAACAGATGGATAGCCTGGGTGCAGACTGGTACCACGTACAGACGTACAGCATTTGGGTCACTTTGGCAGCTGGAAACAGTATCTCTTCCAGGCCATGTTAGCTCTTTTTGTGTTGAACTGTCCTACATGGTTTTTTTCTCATCTTGCCATGGGCTTTATCCTATGGAGCTATGAAGACTGGAGGATAAAAGCAAAGAGTCCAGAGTACCATGGCCAAGAAGATGGGGAACACAGTTCATTTGCCACCAAAGTAGGGTTGCTTGGTCTTACCTGCCACCATGGCCTCCTGTAACAGACGGTTTCTCCCAAAGGAAGGACTGCTTGCTTGTTGGAATCCTCTAAAACAGTGTGCTGCAATGGGATGCCCATAGTCCCTGACCTTTGTGCCAACGAATTTCAAAGCTTCTCAAAGACCCCTGTCTCCTGCGTGTGTGCAGGTGTTGTAAAGGGCTACAGGCACCTTCTTCATGCTCCCCTGGTACTGTCAGTTGAGGTGCCTTCAAGAGGGCCGCTGTGGAGCTCGTAATTCCTTGTCTGGTTCTCTGCCTTTGCCACATCTGTACATGCTCGCTGGTAAGCAGAGGGGGAGCTGGGACATCTTCCTTTATGAAGACAATCATCTGTCTCTGAGTTTTCCTTGTCTAGATTAAGGACAGCATCTGCAGAGCAGGGGTGTACTAGGGCACACACATGTGTTCAGGCATCCAGGGATCATAGGCCATGTCGGTGCCCGTATTCCAATAACTTACGTGTGTGAGCACTCCTCTGCACGAGCATGACAATGCATTATGACAAGGAGTTATTTTTGCCAAAGACTCCAGCCCAACACCCTCTGCCATGGGAATATTATTTTCCCTGGTGGGAGAAAGAAGCGCTGTAGTGGCATAGTTGCTGTGGCTTTGAGAACAGGGAACAGCACATTGGCTCCAGATAACGAAGCCCTTGGAAGATTTTCAACCCCAGTGGGTTTCAAATCATTACTCGCCCTGGATAAATCAGTGGTGTGATCCATGTGCGTGGATTCCAGCCCATTCCTTAATACACTGGCTTGGTGCTCGCCTTACTCCCTGCTCCAGGCAAGCACGACCCAACTCTTGTCTGTAATGCTTCAGATGCCATTAATTCAAACCCACCAGGACAGTTGTTCGTTTGATGTTCCCTTGGGGGAACATTCCAGGAGGTCCCACTCTTACTGATGTGGAACTCTCTGGGGGTCAGTGTGCATTGAGGACATCTGTTGGGGGTGGGGGAAAGAGAGACACAGAGAGAAAAAAAATCCCTTGGGCTCAGGCTCCATGAGGGAACCAGATCTGACTTGAAAAGAGCAGAGACTTAGAAGGGTAGCAAAGCTCTCCAGAAGCTCTCCAGACTTGGTGGATGCCAGGCTAAGAGGGCATTCCCCTCAGAGAACAGGACATCTGCTACCTCCTCTCATGACTGGGCAAGAAGATCCTCCCTGGACAGTGCCTTAGTTTCCTCCATTCATGCATGAGGAAAGAATGCATGCTTTCTCTCAACGACAGAAGCAAATTGTTCCTAGACACTCATCGGGCAACTAGGGTAGAGGAAGCTGCAGATTATAACCCGGATTCACATTGGTCTGATTTCCTTTTGTTTTAGTTTCTTTCCAGTGTCAGAATATCACCTAAACTAACTTTCTGCACAGCACAAGCATTGTAAGATGTAATAATAGGTGTGTCAAACACAAAGGTCCCAGTGAATATAAGAAGACATTGTTTATAAATATTAGATTTACAAGCAACTTTTCCCCAATGTGTGTACGCTGTGCTGCATAGAACAGAGCAAGCAAGCCTGTGATTAAGTAATAATGATAAGATTACAGCAATTGGCACCACACTGATGCTAAGTTTATACCATAACAATTAGCCCTCAGATGTAATTTAATACAGGCAGAAGCACATACTTAAGAATGGGTCTAAGAACTACGCAGAAAGCTATCACAGAAAGTGTTCTGGGCTGCAGCCATAAAAATCGGGCCAGTAAAACTCCGTCAGCCAACCAGACATTCTGTTATTTGATAAAACTAATAATGCAAAACTTATTGCTAGAGCAGAAACGTCATAAAAATGTAGTAAAAAATAAACAAGCACATGGCTCTGGCAGGAGAGTTGAAAACAAGTGTGGAAATTGAAGACATCAAAGTGTAGCCAAGAAGAGTCTTGGCAAGTGGGAATGGGTGATGTTCACATGTATTAGTGAAAATTCTTGAGGAATTTTGTGTGTTTTTCTCATGTTTGAGCAATATTTTGGGAAGTGATATTTCATACATCCTTGTCTCTGTACCAAGATTTTTCGCATCCCAACATTATTTTGTAACATACTTGGTTGGGTGACGTCTGTCGCCGTGATGATGCCTTTTAGTAAAACTATTTGAAACTTGGAAAAACAAAGGTAAAAGGAGAAGGGCTGAAGGTTATTAAGCCTCAGAAGCATCATTTTACTGGTGTTCTCCCAGTTAGCTTCTAGAACATTCTGGAGGAAGAATGGGCAATGTAACCCCACATTACAGAGGGGGAAAGGGAAGCTCTAGTGGGTGGGAGATAAGTGGGGATCCCTGCAGATGATGGGAGATGAATGAGGCACTAGGCTAGACCATTATGCTCCTGCCTGGAGCTTCTATGTTTTGACAGAGGTGAAGATGGAGTAAGTCGAACCAAGGTTAAGACACAGCTCTGTTGGTAGAAGACTTGCCTTTAATCTCAACTGCTGCATAAAGCTAGGCTTGGTGGCATTGACCTGTATCCCCGAGTCTAGGAGGTAAAGGAAGGAGGATCAGAAGGGCAAGGTTATCTATCCCTGGCTACATCAGTGGCTATACCACAAGGGAGAACTGTGTCCTCAGGTAGGACCTGCTGCCTGCCTGATGAACTCACAGCTTCCCATGGTAGAAAAACTCTTCACCTGTGTTCCTTTTCTATTCAGATTTCACCTGCCCCAGCATCATTTGGGGCACAAAGACTAAGGTCTAGTATTTCTAGCTTCCAATGGTCTCATCAGAAGGTCCAGTCTTTTGTAACCATCCAATGGCTCTATCCACAGTTGCCTACCATCCAGATAGACAAGGTTGACCTCTTGTCCCAGAGCTCTACTGAAGCCCCACTACACAGTCTGGTTGGTGGCTATAGGTCAGCAGCTTCCATGGCTACTGAGCGAGGTGTCTTCCAGGCAGCAATGGACACACATATGTATGAGAGGGTCCTGCTTTAGGGAAGCCTATTAGAGGAGGAGAAAGGAGACTGCTGTTTGGAGTCTGAATGGGTTAGAGGCCTGCTTGGACTCTCGGATGGTGGCCAGCAGGGAAAGTGGGGATGTTGTGAGAGGAATACCAAATTTCTCCTGGCAGAAGCCTATTCCAACTGAACGCAGCCTCCTTGCCCTTAAATCCAATTAAAGGCCAATCTTATGTCAGTGGAAATGTATGCCAATCCTAATATAGTCTAATAAGGCTTAAAATAGCACTCTGTGAGTGGAAAGCCCTGTGGTTTAATTTGATTCGCAGCCCAATAACAAGCTTAATAAGAGGGAATTGGCCCCCTTTTATTTTCCAATGCGCTTTTCTTTCTTTCTTTCCTTGATTCCTCTTTTTCTTTCTCTGGAGCTTTCTGGAGTAACTGAGAAAATGAGGAGCAAGGGAAGGATGAGTATTCCTCTTCCTGTCAAGCTTCCATCAGACAACCTTGAGTTCCTGTACCCAAGTGAATGTGGGTCTGGCATAGGGCAAGCCTTCAAGACCCTTTGCTTGGTCCTACATTTGACTCATGCCATACCTGAACAAGGTTCATCTTCTATGCTTCCTGCCTCCCATTGGCAATAAGATGATGGATGGAGGGCCTATTTCTTGGATATACTCCCTGGATGAGGGGCCTCACCACTCTCTTCTTTATAGACCTTGGCTCTTACTTTTCTGACTAGTGGGGACAGTGGACATTCACATTTTCAATGGCCCACCATGACAGACTTCAGGATGTCTGGCCACAGATAAACTTTAAGAACATTATAGAAGTTGATCCTAGGATTTGCTATGCTAATCCTTGAACTGAGGATTCTTAATACTTCAGAAACAGTTTTGTTATTCAGGGTATTTTTTTCTAAAAGTATAATAAAATAAAATTCACATGCCATATAATTCATTTATTTGAAGACAGTGTTCAATGGCTTTTATAGTTCAATAGCTTTCACTACATCTACAGTCTTCACCACATTTGATTTTAGGATACTTTCATTAACCGAAAAGTGAACTCCATACCCTTTAGCCATCCCCCTCCAGCTCATCATACCTCCCATCCCAAGCAACTACTCATCCTTTCTGGCTAGACTTGCCAGTCTGGACATTGTATGACAATGGCATTATATGATATGTGGCCTTTCATGCTCACCTTCTTTCATTCGTCATTATGTTACTGAAGTGCATCCACATATTTCAGCTGTTTGATCATTTTTATTGCAGCAACGTTCCATTATGAGACTATACTACTTCTGCACATCCACTCCTCATTCATGGACTTATGGATAATTTGGACCTTTAACAAAATGTTTGCCAGTGTCTCACATAGCCCAGGCTGGTCTCCAACTCACCAAGTAGCCAAAGCTAGCCTTGGATGATCCTCTTGCCTGTGTCCCACAAGTGCTTAGATTGAAGGCATGTACCATCAGACCTGACTGGACTGTTGTATCACTCTACTTTGAGCTTGTGATGAATGATGCTTCTGGGAACAGTTACATACATGAGCTATATTTTTAGTCCCTGTAGCTGCAGACATAAGTGTAGCATTGTGGGGTCATGTAGCAATCTTTATCAGACCATTTGAGGAAGACCCTGACAGTTTGCAAAGCAGATGCATCCTTGATATGTGTACCAGCAATGTGCGAAGGTCTTGATTTCTTCACTTCTTCACCAATATTTGTTACAACCCAACTTTTATTGTGACCATCCCAGCAGGTGTGTGATGGAATCTCATCATGCCTCTGATTTGCATTTTCTGAATGCGACTGATATACTGTTGATACAAACTGGTCTGTGAGTTTATAAACAACTAGATCTGAATTCAAACCTCATGCTAACATGATTTGGAGAGGAACATATTTGGTGTCTTAGAATCTTCATTTCCAGATTTGTCAAGCTGAGGTTGAGTTACTTTCTCTGAGGAGATTCACTGAGAAAACTTGACAATATCCAGCATGTTTTTTCTGCCTCCTTCTCACTCTTTCCTGATTAGTATGTCCCATCATAATGGGACAGTGGGCCGGAATGTAAATTTTGCCACCATGTCAGAAGAAATCTTAATTTTAAAAAGAAAGGGGAGGGAGGTGATGATGGATTGTCCCAACACAAAGGAAAAGAGCTTTTCATGTCAAAATAAAGAAATCGGAGCTCTGATTTTCCCCCTCACAAGAAGAAGCAGAGGATGAGGAGTGACCGAATGGCCATTCTCAGTGTAGAGAGTGATTATGAGGAGGATGGTGACCAGCTGTTCCCAGCTCGATGAAGGACTTCACAAGGAAAGGGCACCAGGACTGCGGGAAGCTGCCTGGAGCTTAGCTATTAGGTCCATCTCCTTTGCTGTCAGGGTCGTGAAATGTTGTAATGGGAATTCTTCAAATTCCCTGTCCTCAACGTCCTTTCCAAATGTAATTAAGTACATTTAGGAGTGCGAATGAGATGCCCAGAGGCAGGGCACATCCTTCCAGCACTTGTGTGCAAGCTCACGCACACTCATGCACACACAGACACATTTACACACTCACACTCATACAGTGTCTCTGTCACACCCACACACAAACACACACACACACTCATACAGTCTCTCTGTGTCTCTCTGTCTCTCTCATGCATTCGAGTGTGCATGCAAACACACACACACACACACACACACACACACTCATACAGTCTCTCTGTGTCTCTCTGTCTCTGTCTCTCTCCCTCTCTCATGCACTCGAGTATGCATGCAAACACACATACACACACACACACACACACACACACACACACACACACACACACACACACTGCAACTCCTGGCCCTTCCAACCTCAGCTGTCCTCTGAGCAATCCTCTACACATGCCAGGCAGCTCAGGGCCCCATCCCCTCATCCCATGTTGTGGCTGGATAGGGTTGATTTCCCTGCTCTCCCTAAGTGCTGTGGGGGCGTTACCACTCCTCTATTTCAGTAGAGAGTGATGGGGTTTCTATACATAGATGAGGCTTCTAACTTCACTGGCAGCTCCTGGGTTGAAAGATGCTGTTAAGAGAGAGGGAGGGGAAGAGCTAAGTAACTCCTTTATGTATTTATTTTCAAAAAGCTCTCAAGAAAAGCTCAAACATTTAGTCCCTCGTTGTGACACATAGGAGGTAGACAGTGTAGCCCTTAGCAGATCATTCAGCCTTGGAAGCTGAAAGACTGTGTTAAAGATGAGCAAACAAAGGGCACATCAGGGAAGTCCTAGGATGAGGGTCACAGAGAGCAACTCTCATATTTGTGATGGTTTTCTATTAGTAATTATGTCCCTTTCCATTGTGTTTGTGGTGGGAACAGTGAGAGTTTCCTACCCAGCATTCTGCCTTTCTCCTATAGTAAAGAGATTTAAGACCATAGTTCCACTCCCAGGGCCACAGGAGGGCTTCTATTGGCTCAATCTAACCAGGGCATTTTATCCACTTTGTGTCCAGGGCTACCTAGAATCATAATCCTTAATCTTATTAGTGTCCTGAGATTCCCTGGCTCTAGAGATTGTAGCTATGTCCTTCCATAATTTTGAGCTGCCCTTTCTTTTCTGTCTCTCAATCACAGCACAAATATACTGATCCCTGATTCCTTTGGAACTTCTAGCAGGAATGAGGGGTAACTTGGAACCCCTGCTTGCTACAGTAAGCAACCTCTTCAGTTTATGTTGACATTGTGTGAACTCTGGGATTCTTATAGTGTGATATGATATGAAGAGACGAGAGCAGCTTACCTTCATCCATCCACTTGCTCATGTACAGTTGGATCTGTGAGTCATGTCCTTGGACCAGAGCAGCAGAAATACAAGAGGCACCACAGAGCTATGTGCTTAACCTTGGGAGATAGGTGCTTTCATTACTTGTACATAGCTGTGAGCCACACACCTAAATAAACTGAAGGAAGAGGATTCACATTGTTCACGCTTTCAGAGGGCTCAGTGTCTTCGTGTGGTCCCTTTGGCAGAATATTGTGGTAAAAGATATTCTCTTCTTTACAGAGGGTGGGAAGAAGAGCACAGAAGGAGAAGGACTAGGTGCCACCTTTGAAGGCACTCCCCAGTAGCCTGCTTCCTCTAGTTTTCCAAACCTCCCAAAGGTGCTCTACCCTCACAGTAGAGTCACCAGCTGGAGACCAAGTATTTGACAAAATAAGCCTTCCTTATTTATAAATAAGAAATATCAGCCAGTTTGCCATGTTTCTTACACAGAAGGCAGAGAAAGTGATGGGCTAGATCAACAGTCTACAGTTAGCGTGTGTTGGACAGGCTTCTTCTTATTCTTCCATGCACGGGGGAATGAGTAAAGTGGGGAGGGGAGCCTTGAATAGAGCACCGAACCAATGAAGTCCTCCCCCACTACCAACCTGAGGAAAAGCAAGGAGGCAAATGAGACTTGTTCCTTCTTCTCACTCATTTTACACCATAGCCGTTCCAAGAGAGCCATCCCAATGAGGGCTTCTGTCCATGACGCTCTACAGGGGAGACTGAGTTAAGATGACCATGTGGGAAACACTATATATGTCCATGTCTCCCAAGAGCGGGTGTTTCCCGAGAAAGGAGGTGGAGCCAGCCCAAAATGGTAAGAGCCCAGGTTGAGTAAGGATGTGTAGGGTGGAATCGGGGCCACTGTCATTGTCATTTTGGGCAATTGTCCTCTCTCCCTTGCTACTCATCCCGTGCAATCTGAAGACTAGAAGATATACTGCCCACATCCCATAGGTAATAGGCTCACCTTTGAGTTTAATATTTCCTATCTAGCCATCTTGGATGGCTGTCAAGGTAGAAAAATCTTGTCTCCAGAATCCCTCTTCCTTGATTTGGTTGATTTCTTGGACCCTGCTCTGGGTTTGTTTCCTCTCCTTCCAGTCTATTACCTGAATTTGATTCAAGCAAGCTCCAAACTTCCCAACATATACCCCTCCTTTTGTATCTTGTTTGAGTTTTCAGGTGATGAAACTGGCCTTGGCCTGGGTGGTTGTCATGGAGATGCGTCCCAGCTTCCCTCCTCACTTCGGCCTTTAAGCTTTTCGAAGCAACCTCTCTGGGCTAGACAAGGAAGAGAAGTCTGCTTTTGAGCTTTGTATTTCCTTTTTTCATGGGGAGTGGGGGTTTCGGCAGAGGGCTTTAATGTCATTTAATCTAGGTTGTTCCACAGGGATGGGGGAGAGAGAGAGCGATTTAGCAAAAAGTCCGGGTGGTTTTCTATCTGGCTTGTTGTACTAGCTAATTATCTCAAGTGGTAATCAGAATAAAAAGAAAAACTGGAGCCAGGGTAGCGTCCATGTTATTTCTATTGTATCATGTTTTCCAAGCTCACAAAGGGGGGCAGTCTTTTTTCTCTGCCCTTTCCTTTTAATGCCATCTTCTTACTGCTGATCAAATCTGTCTGCCCAGTGATATCACTGTCAGGGCTGCCTCACCTTTTCATTCAACACTGTGGATACGATCACATCAATAATGTCTGCCGGAACCTCAGCTGAGCCGCTGACTCTGGGAGCTTACACTCATCCACATTTCTAGAAAACTCTCTCTCTGTGTGTGTGTGTGTGTGTGTGTGTGTTTGTGTGTATGAGAGAGAGAGAGAGAGAGAGAGAGAGAGAGAGAGAGAGAGAGAGAGAGAGAGAGAGAGGAAGAGAGAGAGAGAGGAGCGAGAGAGGGGGGAAGAGAAAGAGAGGGAGGGAGAGAGAGAATATATGTGTGTATATGTGTGTGCCTATGTGTTTATCTCTGTGTGCATGTGTGACTGTATGTATGTGAGTTTGTGTGTGAGTGAGTATGTGTATGTGTGTGTATTGGTGTGTGTATTAGAGTATGTTTGTTTATGTGTATGTGTTTATTTCTCTGTGTATGTGTGAGTGTTGTATGTGTGTGTGTGTGTGAGTATATGTATGTGTGTGAGGGTATGTACATCTGAGTGTATGCTTCTGTATGTGAGTATGTGTGTATATGTGTGGATGTATGTGTGTCTGTATGTGAATGTGTGTATGTGAGAGTGTGTATGTGTGAGTATATGTATGCCTGTATGTGAGTGTGTATGTCTGTGTATGTGTATAAACGAACATATGTGTGTAAGTGTGTGTGTGTGAGTCTGTGTGTGTGTAATCTACCCAGAATAAATCTCCAAGAACCTCAAAATAATTTGGACAGTGTCTTCTATAATACAGGTAGAAAGGCTGCCTGACCCTGCTACCGTGCGCAGGTGAGAAACACTGAGGTACAAAATGAAAATGAAGGATAGTGTACGTTTCTTACAGTGTCTAAGAAATGAGACAGGTTCTAACCTAGTGACCAAGAAGGGAAAGCATCTATGCTTCCTGACAGCTCTCCAGTCCCCGGTGTGTTTGGAAGGCAGAGCTTCCACACAGATTCTAGTTACTGAATTCTCTCTACAGAAAGACAGACTTTGCAATGGTGGGGACTGGGGACATGGGTTATTCCTATTTTTATGACCAACCTTGTAAATCAATTTGTTGTTTCTCTGTTCCCAAGGGAAAGAAAGAGAGAAAGCCATGGAGTTGGAACACTCACCTTCACTTCTTGTGCTAGGGATTTAATGACAGCATCGAGAGATCTTATTCAGCCTTTCACCTGTCCTCTAAAGTCAGCATTATTTGGACATGCTCAGAGATGTCAAACAACTTGGCCAAAGTCACACAGTAGCAAGTAATCATACCTACACCAGAATCTGCTAACTTAAACTTCAATGCTTCTCATGAGCCCACAGCTATCCATGGGAACAAGTTTCACTCAGCACCAAGGCAAGATTCAGGTGGAAGGTCATTTCAAGGTCACCCCAACAAACAGCCTGCTGTAGCAGCTTTGGGATGATATGCAGCCCTATTGACCAGGAGTGTGATAGGGGCCTTAGAGCTCATGTAGCAGATGGGGAAGGGAGGAAAGGGGGCTGAGGGGGAGAAGAGAAAAATTACTGGGAAAGGAAGCCACGAACACAGTCCACTGGCCTGGCAGAGCAGAGGGTAAATGTGCCATGCGAAAGTCCTTTGAGCCAAGAGAAAATGTGTGTCTTTATCTTTGTCAGTACAATTTATGGCCCAGCTGGGCTCTCCTGCGAGGTTGGGGCTATGCTGGCGCTGCCTGCAGAGTTCCTCTTGGGGTGAGACTTGGAGCCTCTGGGACCCTGCCAGCAGCTTCCTGTAGTCATGGTTATTGAAGAATGTTCCCACTGGGATTTGGCTGGTTCAGCCAGAAGATTTAGGGGACAGATCTATGGGCTTCCCAGAGCATCCAGCTCACCTGAGCTGGGTAATGGGTCCATGGGTCACCTCATTTCCTTCCCCAATATTCCATGGACACTTTTCCTGGAATCATTTGTTCATCCTATTCGTTCAGATCACAGCAGGCTTGGTGGTAGTTATTACTGTCAGGGAGATATTGCATATCGTTCTGTGGGAGAGCTCAATGCACTGTGTATACTTGAGATTTCTTGCCCTTAAGAAATAAGCAGGAGCAGAACGTTAATGTTTAATGCATGTATAACAAGCACTGTGAATGTATAAATTGTTGTAGCTCTTTGTTTCTCAATAGATTTTTTTTCAGTTGCCCATGTACTGGGATTAATGATGATCTTTGGAGTGTTGCTTTAGTACCAGAGTCAGTTAACCATCGCAGTGTGGACTGGGTACTTTGGAGGTATTTACCAAATAACCAGCCTTAGTATGTCAGCAGTTTAGACTTGGTGTTTGTATTTTATTGGCTATTAAATACTCTGCTCCTGTGACTCCCTACTATCCCCAAAAAGAATGATTTGAAAGACCCACCCCCAAATGTAGATATACAGGTACGCACTAGCTTAGTCACTCACTCGTTCATTACACCGGTATCCACCAACTGCTCATTCCCGTTCTGTTAGAGGAATGTTTATTGTGTACAAATCTGAAGTGAGACCACTGATGTAGACTGTTCCAGCAGCCACTGACAATCCAGGTAGTTTACAGCAGACTCGTTTCCCCTTTTAGGATAGAAGGTCTTTTCATCTCAGTGTGGCTTTCAACCCAGGATGCCTGCATACCATGCAGTTGGCACTACCGTTCCTTATATTGGCAAGCAACACCTCAACCTATCTCTTCCTTGGTACTTGATTATGTCTGAGGGCTTAGAAATGAGATGACCACACTTTGAGAACAGAAATAAAAATAGACTGTATTTTGATTGGCAGCTGCTTGGAATCCACACGCAACCACCACGAAGTTAATAGGACAGCTAAGGGAGAGAATTGGGAGACAGCTAAACACAGAGGAAGCATCAGGGTCCAGACCAGGCTCTCAACATGGGCAAGGGTTGACTACTTCAGGCACATCAGATCACTGTGGGATGGGGCATCTTCATGGTCCATGGTGGGGTGAAATGCTTAGGTAGCCCTTCATTTTTCTGGTCTCTCGTCTACAGGGAACTAAGTTTTTCTGAAGTCATAGTTCTGTAAAAAGTGACAGACTTTTATCATCATGGCACACATAGAAAGTGATTCTCTGGGGCACACAGTGGCAGACAGCTTCCTCCCAAAGAGCCAATGGGTATGGGGGAAACCCCTGACATGATATTCCTGTAGCCTATTACTAGTCTGTCCTCTGTGCCCCTCACACTGTTAGGATGAGCTCACAGAAGAAAACCTGTCTTCAATGGCAAGAATATGTTTTTCAAGATGGCATCCCACCTGTTCTTATGCCTGAGACAAGAGCCACAGTGTCATTAGAGATGACACAGCCATTTACAGAGGCAGTGGGTGTGACAACGAGTGTAGGATGGCATTTGTGAGTCTACATGATTCATCTGCTTGTGCAAGTCACTGCACTATATGGCCCATGGTTTACCCACTTCTGAGCCACACTTTCCCTACTACAAGGGCTCCTTAAGGATGTGAGAAGGCTGAAAGCTCAGTGAGAAAACACACGTACTTATTATGGGCTCCTCCACATCGAAGGAACTTTCCAGAGAGGCCTGCTGGTATAAATCCAGACACTCAAGAGATAAAGCAGAAGGATCACAAGCTCAAGGCTAGCTTGGGCCACATAGTTAAGATCATCTCCTGAAAGCATACACACAACATTATATAGACCGAGTGGGTTGTATTTATATATTAGGAAAATATATGCAGATATAAGTGCATGTAACAGCAGTAAAGAAGGGTTGTGAATTTGAAAGAACGAGGAGAGCTTAGAGGAGGAAGCAAAAGGGAAGAGGGAAATGATATAATCTAATAAAGTCAAAGACAAAAATAATGAATAATTCCATGATTAAAAATAAAAAAAACATAATAAAATAAAACTTGTTCAGTTTTTAAAAAGAATGAGTTGGAGATATAACCCTTTGGTAGAGTGCTTGCATAAAATAAAGATTTGTGTTTAATCCTGGTACTATTTTTTTAATTTAATTAAATGTGTGTGTGTGTGTGTGTGTGTGTGTGTGTGTGTGTGTGTGTGTGTTTTATTGTGTGTTAGTGGCAAGTACCCCTACCCACTGAGCCATCACAAAGATCTGACCGGTACTGTTCAGTTCAGCATGTAGTTGTTCATTTTAGCAAGTTGTTTTTGTTCCTGTGGTTTTGGTTTAGTTCTGGTTTTGTTTTTCTTTTGTTTAAAATAGGGTTTCATACAGTCCACGCTGGCTCAGCTTCATTATGTAGCTAAAGATGACCTTGAATTTATGTTCCTCCCCACTCCATTTCCCAGGTAGTAAGATTAAGCATGCAGCATCATACTTTGTTTATTTGCACTGATTCGGAACATTTTTGTACAAGTGTATATACTTCGAGTATATTCCCTGCTCACCCACCATCTTCCTCTTCTTCCTTCTGTTCCTTCCCTTTGTTCTCCTAGACAGTTTTGATCCTGTTTTCACTCCAGGAGCACAGATGTAATCTTATGTACCTATGTAAAATCTATGAGCCACAACGTAAAGAAAGCATGCAATATTTACCTCTCCAAGGCTGGCTTAATTTGTTAAGTATGATTATTTCCATTTATATCCATTTTCCTTTAAACAACATAGCTTTATCCTTCCTTATGGCTGAGTGAAGTCCACTGTACTTTCTCCACTGTTCCTTTGTGATAGACACCTTGATTGGCTCCATACTTAGACACTGCGGTCAGTGCCACAGGAACCAGTGAGTGGTGCCCAGGTATCTGTGTCATAAGTTAACTTGCAGTCCTTCAGATACATTCCCAGGATCTGTGTGGCTGGTTTATAGTCAGTCTATCAGGTTGATCTTCTATAGGATATCACTGAAAACTGATTTCTTTACATTTTCCAAGGCTGTGGTCCTTAAAAAGGACATCTGCCAGATGCATGCATTCCCTCAGAAATACCTCAGGGAAGAATTTGCCTACAGTCAGGCTTGGATAGCACGTTTTAAGCCATGTATAAGATTTAGAGACTACATGCATAACTCAGAGCTATCTCTGGTCACCCTGTGTTAGAGAAACAAAGACAGAACTCTGCTTTGAGGTTGATTTCACATGGATTAAATGACACACTTGTTGAAAACACGGTTTTAAGACCAGCTTAATTTATAAGAACAACAATAATCACAGACATTTCTTATTTAACAGCCGAGATGGGTCTGCTTGCAACTCATTCTATTCCTAGATTGTTTATTTGACTAAATAAGTGTGTTACTGTGGCTCCTGAATTCTCTCATCATTGTCAGCATTGCTATTCATACTTTTATCCAATGTTATTATTTTGGTCTAGTTTCCTTTTTCTTTAGTTTTCCACAATGTCTCAAAGCTTTTGTTTTATTTATAATCATACATTTCTTCGCGGCGGAGACAATTTTGTTGATGTTGCAGGGATTGAGAAGGGTCAGGAACAGAGCTGGACTGGATGGTCCCACAAAGCCATTTCCACACCAAAGGAAAACCATGATGATGGATTTGTTCATGCCACTTCATGCCTGGCATGGTGCCCGTGCTTAAATCCCTTCGGGTGCAACTCATCCAAAAATGGACAATGCTGTTTCCCAGAGTGTGTTTGAATACCATTTTCACTAAGTAATACGGTCAGTAGCTTGAATGAATTCAGCGAAGTAACTATCCATAGCTTACCTTCTTCAATAAATAACATTAGTACCAACTTCCCTACGTGGGATAAATGTTCCTGACTCCATTGGTGTGAAGACAAGACTTAATATAGATATAGCCTGGCTCTATTGAGCCTGAGTCTTTCTGCTTCCTAATCTACCAAGATGTGGCCCAGTTGCCTCATAGCCACTCTGACATAGACAGAAGCCATTCCCAGATGCCAAGCCTTTCCCCATCATGAACTTGTAGCTTTTAAACATGAGGCAGAATAAATTCTTCCTTTTATTAGTTGCTTTGGCCACACTGATGGGAAAAGTAACCACCACTAGGCTAGGCCAATCTAAGACTATCAGTATGTTAAATGCTTGTTTTGTTTCTCTGTTTTTTCCTTATGACACTTTCAACCGACTATTGGTTATCAATATCTCACCTGGTGTGTGTGTGTGTGTGTGTGTGTGTGTGTGTGTGTGTGTGTGTCTGTGTAATTTGATTATGTGACACCAGTAGATACTTAATAATATTAAATTATTATTTTATCTTCCCCAAGAAACTTAAAATTCATCGAAAGGAAAAGACCTCATACGACAACAACACCCCACCAAATATCCAGGCCTATGCTCCAAAGGAACAGGATAGGGGCCAGGCTGAAGAGAAAACACAATGCGGGGTTCTTCCAGATGGAGATGGGTATCTAGTTACATTCAGGGTAGAAGGTACAGCCTCAATCCAGGTCTGGATGGAGAGGTGTGAGTGATCTGGTGAAGGAACAGGAGGGACGCTGAAGCACTGGCTCATGGGCAGAGAGGGGAGAAGGTGGGGACATCAGTCAGTCCCATTCTGCAAAGGGCTTGGATCCTGTTAAGACTTAGGTTTCACTAGATTTTAGCAATTCTAAAGTATGTATCTTTCCTCCTGTTTTCAGCATCTCCGAAACTGCATCTTACAATCAATGCATTGTCATACTTAATTGCTAATGCCTTTTTTTTGTTTTGAATTTTGCTTTTTTTTTCTTTCTTTCTTAGTAGTACATAAAATTACAGCAGGCTGTACAATTGGTGTCTCAGTTTAGATAAAATATGGTGGGTTAGAGGCTGCAAGACCCAAGGACTGGAGAAAGCTTCCTGCTCTCATTTCTCCCCTTGCTCTTTTAAGAGCTTGTCTAATGCTAATTAAACATTCTCCATTGTTTTCAGATACAACTCAATTCTAATGGGAGACCTCAAACTTCCTAACTCCTTGGGACTGTGGCCTGGCATAAGTGTGACATCTACTTCTTCCAGACTGCATCTCCTGTCTCTGCACAGCTCTCTGGGCTCTATGGAGTGAGCTTGGTGGCAGAAAAGGGGACCCGAGGGTTGATGCCTCTCCCATGCCTTTTGTTGTTCCCTGCTTGTCTCTGTGCCCTCTTGTCTGCTTTTCTGTTGAGCAAAGCTGACTTTTGGGGATGCTAAATCCATAGTTCTGTCTGTTGTAGGGACAAGGGTATGGAGACCCAGCTAAGAGTAAGCCTCACTTTCTCCCCGGGGAGCTGTTGGCCACTGGCCCTCAAGGACAAAGGGCCAACAACTGGGGAGGAGAGAACAGGGTTCAGTTGGCATAAATACTGACAGACAGATTGACTTTCAGTATCATTGTCAACCAGACAGCTCAAGCTTATTCAGGGTAAACAAGGGCTATGCAGATCTTGGGGTGTGGGTAGGAAATGCCAATGTGGATATAAGATATTGGCTGGGATGAAGGCTTGAGAATGCTTCATTTACATAAAAAGGAATTCCAAGAACCTCCTTATCAGGAGAGAGGAAGTTGAACCTGTAATCTGGCCATACACTGTGTGACTGTCTTCAGAGGTGAGGGAGGTAGAGGTCTTGGCATTCTATAGTTTGTGTGTCGCCCTTTCTTCACCAGGCTTCTCTTTCTCTGGTTTTTAAAAGGACCAGATACAAGAATACCACCACACTCTTCACCGTTTCACCAAGTGGTCGTCTGAGCCCATTGCGGGGATGGGGGGAGGCTCTCATCGAAATATGTCTGTAGGCCCCCATTTCTCTTCTGCCACCTTTCCATAGCCCTGGAAAGTGCTGTCATAGAGAACAGTGACAGGTAGCTGGTGCCATCTCTGTGGCAGGTTTATCAGCCAGCCCACCCTGGTTATTAGCCATGTAGCAAACTCAGCATCTGAATGTGACTTTAAGATGGGTCTTCTCAGGGAGAAAATGGCTCTTTCCTCATCTGTCTAGTGTTGGAAGAGCAAAGTGAACAGCAAGACCATCGCTTTCTGTTCTTATTTGAAGACAGACCCTGTGTCTTATTCAGTTGTATGTCTCCAGAGCCAGACCTTGTCACCCTCTGATATTTGCAGTGTGGTCACTAAGTAATTATTGACTGAATGCTAAGCATTGTTACTCTTAAGAGACATTCCAGACTAGTCTAGGAGGCTGTATGGCTATCTATAGAATATCCTCCTATGGTGAGGATGTCAGATAACTACTGTGGAAATATCTGTGTAATTACTCTGCTGACAGCATTGGAAAGACAATTTGTCCTGAAAGCAAACAGCTCGTGTCATAAAAAGCATAAAACCCCAGGTTTTTAGTTGGCTGTAAGAGTTGGCTCTGGTAACTTGATGCTTCCGTACAGCCCACAAGAGATTAGCCTACAAGGGAGGAAAGAAAAAAATTGAATTGAATTCATATTTAATCCCCAAGTGATCTGAAGCCATCTTGGAGTGGTAAGAGTTTAGAGAATCCTCAATGACCCTCTGAAGTGTCACTGTCTCCTTTAGGGACTAAGGGGAACTTGGTTCACTGTTCTGTTCCTCATACTGGCCACAGAGGTAGAATAGACCCGAATTTCCTGGCTCTTAATTTAGTGTTCTCTCCAAGACACACATAGCCGTCCACCCCACATTCCTTTCTGAGACTGACATTAGAAAGCCATGCCTTCACTGTAGTATGCATCTGGGAACATGGGTGCTGGGAGTGTAGATGTGGTAGTAGATTTGAAAGGCAGCCGGTTTCAAAGGTAAATAACAGGTTTCCAAAGTGTCTATGTGATGAGCAGCTGTTTCCCCTCAGCACAAGAATTACCAGGCTTAGCTTGCTCCTCTGGGAAGGACTTAGAACAGACAATCAGGAGAACATCCTTGCTTTGCCTTGTGGGCTTGGTAGTTATGGGAACTGCAAGGGTCAGTGCAATGAGCCAGATGTGCCCAGCTGCCGGAAATGACTTTACGCCCTGCCACCACCACACACAATCCTTCTCCTACAGAAACCCAGTTAGTGAGCAAGGGACTTGTGTCCAGTCTAGACACACAATCACAGCAGAGCTTCAGATTCCCTCAAACTGATTACTTCCTGCTCACTTGCGCATGGCAGCTGCTTGTGTCATTTTCTGTGGCTTCTTTCTCAGAGTTAGTTCAGGCAGAGAATGTTCCAGATTTTAGACATTGCTTCTATAATATAGTTTAAGCTTGCTATAACTGGGGTTTACTGGTTGTTGGCAGAGGTCCGTGATGTAGCTGCTGATGGAACAGGCATGTAAAAGGGAGTTCACCTCCCTGTCTGTCTAATAGCCACTTGTACACCAGTGTTGAACACGAATGAATGTGTCCAACATAGGTATAACTGTACCTTTTTATGTTTCTGCATATGTATGCAAGTATTCACATGTACAGTTGTATGTGCTTCCATGGCAGGGGAAGAGTGTCTGACCTTGCATGTATATGGCTCTCCTGTAAGATTTTATTGGCCTGTGAAGCCACAGCACGTGTGTTTATAACAGGTATCTATGTATAGTCTGACTTTGCTCATGTGACACTTCCCCGCCCCCAATCTCTCTAGGGGAGACACTGCAATGTTGGCCATGTAATAAAGAGAAATGGATTTCTGTGGATCCCTCCCTTGCCCTGCAGACACATTGCCACAGCTTTTATGCAGCACATTACACTGTGGTGAAATTTAGTTAATTTTATGGTTTGTTATTACAACAGCAGAGAGGATTGAGAGAAGCAGCTTTTGTTGGCTCCAAGTCCCACATTTCCTGGGTGTGAAGGGAGTGAGTAGAGGCAGGAAGTTGGCTCTGGGAGGAGATGAGGTCCGTCCGCACAGAAGCAAAGTGGCTGCTCTGATTGGCTATTAAGTTTTAGACCTACAGGAGTTATTTCCGTAGTCAACAGAGACTTGGCTGCTACCCCTGTGGAATATAAATTCTGTTCAGGGAAAGGAGAGAGACAGACAGGACAATGAAGGAGCAATAGGTAGGTATACAGTCAGTTTTGCTGAGAAGCATTTTGGTGAAGAGAGCGCTGTAGCATGAACATTGCTTGTTCAAATCCCAGTTGTACTTGCTGTGTGCTCTCTTGTCTCTGATTTCAACTTATTTTCTGCTTAATTTGCAAGTAGGGGGCTGGCAGGCCACTGCTGCTATTTGAATCTGAACGTCCAAGATTCATGCATTAACGTAGTTTGGAGAGGAGGTGGTAGAACCTTTAGGAGGTGGCATCTAATGGAAGGGTCATTGGGAATGTGCCCTTAAAAGAGATGTAAGAACCTCAATCTCTTTTTCATTTCTGGTCATTAGGCAAACCAAGCCCAGTATCCTTTGTAGTATACAGACTTATCACAGTCCTGAGGTCTCAAAGCCAACTAACATGGGACAAAAAAAAAAAAAAAAAAAAAAAAAAAAAGAATCCCTTTTCCTTTATCAGTCCATTGCCTTGAGTAGTATATTTATCATACTGACAAGAAACCAACCAGCACCTACCTTCACATGGGAGGTCTGCATCTACCACATGGTAAATATTCAGGAAATGCACATTCCATCTGAAATTCACAAAACACTCCTAGAAACTTCTCAACTGAGAAAAGCATAGTGGTTAGGTTATGAAATCGGGTATTTTCTGTCTAATAAATCCCCCAAGGATAACAACTTGAGAGCAGAGAGGATTACTGAGGTTCTTGGCTTTAAAGGGTTCAGTTTATGGTTGACCAGTCATGAAGCAGAACATCATGGCAGCAGGAGCATGTGGTTGACACATTATTTACCTGATGCTGAACAGGAAGCAAAGGGAGCAAGAGAGAAAATTTGGCGTACCATTAGTCATTTAAGTTGTAAATTCATCAATGGGTAAATCCATTCATGAACTTAAAGTCCTCATGATCCTATCACTTTGCATAAGCACTTCTCTGAACACAAATGTGCTGGAGATCAAGTCTTCAATGTAGAAGCTTTGGGGGCATATTTCAGACCTAAACTATAACAGATAGCAGGTGGGAAGTGACTATAGATTTACCGATCACAACGGACATGTTTCTGAAGCTCCTACCCTATACCTCTAATAAGGCTGTACAATCAAGGACTTAGGAAGGGTTATTCTGGAAAAGACAGAATACAGAAAAATACACATGATCCAGAATTCTTGGATCATAGGTTCAGCGTGCTGAATCTGGCCAGGATTAACTCCGTTAGCTGATTGGGGGATAAACCATCAGTTGCTCTGAATGAAACAGAGCTATTGGCATACTTATTTGTATCACTAATGGAGCTAATTAAATCTTAAATCCAGAAACAGTTATCATGGACTAGATTACTTAGAGAGCAGAAGCTATTTTCATGAGAGCATGGCTTTCCCTCTTATTCTCAGCTGGGTCCTTGATTGCTGCCATGAGCAGTAGGCAAGCAGATGATAAAGAATATGTCATCCCCACTTTCATTCCTCCAAGGTCTGGCAACTTCTCTCTCAGTCGGGGAGGCTGTTTATTTCTGTGCCCATGGTGTCTTCCTTCTCAGCAGACAGTAGCCCAGTGGCTCTGTTGGTGTTGCCAAAGGTACCAGCAGGCCTCCATCCCCTTCTAGAATGGGGAGATTGTCTTCACAGAAAGCAACAAACCAGATAGAATATAGGCCTTTTGGTGAAGGTGTGTCCTAGAGTCACAGTCTAGAGATGCTGTTACTCCATGTTTGTTGGGTTTGAATGAGAGAAAAACAATGATGTCTTTGTTTCATGAGTTGAAACACATCATTTCATAGACAATGTCAAAACTTACCAATTGAATGTAGGGTGACCTTGAACTTTGATGATATAATCAGAACTGAGGAGGCTTCTGTTTTAGTTCAGGGAACCCCATAATGAAAGTACTAGAAAATCTCCAAAAAAGACTGAGTCATTTAAGGAAAATTAAGTCTTGTGATGGGGGCAGGAGAAAGAAGTAGGTGGCATTGGGAATGAGCAACCTCTGACAGAGAACACAGGCTTCTGAGTCAGCACATCATAGAATAATTAGACCTTGGCAATTGCTGAGCCACCCCCTTATTACAGAAAAGGGAAGACTGTTTGTTTAGTGTATTTCTTCTGGACTCAAAGGTTCAGATTGCTCATTATCCCTAAACTAAGGTTTCTTTTCAAATATTTTGTTGACACATGTGCACGTGTGTGTGTGTGTGTGTGTATGTGTGTGTGTGTGTGTGTGAGCGCGAGCGCGTGCGCACGCACAAATGGCATACATAGGTGGGTGTGGGTACATTTGGAAAGGGCAAAGGACAACCTTAATTGTCATTATTCAGGATGGCTGATGTAATTTTTAAGACAGGATTTCTTATTGTTCTGAAGCTCACCAATTCGGCTAGACAGCCTAGCCAGTGGACTAAGAGATCTTCCTGTCTCCAACTCACTAACACTGGGTTTACAGACATGTACCATGATGCACAATATTTTTATTTGGGTTCTAGTGGTCAAACACGGGTTCTTGAAATGCTTGGAATACACATACTCACCAACTGGTTCCCTTCTACCTCTCAGTCTCAGAATCCTAGCTTAAACTTCATGGTCTCTGTAGAAGTTGGTGAATAAGCGGCTCCACCACGACTGTGCTCAGGATTGTCATCAGTTTGTGGTACACACAGCCCAAAGAGGATGAACGGTTAAGAGATTAAAAGACAGTAAGTTGTATTTCAAAATAAAACTATGCTGACTAATTCTTTTAATTAACAGAAGCAGTGCAGATCTTCCCAGGGCTTAGAGCACTGATCTCTAATGTTGAACTGTCAGGGTAGGGTGCTGACATTCTGGTTAACAGAAAGACCAGTAACAAGAACCACCAAGCTTCCATATTTTATTAAAGAGTTTGAAGTAACATCTGAAATAAATTAGCCCCTGTGGACAGCCACCTTGTTATAGCTAATGTTGGCATCCCAGCTACTGCTCAGTGGGCTGTCTGAAGGTAGGCTTGAAGAAATATCAGAGAAACAATTTTTCCTCTGGAGAAGAGGGGGCAGGCTGTAAGATCCTTACCCTCTGCTGTTCTACCCATGTGGTCCAGCCCCGATGCTGCCCTAATATCCATTCTGAGCCTGAACTTGGACTTCCCACTGGTTACTATCAGGCCACAGGATCCAAAGTGTCTCTTGCTACAGTGAGCAAAATAGCTCACAAAGCACCAGGGGGTGATTCTTAGCAGAGGGTCTACTTCTTCGTGAATATAAACATGAAACTGCTCTCCGAGCAAAAAAATATGTCTACTTCTGTCCGCCCCCTGCTGGTTCTGTATCTTGCACCAGGCCATGAGAATTCTATTAGAGAGATAACATAGTGCACAAACAAGAAGTCTGAGATGCTATAAAATCATCCCAATTATTAAATGCATCTAATGAGCATGCAAACAGTAACTAAATGTGTAAGCAAAGCCCTGCTTGCCTTGAAGGACATTAATAAATTAGGTGAGTTCTCTTTTTGGAGGAACGGGGCAGCAGGGAGTGGGGGGTGTACTGAAGGGTCCCTGAGTAATGCCAATGCTAACAGGCCTCCCTTGAGATGTTCCTGGTATGGTTTCCAAAGAAATATTCATGGTGAAGCTTTGGAGAGTGTCTTCTTTCATGGAATCTCCCAGTAGGGAGATACAGTGTTTACTTCCCTCTTCAGGGTGTGAGGCTGTTCTAGATGTTATCCCAGAGCCCCATAAATCTCAGCTCTCACTTTGAGGGAAGACCAACCCTTATAGAGAAGCATCTCTACAATTCCTTAAAGATACCCATCAGTGTTTGCTGCCGAGGACCAACTACAGCCAGCGATTACTCACTCTGTTAGCAGTAGAAGTACCTGTGAGTGTAGTGTAGTGTGTGTGTGTGTGTGTGTGTGTAAGAGTCTCCTTGTGTGGCTTCCCCTTCAACTTGTGATTGCCTAGGTTACTCGTGGTTGCTTGGCACACACACACACACACACACACACACACACACACATACACACACACATACATACATACACTTCCCTTTTTTTTTCTCCCAGGGGACCAGAGTTCAGGGTGGGGAGTAGACGCAGGGTGGCAGAGCTTTCTTCCACAACCGCCTGGTCAAATTGACATTAGGGTGGACACTCCTTAATAAGTCTTCCTTCTGGAGACCTCTTCCCACGAACCCCTAGCAGCAGTGCCGTGCATAAAGGAAAGCTATTCTGAAGCCTACAAGTTGGACAACAAAGATCCAAAGAACTATCCTTCCTGATCTCCAACAACAGCACCTGAAACAGGCACTGTTCTTTCCAAATCGTTTAATCCAGTGACTTTTGTGGTGAGAAACTCATTAAGGTGTCATGAAAATATCTCGCTGGGTCATAAGAAGAATTTTCCTTTAGGAGTGAAAGAGAGAGAGGACTATAAAGAGGAACGCTTGAGTCCATGCAAAGAGCTGTCCCGGTTGGTTCACTCTTGTCGGTGGACTGAGCTGGGGTTTCAGAGGGCTCTGGAATGTTTCCTTAAATTCACAATGACTTTACTCTTAATAGAAATGACTACCTAGAGGGAATTTAGAAATTGTTTACTTCGCCCCCTTTAGTTTACATAGAAGATATACTGTCCATCAGAGTCCACTGTGAATCATGCAACTGAGCAGAATCTACAACCAGATTTCAACCCTAAGTTCCCCTTCCTCTTTCTCATGGGACCTCAAGTCTCTCACATGACTGTGGTGTCTCTGCTGCTCCTATGGGTTGGTAAGGACGGACTTGACTGTCTCCCTCTATCCTTCCTGTCGTCTACATAGCACCCTTACTTCTGCCCATCCTCCCTTCCGTACAAGAGCCAAAGGGAAGTAAGATTAGAGAGCTGGTGTTTTGGGCCCCATACTGGGGGTAGAAGTTGCCACCCTTGCTGAGGGGAGAAATATGGCACACTCGAGGTTATCATTAGATTCAGTGACAGAGTAAGCAATGCACTTGGCCCTAACAGAAAATAGCTCCTGACAACTCTCTATGGTCACAGACCTTTCGGGAGGCAACTGAGAGAAACGTCATCTCTTCTGGGAGTAGCATATGCTGGGCTCAGGTCGGTGCATCTCCCTAGCTCACAGCTTGAGTGGCTCCTTACAGGGCCTGCATCTCTGAACAGGCATGAGAGCAAAGAATTGCCAGCCTGCAGGGTCTAAATGATTGCCCTTGGCAGAGGCCAGAGCTCTGACGCTGGCAAAGAAGAGGCCATGTGCAAGGGTCTGATGGCCTCTTGGCCAGCTCCAGTTGACATGGTTGAGGGGCTGGAGCTGGGAGAAGCCCCTGTATCCATCTGTTTTTGGCTCTCAGCTAAGCCCATTAGAAATGTATCTCTGCCTCCTGATTGCTCTTCTGTGCTATTAATTTGTAGCTGTATTAATTCCGGCTGTTATTATACAACCAGGTGATGCAGAACAAAGCTCATTAATGTGGCCCAGGAGCGGCTCCCACTGCTCAGGTTGACTTATTCCTCGCTGCCATTAGGACCCACTCCTATCTCCACTTACTCTGGTCTGGCATGAGTGGAGTCTTGAACCTTGGGAAATGACGGGCAGGTCTAAAACTCAGGTAGCTATTTGGAGGCACAAGTAGCTACTGAGGTACAGAACAGGAGATTGTTTTGCTCTATGAGTGCCCTGGGCTGGCCTTCCCCCGTATCTAAAAGCATTTTTTTGTGTGTGTGATCTTAAATACTACCTGCTAATCCTTGTACCCGGTGCCTTGGGCTGCTGTGGAGGTGGGTAGGGACCAGGATGCACCAGGTCACATTCACACGGTGTCTTCTGGGCATGCTGGGCATGTCTGTGATCTCAGACATCTCCTTCCTTATGTGAGTTCATTGACTCATGGCCTAGATCAATCCCACAGCTCAACTAACCAACTAACTTCTCATCTTCCTCTGTGCCTGCCGCCTCTAAACTGTTCACTGTTAATGTGCAAAGGAAGAAACAAAACCTCAAAGCAAGTGTGAGAGGCAGGCCGGAGTTAGGAAACAAAAGCAGTGGTGTCCCTGGGGACTCTGAGGACTCCCGAGGGCTCTGGAGTGGCCCTTGGCAGAGTAAGCTTAGAGCTTGACTCAAGAGACAGATCTGTCACAGTCAGGCACAAAGCAATTATGTTTGACCCGGGGACTAGGGATGTTCAACGTTTTGAGGTGATATCAGATTGTCATCTATAAAAGTGCCAGCCTTGTCCACACCTGGGCTCTAGTTTCCTTGGAATGTGGAAGATAGAGTACCACACTCACACCCACCCTGCCACTGTGAGCCACTTGTGTCCCTGAGTCCCCGAATATTATGTGGCTAGTACTCCTTAAGCTTATTACACTGTGCATCCCTGTGACCTCAGTCCCAACCAAGCTGGATGACTTCAAACACCCCCTGCCTTTCTCACCTCCCTGTCTTCGCACACGATGTACCTCTTCCCCACTGGAAGAATGTCCACACGTTCTTTAAGATCAAGCTCTTAAGGGAAATGTGCTCTGTATTCCTTGCTTCACTGCAGGCTAACAGCATTTTAGCAACACACACACATAATGCAAAGTACCTCAAAAAGTATGCTAAGAACCGTGTGGTCCTGATGCCTAGCAGGGAGCCTGGCTTCTGTAAGCTCCCAGACAACTGCTACTTGGGTAGAAAAGCTTCCCATTGCTTCTGAACATAAAAATCTTCATTACAGGGCTCAGGGTCAAGTCATCTTATAAAGTTTCAGGGACAGATTGGGGAAATGGGTCACTGGGTAAAAATACTGTTGTGTGAAGACTTGAACTCAAATTCTAGAGCCCATGTAAACCTAAGTGTGGTAGAGTGTGCCCATAATCTTAGTAGATCTTCTTCCTCTTTCTTTTCCTCCTCCCCTTCCTCTTCCTCTTCCTTTTGGCACCATGGGAGGCAGAGGCAGGAAAATCTCCAAGTTTCCAGGACAGCTAGCTTGGGATACAGAACAAGAGATCCTATCTCAAACAAGGCAGAAGGTGAGGTTGTCCTCTGATCTCCACATACACACACTCTGCCCCCACCCCTGACACATGGACACACACACACACACACACACACACACACACACACACACACACACTAGGGAGGAGAGAGAGACACTCAGGAAGCAGGATTAGAACCTGAGAATCCAGTTATTTCTGGGGTTTCGTTCCATTTGTCCATCAGAACGGCTAGGTGTGTGAGATTCCAGAAGCCAGCAGTCATCCACTTTATCTTGATGGCCTTTGGTCCCTCTTGAGAGTTGCTGGTGCAAATATCTGGCAGATTCTTCTTATTTGTGTAATTAAAAACACCCTGGTTGAGCAGGAAGCCTGTTGTGCAAACCCAGCAAAGCAGCTGGAATTGACTCCTAGCTCTGAGCAGTGCCACCACGATTAAAGCTTTTGCTTAATCGATTCTCTGTGGTGTCTGTGAAGGCAGTTGTTGCATCCCTGGGGCGTAGGGCCAGTGGTAAGGATATAGGCAGGCATGGGGCTAAGCACCCTGATTGGAGTCACCAAGGGCACAAACAGGACTTAATGTGCATAGAAAGATACAAAAGCTCTAAGCAAATGTGAGAGGCAGGCCAGGGTTAAGAAAAGAAAGCAGTGGTATCCCTGACGACTCTGAGGACTCCTGAGGACTCTGGAGTGGGCCTTGGAAGAGTAAGCTTGGAGCTTGACTCTAGAGACAGATGTGTCACTTACAGTCAGGCACAAAGCATCTATGTTTGGCCTGGGGCCCAGGATTGTCCATTTTTTTTAATGCTGTGATGTCACCTTGTCATCTATTAAAAGTGCCAGACCTCATCCATAGCCATTTTGGAACACATGTAGCCTAAGGACCATAGGTCAGACTTTCCTGGTAGGTGTTTCCTTTGTAGATCAAGAAAGGAAGCCTTTGAGCAGAAGTCCTAAGTTTGAGTGAGCATCAGATTCTTGGCAGGGCAGAGACCACTGGGCTCTATCCTGAGGTTTTGATCCAGAAGGTTCAGAAGAAAGCCCAGGCTATGCATTTTGAGTACATTAAAGGATGCTGATGATGGCAACCCCAGGGCTGTGTTTGGGGAGTCACTGTCCTGGAGAAATAAAAGCAGTCTTTCCCAGAGTACAAGACAGTCAGCACTGTCTGAGGCATGCTCAAGGCTGAGAAGAGATCACCTTTATTTATCTGCAGTGGTCTCTCTCCCTCTGAGCGTTCCCAAGAGCAAGAAAGGGGACAGTGCTTAAAAAGTACCCAGCAGCACCAAGTACACATAACTCAGTTGAAAGCAGTGGATTTAATAATTCTTCACGATGATCATTTTTGTCAGTCTGCTCTGCCAGTTTGAAATGCTCTTCTAGGTGGCCACATCATTCTGAATCTACACCCTGGCTTCTCATTGAGGCAATCATCCTGTAAGACTGTAAGGGACAGATGAGAATGAATGTATGTGGGTCTATATGGTCTATCCCCAGGATAGAGAACCCTCTACAGAGAGCGCACTCCTACGAAATGGCTGGCAGACCCCAGGCAACACCTTATCAGAATTAGGAAGCTTCTAGGGCACAACTCCATGACCGGAGTTGGGAAAGTACCACTGGAGTTGATATCTCCCACACTTAGCAGCACACAGACCAGCATCCATTTTTATCACGACATGTTCTGCTGTGGTGGTCAGCCCATGAGCCAGCTCTCTCACTACCGCTACCCCAGCTGATTGCATCAGGAGCAGAATTTGAGGCACGTCCTCTAGGGATGGTTCTTTGTAGGCCGGAACATGTTAAATGAGCTGCTCCATTTGGGGCTGTAGTAATGGGACATGGGCCATGCCAACTGCCCAGGAGCAGAAGGGTCGTCTTTAAAGCCTTCTCCAGAACCGCAGAAGAGTAGATGTGTTTTTCTGAGGTGTTTTCCCAAGAGGCCCAACAAAGTGACTTCTGGATGGTGCATTGATCTTCTGGTCATCACCCAGAATTACCCAGTCGCAGAGATTCTTCTGGATAGCTCCTGGGTAGACAATATTCTCCTTGGGTTCTGAATTTTAGCTGTTGTCCCAAAAACTCCTCTAAAGAAGTTTTGCCCTGCATCTAGGCAGGGTATGTTGAGCCTCATGGCTTCTGCTGATAGTGCCCACAGTAGATAATGTCTACTACAGACAACGGTGGTACACACTCATCCTTGTATCTAAGACACTGGACCAAGAGGTTTGAGCAGGATGAGATGACTTCCCCACTCTGCCTTTCCACAATCTTGCACAAAATGCTCCTTTGTGCACGCCTCCCCCAAACTTAGGAGCTTCGGTGATGTCATGAAGTTTGGAGGAGGAGGGCTACCACTCTGAGTTTGGGGGAGGGTGACAGGGGCCAAGAGGATCAGAAATGCAGCTGAGAAGGTGGCTCAAAATAGCTCATGGAGAACAGGCTTCTGCTTGACAGGCTGACAAGGATGTGCCTGGAGCCAAACGCTCCTCTTTGAATGCTCTGTCTCCTTCTAATTATGGATCTGTCAGGAGAAAGAGAAGCCAGTGCCTGCCTGACCCCTGTGACCCCCTCACTTAACGTGGAAATAGGGAAGTAAGGCGGACTCCCCGATTAGCAGGGTCAGGCGCCTAGGGCTGCCAGGACCAGAACTGGGAGCAGAATTCAAAGGCGTCTTCTGTCACATCTGGCATTGCACCTCTTACTTCCATCAGTACTTGACATTTGTCTTGCCCCTCCCCCTCTATCCAGAGCCCACCTGAGCCTCTCAGTAGGAAGAGGGGTGCCCATGTTCTCAGAGTGTGGTAGCCAGGGCTTGGACCTCCTTCTCTAATACGTAGATCAACCAACTGGTAGGTGAGAATATCTGGAAATTTCTTCACCACGAGAGACTGGTTATATTGCTCCTTCATCATAGCCAGGACAAAACTGACCACACAATCTGATGAATATTTTATTTTTTACAAATGAAATATTATGCATGAAACCTTTTATATAAGGATGAATAATTTTTGTCTAATTTAATAAATAACTCATGCAAACTTGGGCTTTGCTTTTGTCACAAAGCACCTGCTGGTATGTCTAAGGACACAGAGCATAGCACATGTGGAATTCATGCCATAATGTGGTGACCAGGCTGCTGTAATTGTGGCCACTGCATTGTGACAAATAGGCTCAACTTTCCAGGCAAACAAGATGATAATGGGTCTAATTCTGGATAAAGAATTTGCCTCTTCAGAAGATTTTGGAGGAGGAATTAGAGTTCCCTTTTTTTTCTTCCCTTCCTCTTCTTTTTCTTCCCTCTGTGATTCTCTTCTTTCTCCTTTCCTCACATAACACTTTCTGTTTGTCTGTTCTGTCCCTGATCAGGGCACAGCCACTGTAGAGAAGAAGAGGCAGACTCGGTTCCTGCCTCTGGGGAATTTACATTCTCACAAGCAAAAAGAAAATACAAAAATAGCTGTAGTTTCAAGTGTCACTATAAAAGGAAATAAAATAATAAAAAGTATAATAATAATAAATGAAAATCAAGAGGAGTATGTTAGAGGAATGGGAGATATCAGAGTGAGTCAGGGAAGGTGTCTCTGAGGGGAGGTGGTGTTTTAGTTCAGGTCTTATTACTGTGGAGAGACACCACAACCATGATAACTCCTGGAAAGAGAAGTGTTTAATTGGTCATCCTGGTGAGAAACATGGCAGCTTGAAGGCAGACATAGTGTTGGAGTGGCTGAGAGAGTTCTACATCTGGACCAGCAAAGTCACGAGGCCTGGCTTGAGCATTTAAAATATCAAAACCCAATCCCAGTGACACACTTCCTCTAACAAGGTCATATCTACTTCAAAAAGGCCACACCTCCTAATAGTGCCACACACAACTAGTCTTCAGGACCATTTTCACTCAAACCACCACTAGCAATGTTTTAGAGGCCAGGAAAAGAGGGGGCAGTTATGGAAACATAACACAGGGTAACTCTATCTGTGTATAAAGTTAGATACATTGACTGCAATAAAGCATTTCCTTAGAAACATAAGCTAAAGCTCTTTGTCCTCCTTTGTCCTCTTGGTCCTTGGCTCTCCGCTACTTGTTTCTTCTCTTTTCTCTTCCTTTCTCGGACCTTTCCCCTGACTCTTCTTATAACCTGATTCAGTCTATTGGCCATGTTCATTCTTAGATTCCTCCAGATGCCCCTGGCTGTTCTCTTCCTTAGATCTATGATAAAATCCTTCTCCTTAACCATAAAATGAAGAAAGAAAGAAGGAAGAAAGAAAGGAAGGAAGGGAGGAATGAGAGAAAGGAAGGAGAGAGGGAGGGAAAGTAGGAAGGAGGGAAGGAGGAAGGAAAGGAAGGAAGGAGGGAAGAAGGGAGGGAGGGAAGAAAAACTGGAGTAAGACAATATGTATGAAGTATATTTACTGGGCATCATTGATTGAATTATGATTCTTACCAGCCCAAGATTATATAGTGAACTCCTAACCTTTGGTACCTCCTAGTTTGACTGTATTTGAAGTAGGATAATTGTAGATGTAATTAGTTACAATGAGATCACTAGGATGGGTCGTAGTTTGATACAAAATATCAAATTCAAATGCAGATGTGTAATAGTGTTTACTCACACTCAAAATTGGTTCTCTGTGTGTATACAATACACACATATGCTCATGTGCTCATTTTTTATTTACTTATAAAAACTGAACCATTTATTATGGAGCCAGCAGAGTCCACATTTGGTCTGCTGAGGAGCCGAGACATTAATGTTATACTCTCAATCTGAGTTTAAGTATGAAAGCAGTAGACCAATGCCTTTATTTGAGAATAGGTAGTCAACACACGTTCTCTCTCAGTGTGCACCTCTTGTTTTATTCAGACCAGTTGTGAGTGGCTGGCACCCATTTATAAAAGGAAGGGCCAGCTGCTGTACTCAGTTCTTGACTCAAGCTAATCTCCTCTAGAAACATCTTCACAGATGAGCCAAGGCTAATGTTTAACCAAACATCTGGCTACCCAGGGACTCAGTCAAGCTGAACCTAAGAACTAGCACACAAAATGACTCAATTAAAAGCATTTTGAAAAGAAGAGAGATGGGAAGAAGGAGGTTGGAAGGCTGCTGTGCCCTGGATGTTGTCTTCTGGGGCATCTATTTCCTGACAGTCCCTGGTGGGTCTTCAAGGCTCACATCCATGTTTTCCTTTCCGGGGCCACCTCTAACTTCCAAGAATGACATGGAGATGAGTTTTATTCTTCTCATATGACTTTAGTTATAAAGGGTCATGAACTGGGTGGCTTGAGACTGGGGACTTATTATCTCTCTTACAGTTCTGTAAGACAGAAATTTGAAAGTAAGGTGTTGGCAGGGATGTATCCTCCCAGCCCCAAGATTCAGAATGGAACCTTTCCTTGCCTGGCTTCCAGCATTGATTTTCTGTTTGGGGTGTTCCCTGGCTTGTACTGTGTTACTTTTCTCTGTCTCCATCTCCTCATGATATTTTCTTATTATTATAATGATTCCAGAATTGTTGAATTGGGCTCTATCTTAGTTACCTTGTCTCCTCTTGATTATATCTGCAATGATATGAATAAATAAAGTTATATTCACAGGTATTGAGTGGTATTTTATATGCATTTGGGTAACACAACTCAAGACTCTAATCTCCATGGGTTTCTCACAGTAGCCAAAGATATGACAACAGGGACACTGGTTATTAAATTGGCAAGAATTGCACTGTTCTTTCAGTTATCAACAAACTGTAAGTAACCAGACATCTGGAAATTTCTCTGAAGCCTTGAAACATCCTTGCCAATGCCTCAGACCCAAGAAACATTTTTTTCTTAAATTGTTTTACATTTATTTGTTTAGAGAGAAAGTGTATGTGTACATGTGCAGGCACACTCATACACAAGGAAACGTACACACACACACACACATAGTTGTCAGAGAACAGTTTATTAGAATCGGATTTCTCCTACTACCAGGAGCTTCAGGGACTGAAAGCAAGTCATGAAACTTGGTTAGTAAGTGCTCTTAACCACTGATCCACCTTGCCAGATGTTCAACAGGGGAAGCTTTAAACTCTCTAGAAGCCACTGAGAATATCTGTTTAGTCACATTGGAGCCCCTGAATAAGGCTTGCTTTCTTATCCATGATGTAGCCAGTAGTTGCCAAAAGAAAGGGTAGGTAGGGCAGCCCTGTAAGCAAAGGCAAGTTAAAGTAGGTTCTATCTAGCCACCACTGTTTCTGTGACAGTCTGCAGTCAGAGATCCCAGTAAAAGTCTAGACAGAGAAGGAGCCTAGTGCCTCTGCTCTGTGTTCTGTTGGGGTGGGAATTCTTGAATATAATTTTTTTCCTGATATAGGAAGGTACTGTAGTGTATTCTGTTTCCTGTCACTCACTGACTGCCATTCGAATACCTTCCCAGAAGTCTTTGGTGCTTCTATTTTTGGCATGATTCAATTCTCATCCATTATATGTTGTCTGCCCTCCTCTATTCCTGTAGCACCCATACAATACTTCCGGAACAAACTCTGGCTTCAGGCAGGACTCCCATTAGCCCCAGTGGGGGAGAACCATTTAATCTGCAAAATTACTTTGAACTTATCTGAAGGGGGCTCTTGGATTCATAGCGTGTTTTCAATAGCCAAATCTCATTCCAGTCTCCGTGGGAAGATGAGGGGGAGATTTACTCCAGCCATTTATCCCAAGTAAATCTTGACTATCTCGGGTTTTACATTTTAACGAGAAACAAGCACTTTATAATAACGGCCCAGATTAAACTCCAACATACTTTCAAACCATTAACCTGAAGGAATTGTAACGATAAATTAAACATATTAATGATGCTGTACTACAAGCTCAAAATTTGTTAGGTAATTGTAGATTATTAACAACCAACATGACTTATCATAATCTATCACCGAGGGAAAACGGACTAAAACACTGATTACATAGCATGCACACACTGACAGAATAAATAAAAACAAAAATGGCTGTTAGCAGGAATTTTCATGCAGGATTCAGAGCAGGTAGCTCTTTTCCACATGGTTCTGCCTCTCTCCCCACCCTTCACTTCCCTTCTGCCTTTTCTTCTGCTTCCCTTTCCCTTCTTCTCTTCCCAGCCACCATCCTCCTTTCTTGAGCTTAGCTTCCTAGTGGAGGATTTGCTGTGAATACCCTTGTCTATGGCTCTCCAGTAGCTTTGTAGATAATACAAATGTTTGAAGCCTCTTGTTACCCAATCTCTTGCTGTCTCTAGTTGCCTTAGACTTGGTCAGTGTGGTCCAGATCTTTATTGGTCCTCTGGTGGATGTTGTGAACATTTGGACCTGAATTTATTTGCATTTTGTGTGGAATCGTTATGTGCTTGAAGGAGCCACGGTGGGGGGGGGGGGGCTCATACTACCTTAGAGGGTAGGGTATGTTTCCTGTAGCTGCCAAGATACTAAAGAGTAATGACCACAAGAATAGTGGCGATGGTGGTGGTGAAGCCCTCCTTCTATGACAACCGTGTAGATTTCATCATGGGATTTTCAATCTTGGGTTGAGTCTTTTGTCAGAACCCGAGATAATGTTCTTCACCTAATCATGGTAACTACTCTGGGCTAGCAGAGTTTTCTTCAACCATGGCCCATGAGGCCCTCCCAGAGGACTGCCTGGGACAATGACCCAATGACCCAATGATACCCTTTACAAAAAGAGCCCTTGGGAGACAGGAGAGTATCTGCCTTAATGACTAGAATAAATCTCCTCTTCATCTTGCCATGGAGAAGTGTTCTAGAGAGTTTTATGTAAACTTGGCACAAATGAAAAATCATCTGAGAAGAAGAAGCCTCAATAAATAACAAACAAAACAAACAAAACAGACTCCATAAGATTGGGCTGTAGCCAAACCTGTGGAGCATTTTTTTAATTAGTGACTGGTGGGGGAAGGCCCAGCCTATTGTGGGTGTTGCCATCCCAGAGCTGGTGGACCTGTGTTCTGTAAGAAAGAAGGTTGAGCAAGCCATAAGATGCAAGCCAGTAAACATTTCTCCGGCTTCCAGGTTCCTATCCAATTTGAGTTCTTGTCCTGATTTCTTTCAATGATGAATAGTAATCAATGTAAGCCAGAGTAACCCTTTCCTCCAAGTTGCTTCTGGTCCTGATGTCTCACAGCCACAACAATAACCCTAATGAAGACAAGAGAGGAAGGAGATTTGGCTATTGAAACCATGCTATGAATTCTAGAGCCCCCTTCAGATAAGTTCAAAATAAATGTGAAGATTAAATGGTTTAGTGTATTAGTGTATAGCTTTTGCTGATAGATGTGAGGAGGGCCAGGTCAAGCATCAGGTTGGCAGTTGGTGGTTTAGGCTCTTTCTGTTCCCTCTAATGGGCAAGTCCTCAGGTCACTGTCAGGATTGGAGGAGCTGATGCAAAGACGGTTTAGATTATAGAAAGACCAGATGGATCAAGTGTGCTATAGGTGTTTTACTCCTCTTCAGTGCACCCACATCTTTGCTTTGCATGATTTTTACTCTGTGTGAAGAGTTAAGTAAACACTCATTTTCCTACCATCCCTGCTCCCCAAACCATACGTTTGGACAAATACCAAGGGGCACAGTAATAAGAGAGAAAGGGACATGTGGATGTTGGAAAGCAGAGAGAAGACAAGCTGGTTGACATTTTTCTGTGTAGCAAACCCATGTGATTGACCAACTTAACCTTCTCTCAGGGTCCTGGGAACACACCAGTCTTGAGGATGTTGGCTAAAGAACATTTTAACAGCTATAGTGTCAGTTCAGAACTCTCAGTTTCCTTGACTGTGTGTTCCAAACAAGTATCTGGCCACTTGTTCCATGAATCGTAGGTCAGCCCTGAGAAGTATGCAGGTACAGGTGATTTACAGCCATCTTGTGGGGTAGGAAAAAAGGGCTAGACAAGGCAAAGTCACAGGAACCACAGCTCAGTGGCCACCTGAGTTATGGATCTCTGCATCCATACATCTCTTCCCGCCCCTCCTCCAACCTTGTAGTTCTCATCCTAAAGTCTTTCTGCTTGCATTTTCAGAAGACAGTGCAGAGCAATGGGGGGACTGACTGTCCTGCTCAGTCTGAATGACCCTGCACCTCACAGAAAATGGAATCTCAGGATTTTGTGATATCTTTCTCCTCCTAAGTATCTCTGCTTATTTTGGAATAACTCAATGATATCTTAAGCCCACAATAGAAAACAGGTCACAACAACAACAACAACAACAACAACAACAACAACAACAATAATAATAATAATAAATATGTAATAGGTTAGGTATTTAAGAAGTAAAGGCAAAAAGATACTGTCTCCAGCTTCCTGAAGCAGGGGTGCTGGAGAGACTCTGCTTCTTTGGGGCCCCATATGCTTTGGGGGTTGGAATGGAATCAGAGTCACTAAAAGGGAGCTGTGGTCAGGATACCCAACTGCTCTTCCTTTAATTTCAAAACATTGTGTGTGTGTGTGTGTGTGTGTGTGTGTGTGTGTGTGTGTGTGTGTGTCTGTGTCTGTGTCTGTGTGTCTGTCTGTCTGACTGACTCACTTGTGGGAGGAAGGGGTGTGAGTATGTACATGTGATTGCAGGTACTCTCTGAGGCCAGAGGCACCAGGTCTCTCTGGAACTGAAGTTGCTGGCAGTTGTGAGCTGTCCACATGTGTGCTGGGAATCAAACTTCGATCCAGAGTAGTACCGTTCTTAACTACTGAGCGATCTCTCCAGCCCCCACCCCTTGCCTTCTTGCTGTGTGGTGCACACTTCTCTTGCATCCTGATGTGGGTGGAATGGAAATAATTTGGGCAGCCCTTTAGAGAAGCTAAATTCAAGCAAGCCCTTGTCCGTCTGGCTTATAGATTCTATGCAAATTGGGTCTCAGACCAAAGGGCCTGCCTGTGAAGATGTCTAGATTCCTCACACCATCTCTTTGAAACGCCTTCCTGTCTCTGTGTTCATTTCTATTGAACAATGATTCTACTATGATGATTCCTGGTTTGTGCTTGAGATCTAAAAGATGGAAACACTGGATTCAAACTTGCCAGGAGCCTCTATGTGCATGGGATTTCGTATTTCTAGCATCCCCTTCCCTTTCTCCTTCCACGGCTTCCTTTTTTTGCGCATGTTTAGGCTGGGCATAGTTCCCAGGGACTTGGGATTGTCCTAGGGGTTTTCCCATCCCTGTACGGGAGTGTGCCCATGCATGCACACACACCTACACTTTTAAAACATGCATCATGTCTCTGCAGAAGACTTTTGTGAGCCTCCTCACCTCCCCACTGAAATAGCTTTAATTTCTTGAGCATTTACCAGGCTCTAACACCTGGGCTCCAAAGCCCCGTCTTGTCTATTTCCTTGCCTGCCTGCAGCATTATGTGCAAACAGGCACATGCTGGCATCTAAGGTAGCTGGGAAACAGCTTTTCCAGGGGCTCAGAAATACGAGCAGATGCCAGGAATGGCCCATCATCTCTTATTCGTAGTAGCTGTTCATCTCCTGGATCAGGCAATGTGTACAGAGACTGTCACTACTGGCATAAAACACATCCAAGAGGTTGCCACTGGCAGCTCCCTGGGAATTAGACCATGGTTTTAAAAACAAAATGAAACCCAACAACAACAAACACTTGCTTGAAACTCAGACACGCTAGGATAACTGTACATCCTATGTCCACGAACACCCTGGGCTTGACATTCTTGCCTTCAGCAGCTTGGCAGATAGAAAAAAATATATAACAGTTTGCTTTGTGTGTGAGCAGAGTTAACTTAACCAACCCCCTGGCAAGCTTCTCTCTCTGTCAAGACAAAGAGCTGGAGGGAGGTGAGGACATGCAAGTCCGAACGAGGGCAGCCGGGTAAAGAGAGACAGAAGACAGGCTGTGCTCATGGGGGGAGTGGACGGCTAACATTCTCCAGCTGCTCACAGGAGGCCATGAAGAGGGCCTCAGGGGGGAGCATGCCTGCAACAGAGCACAGAAGGTTGGGGAGATCTTTGGCAATAAGTGATGTTTGGTTGCTGGCCGTTGCTGGGGGCACTCTCGCGTGCTCTGTTACTGGAACCATCACTTCAAGTATAATAAAGCACCAAGGATTATTCAGTGCAGGCAACTGACTGGTTCAGGTCCTCTGAGCTTCTGACTGAGTCCACAGATTATGTATTACTGTCCAGTTCCCAAATGCCACTGGACAATGGCTGGCACTCAGAACCCCCCCCTGGGGGGGGGGAGGCTGACGCTTCTTGCCTTAAATTCTTCTAACCCAGGATGTCCTGACGGAATGTATGTAAATGTGGTTTTCATACAGGACACACCAAAAGAAACACTTTGATCCAGTGAGTAGGGATGTCAGCTCCCCTCTTAGCAGACAGAAGGGAAGAAGTCAAAGACATGCTTCTTTGGTTTCTAGTCTACTGTGTGTTGAACTGAAGTCCCCTAAAAGAAAAGGTGAATTCCTAACTTCTGGGACCCATGTACAGTGGGTGATTTGGATATAAGCTCTTTATGGTGGGATCAGACTTGGATGACATTCGATAGGATCTGTAGATCCAAAGAAAGCAAGCATCAAGGGGGACACCCGGGGAAGAAGGGCTGTTGCCACAAACCAAGGAACAGTAGAGCTTAGCGGCAACCACAAAAAATAAGTAGAGGCGGACTCTAGTGACCTTTTAAGAAAGTGACCCCTTGGGCACCAGGACTTGAGACTTCAGAACCTGGAGAGGAGCCTCTGTGCTCTCTGGGGCCATGTGTTAGTACAGTCAGAGTGAACTGGAATTCGTGGTCTCCAGGGCCTCTCTGTGTTGTGCTATCCCAAGCACTAGGGTGACACTTTAGTTTGGGTCTCATGCTATGCTGACTTTGAAGAGTGATGCCCTGGTTCTATACCTGTCAGCACAGCTCATCTTTGGAAACATACCAGGACAGTTGACTCAGTTGGGGCCAGGGGTGCAGGCGCACAAGGAGGGCACAGGAGTAAGGTTGGAGTGACAGTGTGAGAAAACCTTAGAGGACAGGTCGTCCTCTTAAGTCCTACTTAGTAGCACAGTGGCCTCATAACCGCCTCGCCCTCCCACCCCAGAATGCACCAGAGGAAGGCACAAGGTGATTAGGAGTTGAAGCTGAAGCCCCGCCCCCAGGGGGTGTAGGAGATGGGTACCAGAAGCTGAAGGGTTAGAAATGACATAGGGCCTGAAAAGTGCCCTAGGTGGCCCTGTATACTATAGGTTTCTTCCTCTTTCAGGGGTTGCCTGGACTCAGCGTGCAGACTACCACAAGTGCTTATCTGAAGTTAAAGTTCCCAGGTCCAAATAAAAGGGACTCAGGAAGCTGCAGTGCCACAAACCCCACAGGCAGGGTGTTGGTGTCCTCTCAGTCTAAGACCATACTCTAGATGCCTCACAGACATAGAAAACCAAAACAGAAATGGAACAGACATCAGCAACGACACCAACCAAAAGTATCCCTTTCTAGATAACCCTAGTGAAGAAAGAAAGGAGTAGACGAGATCAAGAGAGACAGAGATGTTGAAAAAGTATTGGCTAGCTCCTTCAGATCATCTTACTCAGGTCTGCATAGGCCACTTCGGGGTGGGATGGGGGTGGGGGTGGGATTCACTTGGACACGTCATCCCTCCCTAGTCCTGACCCTGGTGCCATAGGACTGGAGTCAGCCGCCTGTTGCAGCTCTGCCACCTACTGGCTGCAGGAGGAGATGCAAGGTTCAGTGTGGATTCCACACTTGTTTAAAGAGCAGCTTCAGAACGCCACAAACGAACAGGCACGTGGGTGGACGCACGCATGCATACATTCATAGCCATTTATATACTAAACATGCACGTCTACACACCTCACTAACCAGGCCCCCTCCCTCCAGTCTTGTGCAGCCTGCAGCAGCAGCTGGGTTAGCTGTTGTAGTGAACACAGATGTATTAGATTTCTGTCTTAAGAGACAGATGAGATTGGAGAGAAGAGAGGGAAAGAAAACCAAGTTCATGAGGATAACTAGATGCTTTAGAAGATTTCTTCCTCCTTCCTATTTTCTGGGTTGGGGGAGAGCAGGAGGCAAAGGTATTATTAGTGGGAGCTGCGGATAGGAGGGCAGTGGGGCTAGAACCTCGGCTCCCAACCCTAGAAAGAGGAGCAGTTGACCCTCCTTCCATCAAGGCCCCCAATAGCTAAAACAACCGAACACAGAATGGTTAGATATTTCTGCCCTGAAGCTCTGGATTTGGGGCACTATTTTTTTTCCTGCCTCAGTTCCCCTCAGTGAGTATATAGGGTTAACAAATTTACCTCCTCTGATGCTCAGAACCCTGGGTGTGTTCACCTGTTTGATTAGAATGAATGCCGGTCCCCCACCTCCACCCTCCCTCTGCCCTCCCTCCTACCTGCCTTCCTTGCACACACCTGCAAGGCCACTTGTTGTATGTAGATGAACTCCTGACATTGCCTTGCCTCTGTCTATGACCTTATGTCACAAGCACTCAGGATTGAGTTTCATTGACCGAGTTACCCCAGTCTAGAGGGAAAACAGATCACAGCCTTTCCCAGGAGTCAGATTCTCCTACTCTGGGAGATTGCTTGCTGGCATGCAAACTCAGCTGCCTGGCTCCTACCCCTCCCCACACTCTGCCTATCCTCTCTGGCTCTTCACTCCCTGACTTTGGCTTTCTTCCCTAGCCCCTTTTGAAGTAGCCTGGATGGTTGGTTGCAATCTGAGCCAGCTAAGGAAAGGGACCAACTAGGAGGGTCCCTGAAGCTGGTGTTCAGACAATGTGCCACTCTCTTTTGCTAGTGGGGCTCCACTGTGTTCCTGCCACACTCATCTTGGCCACTGTGGAATTTAGTGGGTAGGTATTGGTTACCACAGAATGTAAGCAATCAGGAAAGACTTGGGATCCAGCCTTGCTTAATTCACACAGAGACCAGTAAAGCCAACCCAATTTAATCCCATTCAAGAACAACTTAATTCGCCTACTCTAACCCAGCCTAACTCAATCTACCCCAATCCAACTGAAGCCAGTTCAGTCTATTCGAAGTCCAGTGTGTTTAACCCAGTGCAGCCTAATTAAATATAACACAATGCAATAGTATATACCTAGAAATGGTAAGATTTATAGCACATCATTTGTTCATGCAAATGTTTCATTGATCTAAAGGGAGAGAAGGAGGACTAAACAGTGGGTTTCCTAAGATAAGTCTCTAATGCTTTAGTTGTAAAACTGCTGAAAGGAAAATGAATGTCAAGGCCACATGGTAATGGCAGTAGGGCTTAGCACACAAGACCTGGCGAGCTGCAGTGATAACAGGAATTATACAGTCACGTCACGTCCAGATTTTTGTTTTTTATAAAGCTGACTCACCCCGACGATATAAGGGCCCACCGATGTGATCTACATGAAAACCCCCTTCAAAGTCTGAGGTGTGCAACTACTGTTCAGTAAATGCTTTAGAAAGAAGTTTCAAAATCTCACCTGCTTGTGAGAGTTCAAGGTCTCTACTCCCCACAACCACTCCCTCGGGGGACAGGGAGAGTAAAACAAGAAATCTACCATTTTCCAGGAGCCTAAATTAATTAATTCAGTTTCTGTTGAGATTGGGAAGGTTCTCTAAGCTTCAAGCTGCAAAGAAATGTGTAATTACCCCAGTGCAAGTGTGGGAACCAGACTCTATGAGAACAGGGGGTGGGGGAACCAGTCTCTGGGAGAGACTCAGAGGATGCTATGAATGGTCCCCGCCTATGATGGTCTCACTTTCTGAGCTGTGACCTGACAATGCTGTGCAGATGGTCAGGGCTCAGTAGAAGTCACGCTTCAGACTTGGAACTGTGGCTTTTCTCGGGCCAGACTCCATAGGCCGATACTCTCCTGTCATGCTGGGCCAGGCACAGCCCTCATGTTTTAAGTCACATTGTCACAGCAGAAATGAAACATGACAACAGTGTATTCTGTTACCAACCTGGGGTGTTAGGTTGTACATGCACCACTTTTCTTGCTGTAACAAAATGCCTTATAAACACATCTCAAGAATGGGAGGGATCGGAAGAACTGCCCATCTTACCTTCATGAGACTGTGGCTCATTTCGACGTACAAGTGCTCATTGTTCACCAACTAGACAGGCATGAAGCGAACTGGAAAACAAATGGGAAACTGTTTTCCAAATCCCCTTCCTGAAAACTAATTATTTTAGACAGGGGGACTAGGAAAGCAGTGACCAGCTAATTTTCTTTTAAATCTCCTTGCTTCTGATCAGAATTTCATACAGTAGGTGTTCTCTATGGAGAGAACTAGGCAAAAAGAGTCTTCCGGTGCCCACTCCTAGTGGACCAGAGAAGGACTTTACAGTGGAGGTACTTCACTTTACACTGTTCAGTGATGGGATGAATGAACTACATCCCCTCCCCAGCCCATTCCCAATGGGTCAGTGTAAGAGTCCTTTTGGTCCTGTCTCTCAAGCCCCATTCACAGAAATGTTACTGTACTCCTGGCCCTTTCCATTGCTCATTGTAGGTGCCCATGGAAAAGTCAGGGAGGGGATGGCTATGGAGAAAGGACACGGATTCCAGCTGCATGCTTCAGAGGGCAGCCGAGAGGATAACCTGATCTCTCTGGTGCTTTTATTTCTCTGGCGTCTGTATAAAGAGTGGTGGCAACCCATTGGAGACTGAGGAAATTCTCACATGTGCAGAAATCCAGGAGGAGGCTGCGTGACATGAGGCAGTATTGTCGCTCACAGTATGTGACAGACTGATGTGGTCAGAGTGTTTGCCTGGGGAGGAAACTAGTTACCCCATCATACCTTTCTCCGGTCCACTTTGAGGGATCAGAAATCAAGAGGACCAGTTAATAGATCAGAGTCTCTGGACCAAGAGGAGTTTCATCACAGGGCTTGTGTTTTGAAGGCTTAATAGAGACCTTATGTTTTTAACAATTTAAGAACACAGGAGCTTGTAGAATCTGGATTCCCTCACCTCCCCCACTCTCACCTTCTTCCCTCTTCTCGATTTCCTCCTCCCATTCTCCTTCCACCTCCTTGCTAATTAGAGTTCACTCTGGAAATCTCAAAGAAGCAGCAAGGATTGGACTGTAGCCTTCTGGTGTCAGATACTGGCTTGAGATCTAAGGCCTGATATGCAGTGACCTAAGGTCTTCAGGGGGAAAAGGGAACCAGAGACACATTACCATCATCAGAGGACCAACCTTAGGCCACCACAGGAAATAAACCCTGAGGGCTGTTAGAGAGAGAGGGGGCAGAGAGAGAGAGAGAGAGAAAGACAGGGAGGGAAGGAGGGAGGGAGGGAGGGAGGGAGGGAGGGAGAGGGAGGGAGAGAGAGAGAGTCTACATGTGTGTGCATGTACGTGCTTGTAATGTGTAGCTTTTGAAATTTGAAATTCACATTGTTTTTGGGACAGTGGAGAAGTTCCTGAAACAATTTAAGGTAAAATCTGTGCAGAGAGATAATTCTTTAATTCCTCAAAAGTGCTTTCTACTCCTCCACCCTGATCTACCTTGGCTTCTTTTGTCCTTTTGCTAACCTTTCTACACACACTTTTATGTATATGTTATGTATGATAAAGATAGACAGATTTATGCTTATAATAATATAATTACACGTAGCTATATATAATTATATTTATTGTATATAATTTTGTAATTTGGACCTCAGGAAGCATCTGACCTTATCATTTTGCAGCGGTTCTTAGAGAATTGAGACAAGGCTGCAGAGCTTGCCAACAGGTTTTCTTCCTGGTTGGTCTCTCTCTTTACAATCCTCCTCCTCTCCCTCAGGTTAGCTCTCCCTCAGCAAAGATTTTGTTCATTAAAGGAAGCTTAACTTCAAGAAAAATACCTCATTCTCTGGAATCCTGAGGTGTTGGTCAGAGTGTGGGGGAGGTCTTTGCACAACTATGTCTTCCCGTGCGCTGTTTAAAGTTTGTGTGGATAAGGTATATAACCCATGGAAGCTACATGACTTTGGGGAACTGAGCCAACTTCTCTGGCCTTTGTTTTCTTCACTATGAAACACAAGCACTAAGGATCCAGAGCTGCCTCCTGCCGCAAACCACTAGGATAAAGAACGAATGAGGTGTCCTGGGTTCTACCATCAAAATCTATGTCGCAGCATACAGTACAGCTTGGATTCCCCCTCCCTCTCACAGTGGTAGATCTGGGGACAGGACCTTGTGGCTGTGTGGTCTGAGTCAAGGAATATCCTGTGATAACAACTTTATTTAGCTCTGATAGTGTGCTGGGTCCTGGGCTAAGGTCTCTTCCTCACATCTTCTCACCAGCAGAATGGGGTCGGCTCTCTTGGAGTTTGTGTTTCATACTGAGGAAAACAAAGGTTGGGAAAGCTGACTCGTTTCCCAAAAACCATGTAGCCGGTTCCAAGCAGAGCTGTGACTGTTACTTAAGTCATTACATTATTTACTATCCTGGGAAGCCTAGTGTGATCACTACTCTTGGTTGCCCTCTTGACTACATCTCAACTGACACCCAAGTGTCTGGGCACACCTATGAGGGATTCCTTTCGTAATCACGTCATTGAACAGGATGTCCTACTTAGAGCCTGGGGCTTTTGGAGTGGGAAGATACACCTGTGATCCGGATTGTTTGAGGTGGGAAGATCTACCTTTAATCTGGGCGACCCCTTCTGGTGGAAGCCTATATAAAGGATACGGAAGAGGAAGAAGGACAATCTTCGCCTGCTTGCTCTTGCTGAGAACCCCATTCCTTCTCTCACATTAGAGTCTATGCCTTCTGGATCATGGTGTGTTCTGAAGACCTTCTGGATCATGGCTGAGAAATCCAGCCCCATGGACTGAAAAACTACTGGATTCTTGGACAATGGTAGACAGCCATTGTTGGATGACCTGGAGTACAGTCCACAAACCATTCCAATAAATTGTGTGTGTGTGTGTATGTGTGTGTGTGTGTGTGTGTGTGTGTGTGTGTATGTGTATGTGTGTGTATGTGTGTGTATATGTATGTGTACAATGTAAAAAATTATATATATATATATACATGTATACATATGTATGTGTAAGTAAGTATTCATTCTCTAAGTTCTGGTTCATTAGAGAATCCTGACTAATACACCTAGAAGCTAATACCACCAGTATAAGATAAGTGCTGGCCAAATGGATATGATGCTATTAATATGTTAATATAACATCTGCCTATTATATGAGTTCATTGATAATTGATTATTTCAGCCACAGATTCCTATGGCCCTGTTGACTTCTTCAGTAGATAGCCTCAGTTTTCACATCTGAAGTATGGGAGAAATAACTCCCACAGGGACAGCAACAATGCCAATAGGTTTTGCTCAGTGCCTCCGAGTCCTGAGATCAATAGTGTAATTGCTGTGAAGCACACGGGCCATAGTATCCGCTGCATAAATAATTGTGATCACTGTGGCCAGTGACAGAGAGAATGGCTTTCCAATATCTTATTCTCAAATGCATTTCTCTGCAATTAAATTCACGGGTTTGGGGCAGAATGAACATCCCATACAGACAGACACATCGTATTTGTTTCCCTTGCTCTGCCCTGAGACGTTTCCACTCGAGCACCTCCTTCTCCTCCAGGCGCTCCCTTACTGAGGTCAGAAGTTACCGTCTGACTTGAATGTGTCTTTAGGCCCCCCCACAACTGAGGGTGGGTGGTGGATAAGAGGTAGTCAAAAGAGTCTTTGTAGTATCCCAGCCATCCCCTCCCCCTGGGCCCTGGGCCCCCAGCTTTCCACATCTGTGCATTCCAGCTCCATCTGGTGATGTCATCCAGGCACAGGGACACCCTTTTCTGACCCACAGCTTGAAGTTAGGGAAGGGTCCTTCCCTACAATGTCTTTGGGGACAGATTTTTCTGACTGTGAGCCATTTACATGACTTACTCCAGGGATCAGGAACCCCAAGGAGTCCATCATTTGTGCCAAGTCCAGACATTTCTTTCCCAGGGTAGCTGCTATTTAAAGAAATATGGGACAGAGGGAAACCTTCGAGACTGGAGTAGGAAGAGGAAGCATGGTTGTCTTGAGATGGCACACAGTCCGCTCTAAGAGGCTCCAGTAGTTTGTTACAGGACAGTAACTGATGCTGTCACTATGGCATGTGACAATATCTACCTTTAGATGTGTTATTGCCAAGTACAGGTTTGAAGCCAAAATGTCACCTCAAGATTGGAACTCCTTTGATATCTTCAGAGCTGTGAGTCCTGTAGTGGCAAATAAACAGGCAGGAGGGAAGGATGAAGGAGCGAGTAAGGAAGCCCACTGTGATCCACCACGGGTGTTATGCATCAAGAGGTGCTTCATGAGTAAGATGCTCATGGAGAGTTGCTGCAGTACATGGAAGGCATGGATTTGTTCTGGCATTCAGTTGGAGGATGGAGAAACTTCAGTTTTAGTGATAGTTGAGCTAGGTCTTCAGTAATGTGGCACACATGGTTGATAACTTGTTAACTTGTTTTATGTACACTTGCGCGTGTGCACACACACACACACACACACACACACACACACACACACACACACACACACCATAGCTCTATCTCTCTATATTCTGTCTGGTTCTGGGCTTTTTAAGTCTATTACCATCTTAAAGCAACCTTCAGATTTTCAGCCAGCATCCAGGAGGTGCCACTTCGGCCAGAGTGGCTCACAGTGTGGAGTTAAGAGGTTGAAGAAGAGAGACCCCTATCCTTTTTGGGAGAGGTGCATTCTCCTCCCACCCCCACCCTGGGAGGTTATTCAGTTCTTCACTCCTTTGTCCCAGGTAAACAGAACATTCTTTGCTACACAACTGCACACACATCTGTCCTTTCAAGGCAGTCTTCATGCTCTATAGAAAGGCTGGAGCCCCAGCAGCTTGATGGGGCTGTTGGGAAAGGCCCTGAGCAGAACTCATCAGTGGGAGCAGATGTCGAGCTAATACACACTTGTCTGATGCTCCTGGGGTTATTTATTTCTCAAGGAAATTGCAGAACAGTGTCTAGGGGAGGAGCAACAATTGGTCTCCTGAAGTTTCCCATAGACAGCTGGGAGCAATAGAGGATAAGAACCATGTAGAGCTGTGTTTCTGAGCTTCTTGGTGTTAGGAAACCCAGTGGTCTTTTAGGGCGATGAGGCGTTAGGAGAGGTAAGCTTAGGAGATAGTGACAGGGTGTCTTAGAACTCTGAGACCCTTTGGGGGTGTTTTCCATTATGAATGCAGTGTGCATGTTCACTAGTTAATTTAGTAAGCATCTACTAAACAATTAGTATATCCTGGCTGTTGCAGACCTTGCTGGGAAGCATCGTTTCTCTATATTACCATGCACATTTTGGGGTCTCATCTGCATCTTAACTCTAGCCAATCATACTGCTTCAACTCACATCTTTATGTTCTTGCTCTTAGTGATGAAGAGCATTTCCTAATGTACACAGTGGACCAAGATGGGAACTCTGAGCCCTATAGTTCATCTGAGGCCACCCAACAAATCAAATACATGCTGTAAAACGTAACAGAAGGCAAGATGGTAGGACTATGACTGGGTCCATGACTTACATTAGAGCCTGGCCCCAGAACATCTGCCCTGGGGACCTTGACTCTCTGGGATGGAGACAGAACATGAAGGAAGCATAAGAGGAGGAGAGACGTGGCTTTGGAGTCAGTTAAAAGTATTGGTAGTGTTCTGGTTTTTTGTTTTGTTTTGTTCTTGATCAATGGCAAACACAGTTTGGGCAGATGCCACATTGAGAAAGTGATGGGAATGGGCAGGTACGATAAAAATTTTAGAATCCCTAACAGTGCCCTGGGGTCAGTTTCAGAGGCACTGGTGAACTGGGCAGATAAAGGGAAGCAGAAAGACAATTTAAGGAAGGTGTCTAAGTTGGGGTTCCTATGGCTGTGAGAAAACACCAGGACCAAAACAAACTGGGGAGAAAAGGGTTTCTTTGTCTTATACTTCCACACTGCCGTTCATCATTGAAAGAAGTCATGGCAGGAACTCAGGGCAGGAACCTGAGGGCAAGAGCTGATGCAGAGGCCATGAAAGGGTGCTGCTTATGAACTTGCTTCTCATGGCTTGCTCATCCTGCTTTCTTATAGAACCCAGACCATGAGCCCAGGGATGACCACATGTACAGTGAGCTATGTCCTCTTCCATTGGTCACTAACTGAGAAAATGCCTCAAAGCTGGATTTCATGGAGGCATTTCTCCAACTGAGATTCCTCAGATGACTTTTGTGTCAAGCTGACACAAAACTGGCTAGGACAGAAGGGGCTGGGGTGGGGGATAGGGGAACAGATGTAAGGACTATTTACAAAGGCCCACTGCATCTTGGAGAGACTGGATCTGCAATGCTTTGAATGGTTAATGTTCCACTGTTATTGGGAAAGATGTGATGGAGAGGAGAGAGGGTCCAGGAAAGTGTCAGTTTCACTGGGGTGGTGTTCTGAACTGATGGTGGCCATATGTAGAAGGGTTAAAGGTGGAAATGACAAGGTAACAGATGGAGATGCAGTTCAGAAGATTCAGTCCTGACACCGGTGAGCTAGGCCTTTGGACCCAGAAACTGGAGGACAAGAAGTATGTGGAGGCTGGTAAAGCTGGGATTGTCAAAGAGTCAAAACTAGATGAAAGGGAGAGAGGCCATCTTTGGCATCTGGTTCACACTTATCATGTCTCCGTGCCCAACTGTGTGCTAGCACCTTCTAACTTGAGTTAGACTTTAACCATTTCAGATAAAGCAACAAACAGCAGTGGTACACCATCTCAGGCAGGGGTTTCCATTTACAAATCATTTCCATTTGCAGGCATTTCCCTGTGCCTCTAGCTAGGCAGGAGTTCCTGGATCCTTGTAGAGAGTGCTGAGTGCTGCCTATATCCACAGTCAGTGAGCTTGCTGTCACTCCACATTAACCTGCTCATCATGGTAACTTTACACTTTTCTGTATGTATATACATGGTGGACATATTTCTGTGTGTGCACATGCATGTGGACAGAAGGCAAGCTTGAGTGTCAGTCTTCAGAAGCTACCAGACTTGTTTCTTTTTTAAAATAAGGTCTCATTGGTCTGAAAGTGGCCTTGTAGGCTGGATCCACCTGTCCCAACTCATCAGGGTTGGGTTAGAAATATGTGCCATCATTCCCAGCTATTTCTATGTGTAGATTCCAGGGATTGAACTCAGGTTTTAGTGATTGCAAGGTGAACATTTTATTGACAATCTCTCAAGCCCCAATTACTAGTTTTTATTGAAACCTGATGGTTACCCATTTATTATATATTTTACATACTTGGGACATTATCATAGTGACACTGTATCAATAATGATGAAGCTGTAATTATTCTGCTTTTAATTTGAGCAAAGTGACATTGCAAAACTTTCGGTTTTCAGTCCACACAGTTCCAAAGCGACAGAGCCAGGATTCACAGTGCTTGTCCATGGGCTTTACTGCTGCCTGCCAATGTGTCCCATCTTCAGGACTCTGATCGTTCATAGCATGGATGAGCGTGGTCCATCTGCCAGGCCTTAGAAGGAGCTGATGCATGTAAAACACATGGCAAGGAACCTACCGGGCTTGTGGCAGGTGGTGAATTAACTAACTACCCATTTGTACTACTTTTCTGGGAGTGGGAGCAGCCTGTCCAGGCTCCCATTCAAACAGAGAAACATAAGGGATGACCAACCAAAGTTTTCGAGGGAAAATTGCCCAGGACAAACGGTGGCTAATGACACCAAGCCTTTAACCCTGTACGTGTGTAATGTAAGCTTATGAGGCACCTCTTGGACAGGTGGGATCAAGGAGACAATTTTAAAGTAGTCTGTATTTTAAAGATGTCATTCTGAGCTGTTTCTGGTCCTTGCTTTGTATGAACGATGTCAACTTTGCTTTTCCTTTCTTGAGAGTCTCCACCTTCTACAATTGAAGATTTTCTCTGGGTACCACCCCTGTACATATGCAGTTCAGAGGTCAAGGTCTCTGATTTTTTTTTTTTAATCTGGACAATGCTAGGAAAGATCTAATGACTGCATAGAAGTCATCACTCAGCCCTTCAAATGTGTCTAATAAAGACCCAAAGGGACCAGTTTTGCCGGCAGTGTTTTGTAAAGTGAATGTGGCGTGGGATTCATGCACACATAGTGCCTGTCTAATTAATTGCTGTTTACAGTCTTGCTGTTCCTTTTGCATTCTCTTTCTCCTGGCTAAGATTGGGAAATCAAAACAAAGGCTTTCGTTGTGCTTTTCTGGGGCAACTTAAACAGAATAATCATGGGTGTGGGGTCCAGGCCCATTTTCTGAATCTCAGATTGGGGAGGTAAATCATACCATGTATTAGAAAGGTTACAGCTGCCTACCAGGGCCTGTGTATAGCAGCCCCAGCATCCATATCTTACCTCTGGATTCCAGATAGAGCATCCTTTTTTCATCAGTGTAAAATAGATAATCCCTACATCATGAGAGTTAGTAAAGATATCAGTGGGTATATGTATTCATCCATCCATCCATCCATCCATTTGTCCATCCATCCATCCACTTGCTTAGCAAACATCTGAGAAGCTGCTCTGTGCATGGCTCAAGGGTTTGAGAGACACCTTGCTAAGGGTTTCTACATTTCAGCAAGAGATCACGCAATAAAGGCAATAACCAAGCACACTGTAGAGTAAAGCATAGCGCAACCGGTGCTATGGGAGAAGAAAGGGGACCAGAGAAGACAGATGGGAGGTGGCAGCGAGGGACAGGGGTAAACTTTAAACAAAAGCCCTTGAGAAATTCAAGGAGTAAGTGAGTGAGGTTTTCTCAACAGAAGTCTTTGGTTTGTAGTTCAGTGCATATTGACAGAAAGTGGGTACGTAGGGCATGAGGGAAGCCTGCTTGGTCGTGGGTATACTTCTCAAATCTCAGATGGGGATGTGAGGCTCCAATCCACCACCACACAAAGCTGGCATCTCCTCTCCAGGGATCAGCTGGAAAAAAAAACAAAAAAACACTTTTCATAGAACTACACCAGGGAACTTCTAAAGGCTGGGTTTCAATTGAGAACCACTTCTTCTTTGGAAGCAAAACCTGTGTATATATGTAGGTGTTTATGTGTGTGTACAAATGGGCATGTGCATGTGGTGTGTGTGTGTGTGTGTGTGTGTGTGTGTGTGTGTGATATTGTAACATCCCATACTAGTGCTGGTTTCTCAGATTACTCATTTAACTGTGTCTCTGACTGACATTCCGTGGTATAGTTATCCCTTTGCTTCTGTAACCTGTTTGACAAGATGCTGAATAAGGTGACCAGGGCTATATCAACTAGCATCTATGTTAATCAAATGAACAAACTATCTACCTAGGATGCGATGGCTTTTGCTGTGTCTTTCTGAGAGAATCAGAGCCCTATAGTGCTCCTCAGTCCTCATCCCTTACCAAGTTCCTTCATCATGACTTCTGCCTCAGTGATATGGCTAGGAAACTGAGGCAGCCAAAGCCATGCATTTGAGGCTTCCGAGAGGAAGAGGAAAACCTGGGTCCTTCTCCTTCCTCCCTAGCCACTTGCTGATCTATGCCTGCCCCATCAAAGGCTCACTTGGGAAATTAACTACTGTGCATTTGACCGTGTAGAGTCTTCTTCAGGTTCTGGACATTTGGCTGACTAGAACATAGCTTTAGCCTGACTTGTAAGTGGGGTATACACTGCAGCATCTTGAGAGGGAGGGCTCGTGGTCAGCTCTCCCATTTGGGCTCCCAGCTAGCTGTGTGCCTCTGGGTTTGAGATTTGAAGCTCCTTATAGAGACCAGAGAGTGGAATAAGGCACACCTCTAAGTTTAACCTATACCCCCCCTCCATTGCCAGTTCTGCCTCCATTTCCCTGCCTCCCAGGTTGAGGAAGCACCTAATTGTTGTACCTGGACACAGCCTAGAAGCCTGGCAGGTGTAGCTGTTTGTGGTGAAGCTGGAGGAAAATATGCAGGGAGGGAGGAAAGAGGGGGGTGCAGGGGTGGCCCACGTCTTCTGAGATGAATGGCACTGTTTGCTCATTAGGGAGATTATTTCAAGCAAGACAGCAGCCAGAACGCTCTAGTGCAAGCATCTGCCTGCTACTGGGAGACGATATTTATTGTTCAATCCTTCAATGGATGTAAATAAACAGCCCGGCCCAGATAATGTTCCAATAAACAAACAAGCAGCTGCCAGGAGCTCCCTGGATGGTTGACCTTTGTGGAGGCCACCCTGCTGATGTTTCAATAGCAGCCTGCCTGGCAGCCCAGACACTCACCGTGCCAGCGATGGAGATAGGTACCTTGCCCACTGCTGGATAGGCAGGAGGCCAGAAGGCTGGGAGGACAGGGGCTGACTGCCTAGAAAGATTCTGTGCTGGAGACTGACAGACTGGAAAAGGAGGGTAGAGTAGCCTGGTCACCCAGTGTGTGTGTGTGTGTGTGTGTGTGTGTGTGTCCCTGCTAAGCCACATGGATGGAGTGGAACAGTACGTGCTCAGTGCTCTAATAGGGGTGCCTGTATGGGCCACAGAGGGGTGGTGTTCAATTGTTAAGTCCTAGTGTGGCCTCGCCAGTTGTCAATACTGAAGTACATCTGTGTATTTGGTAGTTATCCCATTACCATCTAATTGTCTGCCTGCCACCTTCTCCCCAGCAGATGTAGCTGCTATAGCTGAAAGCCTCCAGAAACTTGCTCTCACAGCAAGGATTTGACTGGTAGATCTCATACCACAAGTGTATGTTATATATGTTGTCTATCATCTAGGGTATTGGGAATCTGCCCGTGCAGGGGGCATCCCTAGAATATGGGAAGGAAAGGTAGGAGTATGTCCAAAAGAGTCTAGCAAGTGTGAGGCTCAATTATAACCAGGGCCATGCATCTGAGTATCTTGACTTTCTTGGCCTAAAGGAGGCTATACCACAGGTTGATGTTCACAGCTCCTGAACATTGCAAACATGAGGACTATGAAACACACTGGGATATGCTAAAGATGGAAGGGAGATTCTAGTGTATTGTCACTGAGCAAGACCTATGCCTATGATACCTCCAAGAAGATAGTTACCAAGATAAATTCTCAGCCGAGTCAGATAGTAAATACAGAATATGACTACAGGAATAAGAAGTCCAGAATGGCACCATCCAATAGGGTAGCCATTGCCCACATGGTGGGCACCCAAAGTGTAGATGTCCCAAATGAGATGTATAATACATGGAAGATATATCCAGATTTCAACGATTCAGTATCAGAAGTATATAAAAACATCTCATAGATAATTTTGTACTTATATGTATATTAACATAATTATATTTTCAGACACACTGGGTTAGTTATAACCATTAACTTTATTAGCATTTTTTTAAAAAGTGTGGCCACTATTAGAAAATTTTAATGGCATATATGGTCTATATTAGTGGTTTAGATGTTTCTATCGTCTGATGTTGGGCTAGAATATCCCAGGGTTCCTCTCTGCCACAGAAAACAGTCTGACACTTAGATTTGCTTCCTTTACTACATCCTCATGACAATGTTCAGGAAAATGACCACACTCCCCTTCTGATGCCCCTTTCACATATTGAGTTTTACCTGCCTGCTCGTATAACTTTAAGAAGCCATTAGTACCATCATTTGGCTCCTTTGGTTCAGTCTTTTTAATGACTTAAGAGATTTAGTAACCCACGGGTCTTTTACGTTACCTGCCATGTGTTTTTAGTCAGTTTTATGGTCAGATGGGCTGTATAGAAAGCCCTTTGCCGTGTGACCTGCCATGCTATATCCTGCCCATTGTCATTTATTGATAGGCTGTGCCTATCATCCCTAGTTATACACCAGTTTTTCAGACTGCATGAGAAGAACCAAAAGCAGCATTTGAAACCCCTTTCTTCATGGACCCCATTGGTATGAAGATTGAACTGTTCAGAAGCCAAGCTTCCTGGAAGGCCAGGTTGGAACCACCTCAAATTTAGGATACACTGTGAATGAGCATGTTGTTACAACAGGGGACTCACAGAGTGGGGATATCATTCCAGACATTAACATTTCCAGCATCTAAGTTTGCATTCATGACCCTCAGCACAATTGGCCTCTCTTTATTTCATGCCTTTAAACACAAGACACTTCTTTGTTGATCTTTTCCCACTGCTTAGGTGACACACCCATATCACCTCTATTGTATAAAGTAGCAAACCTTGTCTGTTTATGCTGGTACATCAAAACTTTTGGGGTACCTTTTATACTATGATTGAAGTACAACTGCTGGTCAACAGTCTTTTTCCATCTAAACCCCCCACTGTCTTGTCATGACTTGGGATGTTGTTTCTGAGCTAATCTTTAGCTCCAAACATCTGGTCTGTGTTTCTATCATCTAGTATTGTGTCAAGTGCCCCAGGGATATGGGAAGTAAACACTGTCATACTGGGTTCCCCTTTCTTCATTATGCCTCTTACATTGATCATATCTAGCAACTTAGATCCCATTGTTGGATTGCTAGAATATAATTTTCATTTACTCAATTATGAGTTACTGAGTACCAGCCCTGCCCTATAGTGTATGAAGAATGCAAAAGAGATGAACCTTAAGACTTATACCAGCAGGGTTGTCTCCCTCATAACAACACCTCTCCCACTGTCAGCCCTTGGAAGACAGAGCCTGTTAGCATTTTGTTTAGGCTCTGCCCCACAGTTACCAGGAAACAAGCACTCACTATAAAAGGGACTACTTGTCCTTTCTTCTCTCTCTTTCCTTCTATTTATTTATTTATTTAAAAGATTTGTTTATTTATTTTATGTGAGTACACTGTCACTATCTTCAAAGACAGTAGAAGAGGCATCAGATCCCATTACAGGTGGTTGTGAGCCACCATGGGGTTGCTGAAAATTGAACCCAAGACCTTTAGAAGATCAGTCAGTGCTCTTAACTGCTGAGCTATCTCTTCAGCCCTCTCTCTTGCCTTCTTACTCTTGATCTGTCCTCTTCTCCCATTCTCCTTCTCTCTCCCTCCCCTCTCCCACTCTCTACATGCTCATGGCCAGCCTCTCTCTCTCTCTCTCTCTCTCTCTCTCTCTCTCTCTCTCTCTCTCTCTCTCTCTCTCTCTCTCACTCTCTCTCTCCCTCCCTCCCTCTGCCTTTCTCTGTCTACTATCCTCTCAACCCCCTTCTCCATGCCCTGTATAAACTATTCTATACTATACCACTATATGGTCATGTGGCTGGTCCCTCAGGGGAAAGGGACGCCTCAGGGGGAAGAGGCACTCCCTTCCCGCACATCTGACTGAACATCCACCAAACATTCCTTCTTTCTTTATTTTTATAAAACACACAAAGCTTCTTTCTATAGTTCTGTCTCCATTGTTGAGTTTTTTGTTAGTTCTCAAAGCTTAGAATCTTCTGGAAGTATCCTGGTCCCTTCTCTGGATCATGTATTAAAAATAGGACTAGTGGCAACACCAGTGCTTAGGGAGTTAGTTCTCGGTTCTGTTTCTCCATACAGAAATATGTCTGTTCCTGTCTCTAAGTCAGTTCTACTTCCTTGGTCAAATTGCCTGAGATCCCATAGAGACTCATTATGTTAAAATACCTTTCCATGTGGAGCCTTGTCAAAGACTTTTGGAAAAACTAAATAGCAAGAAGGCAAGTGCTGATCTAGCAATTGGGAGAGACCTGAGGTCTAGGTTAGCCGGACATTGGCTTCCCACTGAACTTTGGGCAAGGCTCAGAGCAGTTTCTATTTCATTCAGCTCATCAATAAGATGAGAATGATTATGCTGACAGTCAACATTATAAAACTTTTATGATCATCAGACAAGAGGCTATTTCTTAAAAATGCTTCTCAAGGTCTAAAACAAAAATATAAGGTCTCATTATTTTAAAAATCCACAACCTTGTCTTTATCCCTATGCACATTCCTCCCACAAAAGAACAACAATAGTTAAAGACATGCTTCCTCTACCCAAGCCCCAGGGTGATGCTGGCATGACACAGACCCCTAGAATGACAGTTAAGTGTTACCGTTTGAGGTTTAGTGTAAGTGTTCAGTGTAGTGTGTAAACTCATAGAAACGTGGACAGGTCTGGGTGTGATTTCATATCCACATTCGCTGGACATATAACCTTGGACAGGTTATTTAGCCACCCATGCCTCATCCACAAACAGGGCAATATTAATATTAGTGACAATATTAATATTTATGAGATATGAATGCCAGACACATTGTCTAGTTCATGAAGAGTACTTCTTATTTGTCTGGGTAGAGTCTGGAGAGCTGGAAGCCAGCCTATTCTACCTAAAATTTAGGATTATTCACCAAACAGCCAATTTTATAATAGACTTTTGCTCATATCTTGTGTCTGGTTCTCTTAGGAGATGGATACATGAGTCCTTTTCTGTCTGTGGAATATAACAGTGTGGTCTGGATTGCGGGAGAGGAGAGAAGAAGGAGAAGAGATACATTCCCAGTTGCTCTCCACTCCAGCAGAATAGGGAGAGTAGGAAAGAAAAGGACAGGCCTATGAAAGTTTGCCCCACTGATGTCGATAGGATCTTTGCTTCTTTCATATGATGTCTATCATATCTAGCATGTCACCCCATCCTAAGGATCAGGGAGTTAGAAGTAGGTAATAAGGAATGCGGCTAAGGTACTAAATCTAACTTCTAGTGGGGCTCATACCAAGGGCATGGGATGGAGCTTAGTTCCACTAGCATTCCCTATGAGAGTCTATGCCATTCAGAAACCTATGAGAGCCAGAAATGAGCCAGGGTGCTCAGTATCCCTCTCTGCTCCCACTCCATGGGTCCTTCTAGCTGAGGATAAAGTTTGTTTGGGCCACTGGCCACAACCATCACTGCATTGATAGACTACTTTTGCATTAATTTCTGTTCCATTCTGATTTAGAAAGTGCCTAGCCAATGTGCATACTGGAGGCTCAGCAATGGGTGCAGAAATGGGGCTCTGGGACATTGAGGCATTTCCACTGCAGAAGGGAACATCACTCTGCAGAGCCTCTGTCGGCTTTCCTGTTATTTGTTTTTATGAGAATAATGGGGAATCAGCAAAGAGGAGTCTTCATTCTATTTATTTTTTCATTTGGAAAAATGAATAGTGGTCAAGTAATCAAACATACGACCACAAAATATCCTAGCATTCAAGTGATTGGATGCATTATTTATCACCAGTTGTGGTGTCCCTTTATATCATCTAGTTCCTCTGGATAACTCTTCTATTCTTCTTGATCTCTTAAAAGGTTGAAAATTATAGGGTAAAAATTAAAAAGGTTACATAATGGTCACACCTACAATACAATGTGTATTTCAGTTTTGTTATTGAAATCAATATCATTTCCCTAAAGATGCCTTGTAAAACCTTGTATTAGCAGCATATCATCAGGTCCTCTGATCCCCTAGCTACATCCTCAGAAGTGTTTGTCCCAACTGCACAGATAGTGCCAGTCACATGGAGAAGGGAGCCTTCTGGATCTGTGCACTTAAATTTCAGATAGCTCTAGAGACTTCGGCCAGAGGCCAGATGAACATTGTATATAGTTGGGAAGTCCAAATCTTTTCTAGGCTTATTCTCAGTGATGGCGTGGGTGGGACATCTCTTCTGGTGGTTTCCAGATTGTCTAAATATTTCTAGGAAGGATTTGGGGGTGGCCCAGGGATTTTCATTAGGTAATCATCTAAGTATCCTTGAAAGATTGAATATGGCTCATGTTGGAGGCACATTTTTCTGTGGTTTCCTTCAGTTGAGCCATGAATAGAACCTCTAGAGCTATTTCAAGACTGATCATCTATTCTAAACCCTAGTCTAAGCTGCCAGCTTCTATGAACCAAAGGAGATTGTGGATGTGAAGCTTCTGGGATTGACTCTTTTCCCAAACCAGAGCAGTGATATCTTGGTAGAATTTTCAATGACTAAGTCTACATCTATATATCAGAAATATTTCTGCTAACAAATGTTAGCCTTTCTCATTGTCTTTCTTACGTGAGATGACCCTATGATTGGAAGCTGCCTCAGTTACCCAACCCAGACCCCTCCTCATGACACCAGCCCCATATTCACCTCTAAAGGCCAGCACAGCCCTAGGGAACTAAGACCAGGACATAGAAAACCAGAGAATGAAACCAGATTCTTTCCAAAGCTCAGACTGGTCACTCCCCTCCCTTCTCTGTGAACTTCAATTAGTCCTTCACAGCAGGCTCCTGTCACTTACAACTTTGGTTTCAAACTCTAAGCTCTACAGAGACAGAGCTCCCCTCCTCTTTTGTCTGTTGGGGATGTCTCTAGTCTGAAGTTGGGCTGTGAGCAATACAAAATCTAAACTCATTGTAGTGGCTTGGATAAGATGTTCCTCATAGTCTCAGGCATTTGGATGTCTGATCCTCATTTGGTTGTGTTATTTGGAGTGTGACTCAGTTGAAGGAAGCATGTCATAGACGTGGAGTAAAATACTTTGATCACTGCTAGTTTGTCTTCTCTGCTTCATGCCTCCCACTCCTGCCACCATGTCTACCACTTGCTGCTATCCTTTTCTGCTGTCACGAGTTCTAATCCCTCTGGGACCATGAACTCCGATAAGCTGTTCCTTATATAAGTGGGTTTGGTCAAGGTGCTTTATCACAGCAACAGAAAAGGAACATTCACCTCACCTTCTCCTTTTGTTTTTCTTACAGATACGGGTTGATGGGCCCAAGGGCAATGCCCTCCAGTATGAGACAGTGCAGGTGGTGGACTCAGGACCAGTCCTCCGGGACATGGCCTTTTCCAAGGACCACGAGCAACTCTACATCATGTCAGAAAGGCAGGTAAGGCTGTTGAGCTCTGCTCGACATTTGTCTTGCAACTAAATACTAGCCTGTGGCTCCATAGAAACCTACAGGAGGCCTGCTGCAGGGAGGTGATTTAGTTGGCTCAGTGTGTTTTCTCTTGGGTTATGTTGCCTAGGGACTGGGGCTCTGTTTGTTGTAACAGGAATGGAATATTTGGAATATGAAAATATCCATGCATCTAGGACAAATTCACTGGCTTCAAAATGATGATGTGGATAGACTCAAAGCCAGCATTTCTTCTTTTGAAGAAAAACCTCAAGTGTAGAATCCCAAGTTCTTGGTCAGCTTTCCACATGCAAAGGGTAACCACTGATCAAAGTTGGTGTGTGTAATGGCAAAGATTAATGTATTAAGAAACCTTGCTGAGTGCGTGTCACAGAAGAGCCAAGGGGATGGTGGTTTGAAAAACAATCAGTGCAGTGAAATGGGATGTTGCATTGTGTGCTGCGAGCCCTCTTGTGTACCTCCAACTTTGTGGACCCTCTACAAGATCATATGAAAGCCAGCCTGTGAACAGAGAGTACACGGGGATGCTTGCTGGCTACGACTGAAAGACTTCACAACATTGGGTTTGTTTCTGGCACTTAGTCAAGTGCTAAGTAAGTTGTTCAGGGGTCCTCGGTGCAGACAAGTGACCCATTTATAGCAAGAAAATGAAGTTTCCCCTGGGCAGTTCCATATAATTAAAGGTGTTTCTCATAGTCCTCTATCTCATTGCCCAGAGTGTTATCACGGAACCCCCAAGTGTGGGTAGGCATTGTTGCACTTCTGCCCTATTGTTTTTAGGGGGTCATATTGGAAGCTGTTCATCTAGCTCATGAATATAGATGCCTTGGCACTGAGTGACAGTGGCAGTGGCCATGAGGGACAGCTCTCTCTCTTATTCATCTTCATTACTGTGCCTGAACTCTCTGGAGTTCCTTGTTGACAGAGTCTAGATTGTTCTGCCTGTCCCAACTCCACAGAGTGAGGGAGATGAATTCCACATTATGCCACCCACAGTACTTGTGCATTATGTCCGGGTAGCCCACAGCAGCCCTGCCCTCCATAGGAGTTTGATGACATCTTCTGTCAGTGTGGGTCTCTGGATTTGCCCAGCTTCAGCAATACAGGGACTCATTGTGGTGTCTGCTGGAGGCCACCATGGCTTAAAGATGGTGAAATATTTTGCTCTGGGATTGAATACAACCAACATGGAATGAACAGCTGGTGATGAATTCGTCCTCCTGTCTGCATTTTTTTTTTCTTTTCTTAGTGTGATTCCTACTCCTCACTCTTTGCCTAACTGTATGGCCATAGGAGATTTGGAGAGGGGGAGGGAGTTGGCTTTCTTTGATGGAATTGAAATTTTTAAGGAAGGCCAAGACCTGAATTATGACATAGAACATTTCTACATCCCTTGCTTAATCTGAAATCTGGAATTTCTAAACCTGTCACTTAAAACCTGGAAGGGGTTTAAAAGGTATGACAGATGAATGCCTAGTGTGAGTAATCAGTCCTCTCTGGACACCCTGGATATAAACATCCCTCTGCCTTTGAAGAACCTAGCTGAAGACTTACTTGTATCTTTGCTCTCAATCTGCTCCTGTTTTCTATAGTGTGCTCTCTTCCTACTCTGGCTTGGTAATGAGGCATGCTGGGAACTTGATTATGGCACATCAGACAGGAAAGAAAGGCAGAAGTGAGAAGGCCAGATGCCCATTCATTTGGGAAGTGCTCTTCTCAGAAATGGAACATGAAAGCTGGAAGTTCCATTGCCTATGCCAACACTGGTGTCCAGTGGGTTGGTGGATTCATTGTGTAGCATATTGGTTAAGAGCAGCTGCTTTGGCACTGCAACATCTGAGTGTATTTGTTGCTTATCACTACTATGACCAGATCCCTGACAGGAACAGCTTGGAGATTTTATTAACTGAAGGGTCAAGGGATCTAGTCCATCATGGTAAAGAAGACTAGAGTGGTTCTTAACTGACTGTTGACCATAGACACTTTGAGTTCGACGCTCTGGTTTGCTTTTTCTTAGAATGTGATTAAACACTGAACAAAAGGGACTTTGGGGAGGAAAAGGTTCCTCTAAATTTACAGCTCACAATCCACCATTGATAGCAGCCAGGGCAGAAGCTCAAGTTATGGAGTGAGGCAGAGACACTGGAGGAATACTACTTACTGATTTGTTCTCTGTGGTTTGCTCAGCTGGTTTTCTTGGACATTCCAGGACCTCTTGATGTTGGATGACACTGCCCACAGTGGGCTAGATCCTCATACACCAATCATCTACATCAACATATCAGAAAAATCATTGATTCTTCAGAATATTCCTAAACGATGATAATTTCCAGTATCACTGCTACACTTCTTGATCAAGACTGATATTTGCAATAGACCCCCCATTTATTCTTCCTGTGACCACTTATTTTCTCAGACTTTTTTCAAGACAAGTAACCAATCTCTTAAACCTCAAGTTAGAACAAGTCATTAAGTGCTGGCTAGCACTGATGAGGACCCAGAAACCCTGTGTATTTCTTTTACTCATGTCTGAAGGTTGTTTGTTTTTTAAAGAGTATTATATACCCCACCTTAGACTTAAATTTGCTATGTGGCTAAGGATAACCTTGAACTTCTGATCCCCTTGTCTCTATTCCCCCAATGCTAAGATTGTAGGAATGTGCCACTGTTCTACTTTTATCCCTGTTGCTGTAATAAAGTAACTAGACAGGAAGCAACTTAGGGTGGAAAGGACTTATTTGATTTACAATTCCAGCTTCTAGTCCGTCATGTGGGAAGGTCACAGTGGCAAGAGCTTCAAGTTGCTAGTCATATCTAGAGTCTAGACCAGAGATATAAAACTAAATACATTCTTGCTTGATTTCTTTCCCAGATCTCACTTTCTGCATGCTTACATGGTTTAGGACCTTCTAAGTAGAGAATGGCTCTGCCCACAGTGGGCTGGGCCTACCCACTTCAATTAAGGCAGTCAAGATTATCCCTTCATGGAAATGCCCATAGGCCAATGCAATGTAAACAAACCCCGATTAAAATCCTTTCCTCGAGTCATCCTAGATTTTGTTAAGTTGGCAACTAAAGCTCACCATCACCCCCACCATGCCCAGTGATACCTTTTATGTTCTATATTCTAGAGCTAACTAACCTCATCACCCTCTGCTCTCATAACAATTCTGCAGAACCAGGGCAGGGCAAATAAGTGTCCCAGACAAATGCCCCAGATAACAGTCCTCTGCTGTGCCAGGCATGCTCCTACGTTTGGGTATTTGTTCTGATGATCCTTGTGCTTGAAGTTATCTCCAGGCATGTGCTTTTCCAAGTCTTTGCTTATAAGAGGTTCTCTCTGAGATATCCAGAAAATTCAGACCTGCTATCCACAAGATCCAGCAACAACCATCTCCCCATGTTTATCTATTTCTATCTAGGATATTTAGTCTCTTCTTGTATAGTTCCTGTCCCTACTAAGCACAGTATTTACTTGCATGTCTTTCTCCCTTAGAATGTAAGCCTACAAGAAGAGAAATGTTGACATTTCATCACATATGACTGGGATGCTTAAGCTCATACATTTACCAACCTTTTGAGAAAGCCTGAGAAAGTTCCCCCTTTACCATATGGTGAGAGGTTCAGACAGAAGCATTCATTTTGAATATATGCAACATTGAGAACAAAAATGTTATTATATTTTATCTTTTTAGTTCACGCAAATCACAACCCCCTAGAATTATATCAAACACGTAAGAATGCAATACATATGTATTAAACGGATGAGAACATAAACAAACTGAGCTCCTGGATTCTATGGCCTTGAGATTCTTGTTTCAGTTATGTTACTCTGGTTTGTTCCCATCACTAGACCCTGAAAGCTAACCACAAAACACCTCAGGTTCTACATTTTCCAATCTCATGAGATGGGCAGACTCACCCTTAAACCCAGTGCAATAGCAATTACAGCCCACTTCAGGGTAAAGGACCTGTGTCAGAGGGAACTGATGGAGAACCTGTGTCAGCAGGAGCTGGTATTGGACAATGCCTGCCGTGACCTACCATACCTGTACAGAGAAGACTCTTCCGCTCTTCTTTTGATGCTCTTGGTATTGCTGCGGGACAGTTACCTAATGGAACTTTTGGCTCTGATGCTGTGTATGATGCAAAAGTAAGAAGGAGGCAGCCTGGTGAGCAGTGGAGAGAAAAGAGAGAGACTGGAGACTGTGAGCCAGCTAGCTGAGTTCTACCACTGGTGCTTTTCTGTTCCTCTTGGCACAAAAACCAAGTTTAGACTTGGGTGCTTAGTTGCATGTTGTGACCATGCTCAAAGTCATTCTGTGATTCTCTCCTCTGATTCCCTTGTGCCAGCTCTGTCTGTATCCCTAAACCTGTGCAGTTCCTTCCAGATGAAGAACCTTTGCCATCCTCTCATCCATGCCTGCCTTCCTTTTGTGTTGCTGATTACCTGTCTAGAGAGGAGACCCCATCGAATACCAGCATTATGGCTTCTTCCTGACATTCTTGTTCCTTCCACTGCCTAATGGCAGGAACATTCCTATTAGCTTATCTGTGCCTTGGCATGGGGATCTCCAGAGGACTTTGTCTCTCTTGTGTTTGGAACTAGAAGAATGCTTTTCCTAAAGTAAAGGCCCTAAGAAATCCTTGAAATTCCTGTGGGGTTGATGCCAAGGACAGAGTCATAAGCCTAACTATTAGGCACAACTTTTCTTTGGAGGCCTTAGATACTAAAGAAGATTTAGATGAGATATTAGGCACTAGTTTGGGGTAAGACCCAGAGAGTATTAGTTCTGTGAGATTCGTGCTAGCTCTGTGATGTCACTGATGGGCCTGAGGAATTTTCCACTTGGGCATGTAGTAAGAGGTCACTGCAAAAGGTCTGCCTCATACTCATCCTTGCCCATTCCCAGGCTCCTTTTATAATGCTGACCTCTTATAATATGTTGTATTCAACACTAGGGGAGAAGAGTTCTGAGACCCAGGAAAGATTCTGCATGCATTCGGTCGTTGCAGTACATGAGGCACCTATAGACACAGAAGATCCAGGGAGGCTTTTCTCAGATTCCAGATGACCTCTCACCATAGGTCAGCTCTAAGTGTAAGGAAAGATAGTGGGGTGATGGTGGTGAGAAAATCTGACAACAGAGGTAGAGAGTGAAATGGGCGGGTAACCGTGTGTGTAGCACACGCCTGTGTATCATATGCACGCATGCTACTTTCTGGCTCTGTAACTCCAACCAAATTACTAACTCCTCAGCCCCTTATTCACTGGATCCCCAACAACTATTTATTGAGCAACTACTGGAGCCAGGCATCCCTCCAAATCTTAGGAATTCTGTGTGGATCCAGGTACCAACATCATCTTCTTTAGGCACCATAGTTTCTGGCAAAATGAAGCAATGTGTAAATTGACTTATAATAACCTTGTTTAGCTTCTAAATGAATGAGACTTAAGATTATGATTTATGTATTTATTTAGCTTTATTTATTTAATTACTGGGGGAGGGGGGATTACCCCTAATTGATTTTTCTAGCAGTCAGACTGGACTGCCTACTTCACCAGCTGTGCTCCCCAGATACTTGCAGTATGTGTCTTCCTGGGTTATTTCTGCTCCACCAGTCTTTCCAGGGGACACATTTTGTTCAGGCATTTATTTCTAGTACATCATGTACAATGTCCTCCTCTTCTCTCTGTCCTCTTCCTCCTCCATTTTCCTTTCCTCTCTCCTCTTTCTTCATGTAGTCCCTCCCTGTGACCACCAGCTCAGTAACTCAAACTCCACCCATCTCTATTCTCCCCAGTAACTGGTTGTAGCTATTTTTATTTAACCAAGAATTTTAAATTAGGGAGCAAGGTTTGTACAGTACAGGCTGGTATTTGTGGGAATTTGCTAGTCTTGAGGCAACTAGATCTTAAGGTATAGAATTTAGCATTTGAATGTAGAGCAGCAGCAGACCAACTGCCAACAGGAATGCGTGAATGACTTATGTCAGGTAATAGTGAGCACAGTGGAAAATGGGCTGACTGGGGAGTGAAGCGATATCTCAGAGAGTGACAGAGATGCTCTTTGAAAGACAGTCCCCAGGAATCTGTTCCTGGGGAAGGAATCTTCTGAGCAAAAGGCAGCATAAAATGAGGTGGCAGAAGGTGGCTGTCAGGGGAGGAGATATTCAGACACGGGGAATCACAGCAGCACCGAGGTTCTGAGAGTGTGGAAGGCTTGTATTGAGAGAGTGGGATGTGCTGGTAAGACCATGGTGGAGGGGGGTCACACAGGAACTCATTTACTATCTTTATGATGAGAATATAAGAAGGAAAGGTCATCCAGAGACAGCCCTACCTGGAGCTCCATCCTATGTACAGCCACCAAACCCGAACAATATTGTGGATGCCAAGAAGTGCCTGCTGACAGGAGCCTGATGTAGCTGTCTCCTGAGAGGCTCTGCCAAAGCCTGAGAAACACAAAGTCAGATGCTCTCAACCCACCATTGAACTGCAAATGGGTTCCCCAATGGAGGAGTTAGAAAAAGAACTGAAGGAGCTGAAGGGGTTTTCAACCCCATAGGAAGATCAACAATATCAACCAACCAGACCCTCCACAGCACCCAGAGACTAAACCACCAGCCAAAGAGTACGCATGGAGAGATCTATGGCTCCAGTCACATATGTAGTAGAGGATGGTTTTATCAGTAATCGACAAGAGGAAAGGTCCTTGGCCCTCTGAAGGCTGAATGTCCCAATGAAGGGGAATGCCAGGATGGGGAGATGGGTGGGTGGGGCAGCACTCTCATAGAGGATCAGTCTACACTTGCAGTGAGGGTTAAACAAGATACCTCTAGAGAATGCTTATCTTGACATCTGGTACCCAGATGACGGTGAGCAAAAGTGGGAACCTTGTTTAATTATTTACAAGCTATACCACCAGTAGCCAGGACTTTGTGTCTGTTTTCTCACTGTGTGGGCTCCTGTCTCTCACTCAGCTATCACTGCTGTCCACAAAGACTTTTCCTCGGGGCGAACGAGCGCACAGTGCCAGGTGTCAATGTCCTTTGACCACAGCATTCTGTGTTGTTTATGGTTCTCTCAATTTACCCCCTTTTATTCTGCACAGTTCTAAGGATCCTTTGGATGCATGTGTGTACATGTGAAAGAACATGGACACACATGTCCACATACATACTTCCCTCATTCCTATCTCTCTCAATCAGCTTCATCCTTGCTGTGTGATTGTGTGTGCACGTGTGTGGTATGTGTGTGAACCTTCACAAACATGGAGGGAATGTCTACACACTAAGAAACTACTGTGTGATTTTACAAACAACAGCAAGATGTTTTTGTCAATATCTTGTCAAGATGACAGGAGGGACTTGAAAGAAAATGCCAGCAAGGCAGATCAAAGAGGAGACACGGTGATTGAACCAGGGATCCTGGAGTTCGGGAAAGACCCCAATAGGAGGAGAAGACTGTCTCCCAGTCATGGCAGGCTATACTGTGAGAGACCCTAGAGAAAGGGTAGAGTTCTCTGACACCTTTACCATCTCTGCCATTCCACATTACAGCTCTTTCTTATGTGAGGCTTAACGGGCCCCAATACATGGCTCTCTAGAGCTCTGCTTTCTATAGCTGAGCCAACACCATCTTTCATGGTGTCCTTTGTTTTACTGGCTTCTGTTGACAGTGGGAAGCATCCAGATATCTGGGGTTACCCCCAATCCCATCCTCACTCCTGAGTACTTAGAGGCTGGAAAATGAAGCTACCCCAGAAAGCAAAATACAGGAGGGGAATCACTGCCTGACCCTTTCAACACAATCCAATAAGCAAGCCTTAAAGGCCACTTTGATCTGTCACATGTCACCCACTGCTCACACACACAAAGCACCTACTCTGTGCTAAACACTGGTCAACGCATCCTGGTCATAACTTTGAAGGGATAGATAAATAGTCTTGATTCTGTCAAGAATCACAGTCAAGAGGTAATAAACATAACTGATACCTCACAGAGAAGCTTAGCAGGGGTAAGCGCTATGCAGGAAGGGAATGAAGCGAGAATGCAGATTGATCGCTCCAAAGGATTGTAGCATATATAGGAGCAAAGGCTGTGATCGGAGGGTTCAGAAAACGATGTCAGAGAGTAGGAGGCATCCAAAAGCATAAAGACAGGCAGCTTTTCATGCTCTTTCCCCTTCTCTGTTTTGTGGGTTTTCTGTTTGTTTGTTTGTTTTAAGATTCTATGCTTGGCGTTTAAGATGGAGAGATGGTTGAGATGTCTTCAAGGAGGCAAATGGTGAGAGGACATCTTTTTTTTTTTTTTTTTTTTTTTTTTTTTTTTTTGTGATTTTTGCCACGCTGAGAATTTCAGAGGGAAACATGGTTCAAGGAGAAAGTAGGATTGGAGCTAGAAAATGATCTGTAGGTCTGAAGAGATGACCCATAGGTCAAGAAAAACAGCTCGTCTTGCAGAGGACTAGGGTTCATTTCCAGCATCTATGCAGAGGCTCACAACCAACTATAACTCCAATTCCAAAGGATCCAATTCCCTCATCTGGGCTTCACAGACACTAAGCACATGTGGTATACAGACATTCATGTACACAAAATACCCATACACCAAATAAAATAAAAGATTTAAAACAAATAGGCTTATGAAACTTGGGGCTTGGGATTCCAAAGTCCAGTGTTTCTGTCAAGTACTTTACAAGTTACAATATGTGGCCATTTCATTTGTGTCTTAGTGTCCCTGGCGATATTCTGAGCATAGTTAATATGAGCTGTCACAATCTTCAAACTGGTATTAAATGTGGCAACTAATCTTGGACACTAATTCAGTGAAAGATGCTATTGTGGAGGTAGGTGCTTTGTTTTGTTTTGCTTTGTTTTGTCTTGTTGGAGATGCTATTCTCCTGCAGAAGTGATCCCCACTCTGTCATCAGCACTGGGTCTCCTGAATGCTCTCACCTGAGGAGTGTTTGATGGTGATGCTGTCACTATCGATCCATCGTCCTTTTCATTCCTATGGAGGACCAAGTTGTCAGTTCTGGTTTGTCTGGATGCCTGACACCGTGACAAGCTGGTTTGGACATTTGCTCTTGGCACCCAGACTGGGCTGTGTCTGATAGCTCCTGGGAGTGTGAACTTGAAATGTAGGCTGCAAAGTGAGTGACATGGAGCTGAGCCACCTCAGACATTTACAAAGAGAAAAGCTGTTGCAGCAACTAACCCAGGCTCACTCAGGACTTTCCATTGGTCTGTAATGGATCCCAGAGGCTCCAGTGTCATTGCTGAAATCTTCTCTCTTCCCCCTTGCTTCTCAATCAATGAAGAATGTCTCCATTTTGCAATTTCTGAGCTTTATCGAGCAGGGAAAGGGGCAGCTTCCTCCCTGTATGTCTGACTGTCACCTGTGTTGACATCTTGGATTTCCCTTTGTGCCCTAGCTCTTGAAATGGAAACATTCCCAGAGACTTCTCTGATCAAATTCCTACTGCTTGCTTCCCACCCAGGATTAGTGGACAGCATTTCCAGAGGCTAACAATATAACCTGAAGCAAGAGCCAGGCTGGAAGACAGATGTGGCTCCTATGGTAGATTCCTCCCCAGATCCCTTCTTATGAGGAACTAAGTTCTTTACAGTAGTAAGGGAAACTGCCTTTTTTTTCAGCAGAGAAACTATGTACCCTACTTGCAGAACATACCTTAGAAGGTAAGAGGAGTTCCTAGGGATGGTGAAGAAAGATGGCTTGGTGAGAGTGGGTAGATTGAGATTTACTCCTTCTTCTGGGGCAAGAAGGCCCCTTAATTTGGTCTCTGTTGATTCTAGCCTGGCACCGTTGAAACCATAGCCCCTTTGCAACATCTGGGGTCTCTTGACATACACAGAATCCCAGGAAATGCCAACTCTACCCTCAGAGAGACAGGAATGGAAGAATCCCTTCCCCCTATACTTTCTAAATAGATGTATTTCTAAATAGCCAGTTGTGAAGCAGAAAAATCTCTAGCATCTAATTATGATGACTTTAGTAGTCTTTTATAGTAAATTATGGCTCCTGGACTATTCAAAGAAGTAATCAGAAGGGAAAAATTTGTATGAGCTGGAGTCCATGGGGGTTCATGAATAGACTATGAATTTGGCTTTTCACCTAGGCCCATGGACTCTGCTGCCTGGAGTAAATTGTTCAAGTTGTTTATAATCTGGGTTCTTGATGTTTTTGTTGCTAGCCTTAGCCTTTAGTGGCTAAGCTCTCTCTAGTCCATCCTAATCATTACAGCATTACTATCAGAAGCTGTATTGTTGGGGTCTGGAACACCTGAACAAACTTATGCCTAAGGCTAAAGCCTGATTCAATTCCAGATACCAACCACTATCCAAGAGCCTTGCTTCCTTCAAAATCCCTGGGAAATCCCAAGGCACAGCCCTTCTTCATGTCTCTGAGCAATACCTTCTAGAGTATGAAGTCTTGGTCTCCTGTTTTAATTAGACAGAGCCATGTCATCTGAATAAAAGTTTGTGGATATTCTTTTTTTCCTTCCCACTTTAGAAAAAGCATTTTAATACATTTGAGTATTAGGGGGTACCCACTTTAGGGGGGAACAGGAAACAAATATTGTGGTGGGAAGTAAAGAGGATAATGTTATCTACCTAAGGACTTACCTCAATGGCCTAATTCTCCAACTAAGCCCCACCTCCTGGTTTCCAAGTTTTTCCAAAAGTTCCACCAGCTGGAGAAACAAGCATTTAAAACATGGCTTGTGGCAAGCACAGCCGCTTCACAGCTGTAACCACAGCTGAAAGAAGTTTCTAGTTCCTCATCTTCTAGGACATTTAGGATTGCCTTCATTAGGGGCTTACTGCTATGAACAGATACCATGACCAAGACAAGTCTTATAAGAACAACATTTCACTGGGGCTGGTTTACAGGTTCAGAGGTTCAGTCAATTATCATCAAGGCAGGAACATAACAGCATCCAGGCAGGCATGGTGCAGGCAGACCTGCGAGTTCTACATCTTCATCTGAAGGCTGCTAGTGGAAGACTGGCTTCCAGGCAGTTGAGTGAGGGTCTTAAGCTCATACCCACAGTGACACTTCTACTCCATCAAGGCCACACCTCCAAATGGTGCCACTCCCTGGGCCAAGCATATAATAAACTATTACAAGGATAGATAGGAAAATGGCCTGTTCCCCTTCCCTCTGTCTTCGAATAAGATTTTATATAAAAACAGAGCACTGGCAGGCAAGGGAGAGTTGTTAAAACAGACAAGGTAAGAATTATAAATGTTTATACAATATGCAGGTTCTGTAAAGGAGTATAGCATGCATTTGTATATTGAAATAAAAGAGAATTGCTAATGATAGAGGGTGAGTAAACCAACGGCCACCTGCATCATTGAGAGGCTGAGAAAAAAGTCAGGGTTCAGCCCTCTCCCTCAGCAGTTCAAATCTGGTGAAAGAAGGTTCAGAAATTTCATAGAAAGTTACTGGTCTTTCATCTATAATGAAGACCAGAGAGGCTGAAGTCAGATGTCTCTAAAGGACAGTAACAGTAACCCCAACAATAGAAATAGATATGTTCACTAGCAAGAAGCTAAGGCAATCAGTCAAGCTCCTCATACCTCCTTATAAATGATAAGAAGGTACCATCTGCCCTTGGGACAAGTCCCTTCCCTTCAGCTAATCCTTTCTGGAAATGCCCTAGAAGATATACTCAGAGGCATGTCTCTTATCCTGTTCCAGATGCCATCAAGTTGACAATCAAGATTAGCCACCAGGCCTGCTGACTGGGACAAGTGTTGGCAGCTCGCTCTCTACCCCTGAGCTCCATTAAGCATCTGTCTCTGGCAATTGCCTGACAGTCACTCCTCTTAATTTGGTGTCGGCATCTTGATACTTTGGTTCACTTGAAGTGCCATTCTTAAAGACAACCAGCTGGGATGCCATGTAAAGCATCGTAAGAGTCACTACCGTGTGGACACACAGGGCTGATTGTCTACTGACTCACCTCGTGTTCTGGTGTAATTACCCAGACATTCTATGGGTTTGGGCTTGAGTGTTAATGAGATTTCTGCTGCTATGACAAAACACCTGCAAAAATCAACTTAAGGTGGAAAAAATTATCTTGACTCACAATACTACTGTTGTCCATTCATAGTTTCTCTTGGACTATGTCTATGCAGAACGCGATGTCAGGGAACAGTGAAGAGGTTCACTTCATGATAGTTAGTAAGGAGGGGTGGTTACTAGGGAGGAAGCAGGAATAATACATATCCATTAAGAATGCCTGCTTCTGGGTTGGAGAGGTGGGTCAGGGGTTAAGATCACACTGGCTGCTCTTCTAGAGGTCCTCAGTTAAATTCCCAGCAACAGCTTATAACCGTCTATAATGAGATCCGGTGCCCTCTTCTGGGCTGTAGGCATACATGCAGGCAGAATGCTACATCGTAAATAAATAAATCTGAAGAAGGAGGTGGAGGAGAAGGAGAGGAAGGAGGAGGAGGAAGAATGCTTGCTCCTATGACCTTTCTCTCCCAGATAACATTTCTGCTCTCTTCCACTTGCCTATTGTTATGACTTTATGAGATTATAGTCCTCATCAGGGACCACACATCTGAACACTGCTGCATTAGGGACCAAGCTCATCAGAACATGAGCTTTGGGAGGGTGCATTTTTTCATATCAAAATCATAACAGAGAGAAACGAGTCATCAGCAGGATACATTATCTTCTCTGTTATAAGGAAGCTGATCTGGAGACTGAAACTCTTGAGATATCCCTGGGTCTGTTAGGTATGTGGAGGATTCCGGGTGACTCACTTTCTTACCCAAAGGTTCATGTTTGGAAACCTAATACACATTCCCTAGCCTCTCTCTCCCTATCCTCTCTGACTGGAAGTGGTGAAATTCCTTGAATTGTGATTAACTGGCCCTGGAGTTTTCTTCAAAAGAAATCAGAAATCTTAGCTACTTAAATACATTGTCTACTCAGTTTGAATGTTTTGAGATATTTTCAAAAGCAAATAGGTGCCTGTTAATGTGTGTCATTGTTCAAGAAGACTACGTGGCTTTAATGTTGCCATGTGACTTTACCAAATAAGGTAAAAGACTAAAAGGGAAAATTACAGATGGCAGAGCTGTATCACAGGTGAGTTCATGAAGTGCATTTAAGTAGCACAAGAAGACAATGGAATTGTGACTATGAAGTTCAGTCAGCATCGGATGCGGTGGTTTCCAGGGAATAGCTGGTGGTGGAGGGTGAGATGAACTAGATAATTGTTTGTAGAAAGTTGAGCAGAAGAGAGAAGCAGTGGAGGAAGGGGAGTAGCAGGGGCTGCACTGGTGCTGCCAGTCCTGTGCTGAGCTTGGAGGTGGGTCAGAGCAGGAAATACCATCACTGATGGGGCCTTTTTTTTCACCTAACCTTTAGTAGGTTACTTTATCTCTGAATATTCGAGGTTTCTTACCAGCAAGATGAGGCTATCTGTGTGCCTGTTGACTGAGTGTTTCCAGTGAATAATTTATATAAAAAATATGCCGACAGTTCTGAGAACCCTGGCACATGGGGGATCAATCACTCTCAGCTTTCAGACTGTGGGTAATGGCTATAAGCTTGTCCAGATTATATTGCAAAAATTCACCCAAACTGTTTTCCCTCCGTCATGTATAAGGCCATCCCTATAGCCTTTGAATTTATTTTGGGCCTAGTGGTTTTGAGCACCACGAATCATAGAAAACAGATAGGTAACTTCTTCACAGCCTTAGTCAGTAGTACCAAGGACTCTTCAGAGATCCCACTGGGTATATAGTGCCGACCTCACTTCCCTGAGATACATAAGCCTGTGATTCAGGTTACCACTTGTGCCCAAGGTTGCCTTCATACGTTCTACTCCCCTGCCCATAAAACCTGGAGCTACATATAGTCCTTGTTAAGATGCAGGGTCTCGGACAGCAAAGGACCCTACATATGTAAGCAAGCTTGCCCACCAGTCCTGCCTGGCTGGGTACAGGGTTCAGTAGCTGTCAATCTGGCATTTCCCAGAGTTCACTTCTTGGAGCTAAGGAGCAGAAAAGAAAGTTTCTTTGAACGGCTGCATCTAGGGAAATCTGAGTTGAGTAGATAGCGCCACAGAAGCATTTCTTGAATGTTTAATAGGTTGGTATTATGAATCTGCAAGCTATGCTGACCATGTGGGAGGCGATGTCACTCAGATCTGTTTGGCCTCAGCACTCAATTAGTCAGGAGCCCTGAGAGCTGAGGGTGCACTGATGAACCCTTGGTAGGGAAGATTCAAGTCTCTTTTCCCAGCTCCTTTCTTTCCTCTCCCTTGTCTCTGTCTGCTTTCCCTGGCTCTGACCTTGACCCTGCTCATTTCTTATGCTCTTCTCTCTCTGGGCACAGGCAGACTTTCAGATCGCAGCACTGGTGATCTGGGGGGGAAATGAAATTCTTTTCAGCAGATCCTCAAGCCCCCTCCCCTCTGTTGGGCAGAGATTCTCCTTCCAGCTAGCTAACATCTGGAGCGACCATGCTTCCAGAATTTCACAGGTCTCTGCATCCTAAGTTCCCCTTGGCTCTGAGCTCAACCTTCAACTTCAATCTGTCACTCAGTATCCCTTTCTAAAACGTATTCATTTAATTGAAACTACTGCAATTCTGTCTCCAACCTAATGTCACCATTGAGTGACTCAGTTCCACTGGGGAGGTGCATCTTCTCAGATGGTTTTTAGGTTAGGGACCACTGTTTATCATCAAAGGTGTACAACATCCAGCAGTTCACACCAAAACACAGGCCATCCAGAATCCTAAAAATCAAAAAATGGTCCAGAGGAATTTGTTTGCATATTATTTTCTTCCCCAAATATCAGAGACCAAGCTCTAAAAAAATGTAGATTCACATTTTCTGATCTTGTAAAACATTTCATATGTGTGGAAAGTATTGCTTTGTGCGTATCTGTATTTTGTTTGAGTGTATGCCTATGTACCATGTGTGTGCCTAGCACCCATGGAGGCCAGAGAGGGCATCAGATCCTCTGAGTTACATATGGTTGTGAACTAATATATGGGGGCTGTGAGTTGGGCCCTTGTCCTCTGGAAGAGCATCCTGGACTCTTAACCCTTGAGCCATCCCTTACCTCTGTCATAGTACTCCAAAACTGCATTTTAATTCCTAAAGGCACTGAAAAAACAATCTAGTGGTGTAAAGGAAGTAAAATCTTCCCACTTCTACTTCCTTCTTTTTATTTTTGAGATTATAATATAACTGTAAAATTTCTCTCTCCTCCCTCCAAACCCTCCTGTGACCCCTGTTTTCATTGATTGTTATTTCTTTTTAAAGGGAGAGCTCTGGCTTTGTATTTCACGCATGGTCGATACTTGCTTCGGCCCCTCTTCTGAGCCCGTATCTCTCATGCTTGTTCATCCTACAGCAGCCATTGACCAGAGGGAAGCACAGGGCTCTGTGGGCATCGCAGTTTGGGGAGAGAACACCAGCACTCTTTCCAGATGATCCTGTTACATATTACAGTGGCTTTGTGTTTATTTGTGATAGACATTACTAACATCATAAACACAACCCTTTCGACAACATTTTTAAGTTTTGCAGTCCCCCGGAAGGGACCATGATTTTTATTTTATTATTATTACTATTATTATTATTATTATTATTATTATTATTATTATTATTATTATTTATTTTATATAACACAGACATGTGCCACTTTGGGAAACTTAATTAAGCAGTTTTCTCTTAAAAGAACCAAAATGTTCCTTGTTCATTGACCTTTTCAGTTCTGACAATCAGCTGTCAGAAAATGCCACTTTTCTAATAACTTTGAAGAAAATAAGCATTTCATCCTACCCTTCAGTGTAAGGGTAATGTAGTGAGAGTGAGTAGGAAAGGGGGTATTTGCAGATGGAGAGGATGGGGTGGAGAGGCCCCAGTGGGGGAAGAGTGTTCAGAATATGTTTTATCATGGTATGATTTGGTGCAGATAATGAGTGTGCCACTTGAAAAATTTATACCTAAAAACTTTGAAAACAGAGTCACAAAACCTTCTACCGGCTTAAAAGTCTTCCAGATGCAAAACTTCAGAGCATCTGGCTCACTTGCTAAGATATGTGTAAAAACTCAGCACTGTCCTATGAGCCGTAAGGAAGCTGACTGACACCAGGAAAGACGGAAGTCTAGTAGCCGACCTCCAACTCCAGTCTTCCCATAATTGGTTCCTGGGCCTGAAACAATAAATAATTACCTTGAGTTTGTCAGCTTAGCCACTGATGCCCACATTTGCCTCTGCATTTCTCAGTGGGGTGCCCTCCCCTATGTGGTAGCCAATGATTAAAAACTACTGAAATATATTGGAGCCCAGAGCTGGGTTTCTGTAACATTAAATGTCAAATGAAGATTTAAAAAAAGCTAAAATCTCATTTCTACCAGTATTAATAAGAATTTTCTAGGTGATAGTAAGATGTTTCCATTATTCACGAATAAAATAAAAAATATGATGCAATTTTACCTTTATAGCAATTGTTTCAGTGGTGTTAATACCAGGGATAGAACCCTGGTTCTGGCAGATGCCAAGCAAGGGCCCTAACACTGGGTTTGTGCCCAGAACTGTCACTACCTTATCTCATGTCCCAACTTTTATATTAGTTTTAAATTATTAAATGTACAAAATAGTGTTTTTTTGTGTGGGATGAGTGTTTATGTGTGCATGTGTGATAGGTGTATATATGGTATGTGCATACATATGAATGCAGGTGTACATGCCTATATGTATATGTATGGAGGCCAGAGAAGGATAGTGGATGTTCTTCCCTGTTCTGGTTGGTTTTACATCAACTTGACACAAGTTAGAGTCATCAGGAAGGAAGGAGCTACAGTTGAGGAAAATGTCTTCATAACATCCAGCTGTAAGGCATTTTCTCAATTAGTAATCAAATGGGAAGGGCCCAGCCCATCGTGGGTGGTGCCATCCCTGAGCTGGTAGACCTGGATTCTATCAGAAAGCAGGCTGAGCAAGCCAGGAGTAACAAGCCAGGAAGCAGCACCCCTCCATGGCCTCTGCATCAGCTCCTGCCTCCAGGATCCTGCCCTGTTTGAGTTCCTGTCATGGACTTCCTTCAGTGATGAACAGCAATGTGGAAGTGCAAGCCAAATAAATCCTTTCCTCTCCAACTCCTTGGTCATGATGTTTTATCACAGTAATAGAGACCTAACTAAGACATATCCTATCACTTATATCTTATAGAAGGATTTTTTTCACTGTCCTTGGAGCTAGACCAATAGTCAGAGAGTTCCAGCCATCCTCCTGTCCCATGGCACCAGGTATACAAGTATGCACATGGTGATTCTTGGCTTTTAACTTAGGTGCTCAAACCCGAATTCAGGTCCTCATGCATTTACAGCCAGTGCTCTTATCCACGGAGCTGTGTCCAGCCCTGATGCTAGGCTTTCTCATGGCGTTTTCCCACGTGTATCAGGTGCTTTGCCCATGTTTGCTGCCGTTACCCCCTTCATTTTACTTTGCCATGTCATGCTTGCCCCCTTCTTCTTTCCAAAGTGTCCCCCTTCTGTTGTCATGTTGGTGCGTGTGTGTTTGAAATCCGAGATGCATACGTAAGTCATAAATATTTAACCCTATATTTAAATATTTATTCTTCACATGAGAATGGTCATTCAGGATTTATCTTTCCCTCCAGCTATCTTTTTATTCTTTGCCACATCCCATTGTCATTTGCTTCCCATATCAAGTAGCCCATATATATATATAGAAAGTCTAGGCATATTTTATATGCATTACAAATTAGATTCCACATGTAAGAGAAACTAATATTTGTCCTTGTCTTTCTGGCTCTTTTTCCCCCCTTAGCTTGATAAACCCAGTTTTAGTCATTACCCATTTTTCTGAAAATTACACAATTTCTATTCTACTTTTTGTTTGAATGTACCTCATTCTCTTTATGTGAGGTCTGTCCTTGTGTCTTTACTTTCAAATTGTTAATAGATTTATTTATATAATGATCTAGCAAGCAGAATATACGTTCTTTATAAATAGTTAAAAGGCTTGATTAACAAGTGTGCAATGCCATTTAGAGACCCCTGACCATTAGAGACCCCTGACCATTAGAGACCCCTGACCATGTACTGAGCATTGCAGTTTGGGTCTAGAACCTGGATTGGAGCAGTAGGGAATTAAGAAAGGACCCCCACCCCAGACACACACATGTAAAGCTAGAGTCAGGTGGGCTGTGCTGCTCTTACAGAACCCGGGACTCAGTATATTTATTCCCTACATCTCAGGGGAAGGGGTTAACTAGTCTCAGTAGCGGGGCCTCTATAGGTGAGCAATATCAGGGTGGAAACATCAGGAGAAGGAAGCTGCAGTTGCTAGTTCTCGCACACAACCATCAGTTGTTGGTAAGCAGTCATACTGGGACCAGAGAAAGAGGCTTTGTCAATCCTGAGCCTGAGTCATAAGCAGAAAAGGTTTGTTGGTTCTCCGTGGATCCAAGGCCTTGGTGCTTCTCTCATGGCTGTGCCCAGGTCAGTGATTCCTCAGGATTTCACTCACTCAGCTTCCTCTGTCACTGCAGCCATTAGTGCTGGTTCATCTATAGCATCTTTATCAACTATTCTCTCTAATTTTCACATTTATGTTGTCCTTTTTCACTATCTCCTTTATACCAAGGCTTGCTCTTTATATCTCTGCTCAGAAATTTCTAGAGCCTGCTTGGAAACAGAGTGAAGGAAAAGTGTGGCTAGCTTCCTTCTTGCTGAGTATGTGTCCTGTGCCTTCTAGCTCTTTGTATAGTTCATAGCTATGAGCAATCTATGGGAGATTTCTGCTAGGACCAGTAAGAAGGAACTTGATGAGGCTGGCAGACTCGTATCCAGATACAGTGTTAACACTGGTGGGAAGGTTGTGGCCAGAATGACCGCTGAAACTTGAGGGCAGTGGCTATCAGAATAAGTTTATCAGCCAGGTATTTATCAATGTTCCCAACCTCACTTCCCAGTCACAGCAGGTGGATCCTGAGAAGGGGAGAAAAGGGATGGAGGCTGTGACTTCAGGAAGGTATTAGCTCAAGAACAACAGACTCTCTTGGGAGGCAGGTTTCAGAGAGGCAGCTCTTTAACTGGGAGAATAAAGACTATCTAAAACTTTGGGTAGGAGTCTGCCAGCAGAGTATACATCACTGGCCAGTGTTAGGGTGCCAAGGATGCCACTTATGCATAGGGGGGGAATTTCAGATATTGCCAGACATAACCTTGCCCAACTACATACCCAAGAGGCAAAGGTGATGGCAGATGTGGGGGATTGAGGGAGAAGTCTTGCTTTTGCTGATCTCAGGATATGACATTAAGGGTTTAGATATGCCTAAACCCTACTCTTGCTCTAGGATGGCTCCCCACATCTTCCATGGTTTCCTAGTCCCACATATCAATACAGGACATTTGCCTAAGACCTTTATTGAGCCAGGGCTGAGCTTTCTTGTGAGCTCTCCAGCTTCCTTTTCATTTCTTTCTTCCCACTTTCTGCTTGTCTCATCTTCTGTTATCTCACCATCCTTCTTTCATCTCTGTCTTCCAACCCCTATTCTCTTCACTTTGCTTTCATTCTCCTAGTCCCTCCCTTGGGAGCAAGGTGTGTAGCCTGTATGAGGTCAGACCAGTGTTTTTTCAAACTGCCGATTATGACCCATTAGTAGGTCAAGAAATCAATTTGGTGGGTCATGAAATCAATTTAAAGGGTCATGACCAGAATTTTGTTTTAAATTGAATAAAATAAAATGTTGTCTATCAAACATAGTGAAGATAAGTACTCTTTGTCTTACTGTATAGGCACGTGGTGATGCGTCCCAAATCACAATGTAAACCATGTCTCTTGCATGAGCCACTGTTGGAATGAAAGGTGTGGTCTAGAGAGGATGCCTCACCTATGTTGGCATCCGATTGCCCTTGGTTTGGGCATTCATTTCATGTTTCTAGCCATAATGAGGTCATTTTCTGTCTTCCCATTCATTTTTATTTAGGATTTATTAAATCTCAGCAATTGGGCTTGAACAGCCCTCGATGGATGCTTTCCTAGCCCCGGAGAAGGGCCATAAGGAATCGGGCAATCACTCAGTCAAGGGGCAGTCAGGGCTCAAGTCTTTGTTCAGGACTTCAGAGTCTTCTTTCATTCATGAACCAGATCAATATTTCCTAAGCTGTTACCACATAAAGGCCCAGGTGGGAAACAAGTGAATTTGTACATCTCTGTAAAGAAATGGAGGTCCCCTCAGGACCTCAGGGGACCAATACCTGGGAACTGAAGTCTACTCCGGGCATTTTCCAGCTGTTGCTCTGGCTGGTAGTATCAATAAGGACGCATAATTATAGCCTGTCAGAGTGTGCTAACATTCTCCAGTTGGGAAGCTGTACCATGTCATGCTGCACAGCCTTGGAAATCTTTCTTTTCATAATTCTGTGCAGGTTGCCATGATAGTAATAGCCACAGATCTTTAAGACACATTTGAGCCCTCAAGGAGCTTCCAATTTAGTGCTTGTAATTAACATTTGCAGTTTGCAAGCGATGCTGTGCGGTCTGGGACATTATCAGCCTAGCGATGATGAACACTTACTTTATAGTCTCCTCTCCTTGCTTTGACACTTGAAAGTCTCGTTTGTCTCTGTGGGAGATGAGCCCCCACCACCCACAAACAGTCTTCCAGACTTGTTATTTCTTAGTTATAGATGTGAAGCTGGGGCAAGCCAGGAAGAGAGGGACAGAATCTGATGGTTCTCCAAATGCCAAATACTGCTGCATTCACCATGTGCACGGAACAAGAAGAAAACTAATTACTACCTTTCTAAACATATGAGTATGAGTGACATGGGCCCTTGAAAGTGGCCAGCAGAGGTGCATCTCGCCAATCATTGTCCCCCATAGAGCTGCAAGTTTCTTTTCTAGAGCCTCTGCCTCCTTGAAGACCCCTGCCTTAGGCCATTAGCAAGGAGGCTGGTCATTATTAACTACTTGGCATTGACTGATGTCACTGAAAGGGGATTCTGGTCATGCATGGACTGGTGGCAGGCACTCAGTTGACCCCTGGAATTTAGAGTTTATTCTGCTGTGAAAAAGAAATCTACCAGAGGATGAAGAAAAAACCCCAGTGTTACACACACTGGCGAGAGAGAGAGAGAGAGAGAGAGAGAGAGAGAGAGAGAGAGAGAGAGAGAGAGAGAGAGAGAGAGAGAGAGAGAGAGAATTCAACAGCCTGAGATATCCCCTATCCCACCCAGCCACTGTGATTGCAAGAATCTTGCTGCCCAGTCATCACACTAAAACTTGACACGAGAAGATAAAGCCTTTCTCTTAACTGTGTCTGGGACTTTGAACCACTGTAGGGTAGGGGTGGAAGTGGAAGGGTCTTCTGAATCTCTTGTATACCAGTGGAGATTCTAGACTGTGGGTTGCACATAAGAGATCAGTTGCTTACCTTGTGTTTACCCAACAGCTGGTATGGTACATGTACCATGGGAATCTTTCTGCTTAAAAATAACTCTTATTAACAGGTTCTGCATGTGTTTTTGTTGGATCAGGTCTGATCGTCCTTTTAAGTCAGATCTACTGTCATTTGGTGATATCCTTTCAACTCAATTCAATATGTGCTGGACTGTTCATCTATTAGAGGAGCTGGCATGGGACAGCACAAATTTGATCAAACACCTGCTTTTATGAGTGAAATTTCATTGTAGCTTGGTCATCCCCATTCATTTACATATACTGTGTGGCTCTGTTTACCACAGAAGCAGACTGACATAATTTAGACAAAGTCTAAAATATCAACTATCTTTGATATAAAGTGATATGGCTTTTCCTGCCTTATGGAAATATATATTAGAATGAAGTGTGTAGCTGGGCCTTCTTTCACTAGAGGTTATGTGTTTATTGCAGAGAATGACCCTAAACACATAAAGCATATGCTGCTAACAGTTCCCTGTCCTCTGCACAACCACATGATATGTGGCCTCCCTGCTGAGTTCCTGCTTTGATCATCTCTCTAGGGCACTGTGTGTCATATTCCCAAGGAAATTCCATACTAGCTTCTGATGCACATATCCTCAGTTGCATGTTCCTATTTGTCTTCCAGCCCTTACATCCCTGCCCCACCCCACTGTGGGATCTGCTTAGTGTTTTATTCCTTAAAGATTACCAATAAATATTTGGTTCATTCATTTAACTGAATGTTAAAAGAACGTTAAGCACTGATTTGAAGGGGTGGGGAGGACTTACATGAAATAGGCTCTTAAGCAGTGCAAAAGACAATCCCCAAATGTCCCTAAGTTAAATTCATCAAATGAAAATCTTCTATGTCTTTACTGTCCAGGACCATGGCTTTGTCCTTTACATAGAACCAAACTGCTCCAAATAATCAAACCATCTGATAATTGCATTCAAAGCAAGATGGTATTTCGGGATACTATTTGAACATTTTTGCTTCATAAGAAAGAGGCCAAGTATCTCCTTCCTACTCAATGCTCTTAAATTTCACCACCACACAAAAGAAATTTAAAGAAAAAAATCAAGATGAAAACAATAATTTTCTGTGACAGGAGTATTTATATGGCAGCTTTCCTCCGATGAGCCCATCTGGGGTTCAGCACCTCCCCCTATGCCAATTCATAAATCAGAAAATGCTATTACCCACTGGCCATAAAAGAAAAACCCAGCACCAATGCAGGGGGCTCATTTCAGAATCAGCAGCCCCATTGCCAGGGCAGAAATGAGCTCAGAAAATCCACTTGGCTGACCAGAGAGGGGAGAAATGTTTTTTTTTTCCCCTTGATAATCAGTCTTTCTTTCTTCTCCATCCCTTTTCCATCTTAAAATATATAGAAAGTAGGGTTTCCTGCCACTCTGAAGAAATAATAATTTCTATTATTTATTTATCTAAATAATAATAGCTAACTAGATTGAAATGGGGCAAAGGGCAGACATAGGGAGGACTAGGAGCCTGTGAATTTCTTGAGCAGTCTTGCCTACTGGCTTAAGTCTGGTTCATGAATAAATAGTATAGAGAGAACTGAGTAAGGAACCTTCCTTCTGGGCATGCTTTTTGGGCACTCAGCAAGCACAGATTGAGAACCAAAAGAAGACAGGGTACCAGGAGATACTTTAGGAAAGGCCAGAGGGAGGAGGTGAGACTCTTCTGTGTGCCTTTGAAATCCACCAGTGCCTTTAATGGCAGCCACCAGAACCTTCTTCTATTCCCCTTTCTCCTCCTCCCTCACTTTCTTCTGTTTTTATTTATTTTTGTTATGAAAAGGATGGAGCCGTGAGTCTTGAACATACTAGACAAGTGCTCTACCACACAGCTAAATTTTCGTTTCTTATCATCTTCATTTTTAATTTCTGAGGATGTTCATTGAGATAGAGAGGGAACCTAAAGAAAACTGAGAATGAAGAAAGGGGAAAGAGCATGGGACTGTCAGGAAGGGAAGCTCATCTGAGGAAAGAGTCTATTACAGGACTTACCACACACATACACAGAATGAAGAATGACAGGAAAGGCAGAAAAACATGGGCTTATGAGCTATGTGTCTCATGAACTAGACAAGACCTATGAGATGCAAAGAACATGGTAGAGAGTCAGCTATTACAATTTCATGTTCTTGGGGCAGATACCAGAAGGAAAACAGTGTGTTATAGAGACACTGGCATGACAAATAGGAGGAGGTAAACCAGTTGGCCCAGGATTATGTGTTGAGGTTACGGGGAAGTTTATCAGTAACTATCTGTGAGGAAAAGAATTTATATATATATATATATATATATATATATATATATAAAAGCCAATGTGAAGGTCCCGAGGAGTGTTATACTTGATATATGGAAACACCAGAAAAAATAGCTAGGCAGAGAGAGGAAAGAAAATGAAATGGAACCCCATGCTAATGTGGAGGGTAGAACTTGTGGACAGCACTACAGTAGTTCTAGAGCTGTGCTGGATCCAGGTGCTCCTGACTCTTTAACCTAATTTACCCAGATTAGCAGAAGTCAAGGGTCATAAGGAGCCCATTCCCACCTTTCTTTTTTTCTTTATTTCTTTCTTTCTTTTTCTTCCTTCCTTCCTTCCTTCCTTTCTTCTTCCTTTCTTCCTTCCTTTCCTTCTTTCTTTCTTCCTTCCTTCCTTCCTTCCTTCCTTCCTTTCTTTCTTTCTTTCTTTCTTTCTTTTTCTTTTTTTTGTCACCTGCACTGGCCTCCAATGGCCTTCTAATTTCACTAGAACCTCAAGCACAGGAACCAAAGAATCTGTGAGGCCACGTCAGCAGTAATGAGAGTTGAGGGTGACAGAACACCATTGTTTGTTTTACAGAGGTCTGTTGGATCAGGCTGGTTTTCACTAGGTATGTTAAAGTATGACTTTCACATGGTTACCAGTTTTAACTGGTGGATCTAGTGATTTAGACATGATAAAGTGATATTAACCATAGTCATAGTTTATGCCAATGTACCTTTCTTGTACATGGAATCAGGTTAATTGAAATCTTTTATATCTGACTTCTTTCACTCAACCCAATGTTTTTAAGTACCACCTATAATGCTGTTCCTTTCTTACCATCAATGAGTGTTCTCTGATGCTCATACACTTTGTTTTCCATTCACCAGTTGATGATTCCTGAGTCTTTTTCCCAGTTTGGAATGATTGTGAACAAAGTTCCTTTAGATACTCTCATGTGAGCATACATTTTCATTTCTCTAATTATAAAGACCCAAGGATGGGTCTGATAACTCATAGTATATGAAACTAGCAAACTTGATTTCTAGGCTAGTTGCTGTTTTGATTTTTGTCAGCATTGTATAGGAATTTCAGTTGCTTCTCAGCTTCACCAATATTTGGTACTGTTAAATTTAAATTTTTCACCTCCCTGAATACTGTGGTATAAACCTGTAGCCTCAGCTCTTTGGAATTAGAGGCAGGAGGGTCAGTAGCTCAAGATTATCTTTGAATACACAGCAGGTTCAGGTCCAACCTGCTATTCATGAGACCCTCTCGCAGAAAACAAAACAAAAAACAACAAAACAAAACAAAAACCCAATGACACAAAAGCTACTTATCCAGACACAGAGGTTAAATTATTATGATTTTAATTTGTGCTTTTCCTTGTGACTAAGGGTTATAAATGTCTTCCATATACTTATTTGCCATGCATGTATCTTCTTTGGAAAAAGTGTTTGATTTTTTTTTTTGCCTCTCTAAAAAATAATGTTGTGTCTTACTAACCCATGAAAGTTAGTCATTTGTTCTGCAAAGCCATCCTTTGTCAAATATGTAATTCATAAATATTGGAAAAGCTTGGTACTGCAGAATAGAAAGTACATAGGTAACCTTGGCTCATCAAAAATGAATAAAGTTTCTTCTCTGAAAGTGAATCTTCTTAGTCACTGAGTTGTACTGACTCTGAATGGTCACCATACCAGGAGACACAGAGATGCACCACCAACCTGTTCCTCTGTCAGTTAAGCTCCTCTTTTCTCTACCCAAAGAAACTTCAACTTCTTCAGTAACTACTGTAATCATCAGTAGAAACCAGACAGGGCCAGCTAATCTCCCACATAGACCTCTATTTATAGAATATCCCTCTATAAGTTGAAGGCACACCTTGTCAGCTTTTTGGTTTCCATAAAAATAATTATTCATTAATTATAATTTCTTAACCACACATAAAATCCCCTTCTTCTGAAAACAAAAGGGATATTCTTTATCTAATGATACTGTAAGCTTATTTTAGCTTCCTCTGCTTAATTTTTGGCAGCCCAGTTAAATAGTTCTCTTGAAGTTGCTCATATACTTCCAAAGGAGGTATATTCATTCAGAGGATGAAGGGTTCTATTACATGTTGAGGTTCTGTAGGTGGGATTGAGGACACTAGCCTTTGCTTAAAGATCCTTTGTCATTTAAGGTATGGAGGCTGGCTCTTTGCTTTTTGGATCTTTGTTGGTAGGAAAGATCTAGAATTATAAAATCCTTCCCATTTTGTGGACTGGAGAAAAGGCAAAATCCAGGCTGTGACTTTAGAGAGGTGGCCACCAGGAGTCTGAAGATCTTGATGAGTGCAATACCCAACAGCTTCACTCATTATCCCTACCTTCTCTGTTCTTCTGAAACTGAGTCCCATGCTGCTTGGCGACACTCTAGCAAATGACTAAGAAGAGATGCTACACACCAGCAGCATAGCTTTCTTTATATCCCGGAACCAATGCAAGATGGATTTGAATCTGGGTACAATTCCCTAGGATGAACTAGTCTATATTATGAGTCTGGATACAAGTTCAAAGGAAAGTTTGGGTATATGTTTATGTATGTAAAAAATATATTTAAAACAGACAACATATAAGTTGGAGAGCTTTTGATATAATAAAGAATGTTGCTTTTTTTGTGGTTATAGGTCTTGATACTCCCTCTGTCAATGGTTCTGAAAGCAAAGAATCATTAGAGTAGATGACATATGGTCCATAAAGATGTGAACTAGGTAGGGTTGGTTTTATACTCTCTAGACTGACTGATAGCTTTGTGGTCACTCTGTGTAGGCATGAATTCCATCACCATCTACCAAATGCTTGACAAATGCTTGCCAACTATGAGATACTGGTGTAGGCAAAGAAGTCACAAAAACAAACCAAACTCAGCTCATCCTTCAAAGAGTTCATGAGATTTAATGCAAATGAGTTAAGTATGTCTACAGTAGTGACCATGTGATGATGACTGTTCATGAGCTGAGTTCAATGAGTTTCAATTATGGGCAGTTAACATAAGAAACAAGAGATAAAAAGCAAGCAAACAAACAAACATTCTTAGTAGTAGGAGCAGAATTAGAAGGTCAAGGGACACTCAAATATTGTGATATCTTAAAGCATTAAGGTTTTTTTCTTTGTTGCCAGAATATTCACTAATATGTAAACTGGTAAAGGATGCAGAGTCAGGCAATATTGATAACAAGCTGTGTCTTAAGCTCCAAGATAACAAGAACCCTAGACTTGATCCCATGAACCATAAATTTCCTTGCCTGCTGCTGCCATGCTCAGTGTGTTATCAGCAGTGTTATCAGCATTATGGCAGTTGGTCCCTGTGAGCTCTCGGAAGGATGGGATGAGTATGATATGTTTCAGTACCTTCCTTGCCTACACCAGTACCCCATACTTGACAAGAATTCATCAAATACTTATCCAGATCATTCCAATAACATCCTAGATGCCCCAAATTCCAGAGCTATATAGTTTAAGAAATTTTTATTATCAGTAGGCTGACTACCTATTTAACTTTCCAGACAGTACTTAAAATAGTTTTTATTTATTTTGATTTGTAGATAGGAAACTAAGAAGTACATAATTTCTCTGTTGCCATGCAGCTGGTAAGGAATAAAGCTGTAATTATGACAGCCTCATCAGGATCAAGGGCCCTACTTAAACGGTTGTAGAAATAGAGACATGGTAAGATGGGATTAAGGGGTGCTTGTGATGTTTCTTAGCCTTGGTGATGGCAGAATGCAGGGGGTCAGAAGAAATATTACAAGTTGGTTGCTTGAAACAATTCCTAGATCTTTTGATCACTGGATGAATGACGATGCCAACTCTTCAATAAGAAATGTATAAGTACTACACTTTCAAAGTCATCATGTGACACCCCCTACACTTTATAGTAAAGTATCTTCTATCTGTGTTCTAAACCCTACCCCCTTGAAACACAACAGAGACTTTCTATCCATGTTTCTTAAACAGGATCTCATTATGTAACTTAGACTGGCCTTCAACTTAATACCCTCCTTCTTCAGCCTTCAAATGCTTCAAGAATTATAGGGATGGCTATCATGCCTAGTAACCTTTTAAGTTCCGACATTCTGTCATGAGATAGGTTTGCCTCTATCTTCAGTCACATTTAAGTTTGGCCTTTTTTCTTCACCTACAGCCTTGTTTCTTTTCTTTACCATCCAATAAATTAGAATCTGTGGTCTAGAAGTCTACTTTCAGTTTTCTCTTATTTCTTTTCCAGACCTCTGCAATCTAGATTTTCTAATGATACAATTCTCTTAAGAGGTAACCTGGACCCTCTGCTTGACCAAGCCTTTGATGTTTGCTCGGCTCTCATCCGCTTTGACCTTGGCTTGATGCGTTTATCCATCATCTTGTGGCTGTGATGCTGACCTTAACCTACATTCTTCCTGAATAGGACTCTGGTCATCAGAAATACAATATGGATTCCTTGAACCTTAAAAAAAAAAAAAGCAAAGAAATGGAATTTTATGCTGAATAAGCATTTAAGACTCCGAAAATTGTTCTTTCAAAGCATTTACAAATAAGCCACAAAGAAGTCACCACCATCAGAAGAAGGACACTGCCAGTTGTATGTCCTCTTTTTTTCATTCCATATGACTAATTGTTATCTCTCCTTATATATTTGTTTGATTTCCTTCACAGCAGGATGAGGTTTTATTGAGATAGACTTGATCTGTAGACAAAATGACTCATTTAGAATATCAGTTAAGATAGGAAAGTTAGCATCAGAGATTTTCATGGACTTCAAACACAAAATGCTTTATTGCTATCTCATTCCAATTTCCTATCATCCTGGCTTCCCGTGGAGGTGAACCGTCATCTCTCAGATACGGTTTGTCTTGCTATTGCTTCTGGGGATAAAGAAGGCTAGACATCATTTAAACAGTTTTGGTACAGCAGTTACATATAGAAATCATCCTCACACCTCACTGGCCAGGAATATGGCCTCACATTCATTTGAGATAATAAAAAGTCTGTTTCTGAGGACCTGAGTAGAAAGGATCTACCTGTCTTAACCACATTGAGAAGTTTCGAGGTTTTTTGCCTCGATTCCCTAGGGGTTGTACGAGTGCTCATCTAATTACATTGTTCATGGGTGATCAAACAGAAAGTCTTGTTAGAGACAAGAATACACACTAGTTAGAATAGTGGAGGTACTTCAAATACTAAAAATCTGTGATGTTTCATATCAGCACTGGAACGTGAGAACAGCTCCCCTGCCCTGTACACGATTTTTGTGTATCAGGTTTCTTAGAAGTACTGATTGGCAGAATTTTTATTGCGGTTTAAATGTACACAAAGTGTCAAATACAGCAAAAATTCTTTTTCTATTTCCCATTCCTCTGGCCCACAAATTGGAGTAACTTCCTTGATGAGTAGGCTGTTAAGTGCCATTTTCTCTCTGTGTTTGGTTGACATGTCCTTCTAAATTTTAAGCGACAACCTATATTCTGTGTTTATGAGTCTGCACTGATTTTCACCCTAATGAAACTGCCAAGTAATTTTGGAATCACTGGAGAAAGTCTGGCTCTAGCCCCCAGGAGATAGATTGAATAACTAGTCTCTTGCTGACCTCCATCAGCCTGTAATCTCTAGCCATCTTCGGCTGCCATCTCTGACTCTGTCCCTCTCTCCAGGTTGTATGGAAGGCCATCTCCATGCTACATATAACTTAAGGAGTCATGGGCACACCGATTACCCATGAAAGAGGTGCTTGTGTGGCAGCTTCCTCAGTATGTGGTGTGGAAATTAATAAGTATTTATTTTATGGCAATGTTTTGAAAAGGCTATAGGTAGTTTATGCCCCTGCTTTTCTGTATATGGATATATCTTTATACAAAGTGTTTCGAGCCAATAAGCATTTAGGAAGATGGTTCAGTCTTAGGAAGCCGAGAGTGAGCAGAATGGATTCTGAGCGTGCTGGTGTTCTCATTGCACCTGTCATCCCCTCAAGCACGTTTCCTCACGATTTCCCATTATAAGTGGGGTCTCAGCACTAACGTCGCATGGCACGCAGAGAGCAGCTCCCGCTACCCTCTGCAGGCCTCTCTATTACCCCACCCCATTCTCTCTGATGATAAAATATCAGACACCCCAGTGGTGTGCTCTTATTCATCCATACCTGGCAACCTCTTAGGGAAAAGGACAACAGGAAGAAGCTACACTCTCAGGCAAAAGAAAAAAAAAATCTAATGATAAAATAAGATCTCCAGAAAGACAAGTTTGGGGAAGGTAGTCCTTGGCAGAAAGGATGTGACCATTCTTATCAGAAAGATTATCATCCCTAGATCAAGGTTTTATTATTTCTTCACTAAGACAATATTTGTACTTTCAGCTTACACTGCCCTTTCCCTGTGAAATCAACCCATCATTAAAACCACACTCAAGGGCTTGGGAGCTCATCCAACCAGTAAAATGCTTGTCGGTGCACAAGCTTGAGAACTTGAGTTCAGTTTCCAGCACTCACACACAAGATCTCAATGGCTGTCTTGAAGGTCCTGTCATAATGCTTTGTCTGGGTGCTTCTCTCTCTCTCTCTCTCTCTCTCTCTCTCTCTCTCTCTCTCTCTCTCTCTCTCTCTCTCTCTCTGTGTGTGTGTGTGTGTGTGTGTGTGTGTGTGTGTGTGTGTGGTGTCTCTGTGTGTATGTCTATGTGTGTGTCTGTGTGTGTGGGTGTCTCTGTGTGTCTGTGTGTATGTGTGTGTGTCTGTGTTTGTGTGTGTCACTGTGTGTGTGTGTGTATAATATTTCCAGTATTCCAGTGTTATGTGTTTCTGGGATTTCTGTGTGTGCAAATGAGTGTATCTCTACCTCTGAATATGTTTCTTAAGGTAGGTACTTTTCCTATTCATGGATACTATTCTTATTTGTTTGTTTTTATTTTATCTTACTAATTATTATTTTTTAGATTCTTACCCATGTTGCAATTAGAGGAAGAAAGAAAGGCTGTGAATTTGAAGGGGTGGGGAGTTGGGGGAGGGTCCCAGGGGAGAATCTGTGAGGAGTTGGGAAAGGGAAAACATAATCAGAATATATTGTGGAAAAAAACTACTTTAAATAAATTAAAAATAAATTTGGCATGGTTATATGTGCTTGTAAGAGAAGTAGAGACAGGTAGATTTTGGCACTTTTCTAGTAAAGACCCTGTCTCAAAAAATAAGGTAGATGGAGCCTGAGAAATAGCATTCCATGTCGCCCTCCACATAAATGTACTTACACACTTGCAAAAACAAACAAACACACACACACACACACACACACACACACACACACACACACGGGGGTTAGGGGCTGGAGGTATGTCTCAGTAGAAGTGTGTTTTCTTGGCATGCAGAAGGCCTTATGTTCAATCTCTAATACTGATAAAGAAAAATCCTACCAACTTGTGAAGCCTAGCAGATGTGGTGATCCATTCTGCTTTAGGACTCATGAGTTGAACTGTTTAATTCCCTTCTAATCTATAATGTTTGCTTACCAGTCAGCACATCTGGATACATTCCAAAAATAAAGAGCATGAGCTAACAGAATAATAATACCTCAGATTTACATAACACTTTCCTTGGAGAGACTCCAATTACTTTCTCAATTACATCCCACTGGCCCTAAAAGAGGGGTTACTATCATCTGCTACTGATGGGGACAACGGAAATTTCAATAAAACTGAAGAAGGAGAGGCTGCAATTGTGTGTCTACCCCAGTCACAGCTACATCCCTGCAGATAGCCTGCCAGATATATTCCTTAATTCCCTGAGGGTGAACAAAATCATAAAAAACAGGAGGTCTGGAACCTACTTCCAGGGGGTGTGGCCATCTTACTCCTCCTCAAGGAAGCAGCTGTCTAAGATGCTCAGTGGGAGTGTCCTAAGAACCAAGCCCCTGCATTGCACATAGGAGTAAAAGCATGTGATGGTCAGCTGTCTCCTCAGCGCATACGGCAGTGGGTTGACCTATAGGTTGACCTATAGGTTGAGACCCTTTGTGGGATTGAACAACTCCTTCACAGGGGTTGCAAGACCATCTGAAAACATGGATCTTTATATTACAATTCATAAGAGTAGCAATATTACAGTTATGAAGTAGCAACACAACAGTTTTATAGTTGGGAGTCACCACAACATGAGGAACTGAATTGAAGGGTCACAGCATTAGGAAGGTTGAGAACCACTAGGGACCATTCGGAAGGGTGAGCCTCTTAGCCCCCAAGTACATAAGTTCCTCACTTTCCCCACTAGTCACACTGGATCTTTTTGGAGTAATTTTTGCTAAATATTTCCTAATGAGGCCCACGATATAAACACAGTTTCAGATTCATGATAAAGCTGAATAATTTGCATATGTAGCTGAAGATAGCTGTGTCTGGCATCAATGTGAGAAGAGGCTTTTGTTCCAGGGAGGGCGTGTTTTCCCAATATAGGGAAATGCCAAGGCAATGGGGTGGAGAGGGGGATCAGGAGGGAGTCCACCTTTGTGAAGGCAAATGGAAGGGGAGGGGGGATGGGAGCGGAGCAGGTTAAAGCAATAACATCTCAAATGTAAATACAAGGTATCTAATAATTTTTTTTTAATTCTGTAGTGCAAATCGGATCAATCTGAAGTTAGATTCTTTTTCTTTTTAGAATGTATATGTCCATTTTCAATAAATAAAACTCAGACAAGAATTTTTTTTAAAGCTGAATAATAATAAAACAGAAGGCTGGGCCAAGTAGGTTAAAAACCAGCATTATACTGGGTCTAGGAAAGTGGGGCAGAAGTGGAAGCTACGAGTGGCTCTCTGGTGTAGTCTGTGAACTAGGGCCATGCACAAGGTAGGTTTGCCTGCAAAGGGAAACATTCTACTTATTTCCCGGTAATAAATGTTTTTCCCGTGAGAACAGAGCAACTTGCAACAAGTCAGGTCATAGCTCAAGTCTGCGCACCATAGAGTGGTACCAGAGGTTGGTGAGTTCATAAATTATCCTTCCCATTGGGTCGATCACATTTTTAACCAGGGTGTGCACATGAGAACTATTGGCACTTGCTTACAGGATGAAGCTCCAGTATTTATCTTGTTTTAATTATATTACAAAGCAGTGATATTCAGTCAACCAACTAATCAAGCAAGCCAATCAATAGTGGTCTTGGCAGGACTCCCCACTGCCTGGTTGGGCTGCCTGTAGTGGGTAGTGTATGGTTAGAGTTGTGTGGTATTCGCTCCTGCAGGCTTAGGTGGTCTTACTAGGAAATGAGAAAAAGGAAACCAGATTGTAGCTTTCAGATCAGCACAGAAACTCCAAATCTTTTCCTGGGTCTGATTATGGTGAGCATCTGCAGCAGGTTCATTGGGAGTTAAGGTGTAATTTGTTCGACTGTCTATGTTTTTTCCTAATAGCATTCTCCTGGTATACCTGTCTGATTGGTTCCAGAAGCCCCAGTGAACAGCGAATCTGTGGGTGCTTAACTCTCTTCTATAAAACAGGGTAGTATTTTCATATAGCTTGTACAGTTATCCCTGCGTATTTTAAATCATTTCTCCAAGCCTTTTGATATCTAATACCATAGAAATGCAAGAGAAAAGCTTAGTAAAGATAAAGTTTATTTAATTTTTTTGGTCTAAAATTGGTTGGCTGTAGAACCCACAGAAATAAAGAACCAACTGCATTTAAAGTTCTGTTTTCTCCCATTGCAAAGACTTGAGCTCCGAGATCCACATATTCTAAGGCAGGCCAAATACAGTGTATTAAATACATGTGAAGGCCTGATGCATTCTGGGGAGCTAAGGGGGTCTCTTGTTTCACCAAGCTGTCCCCTAGCAGGCTACCACTGTGGAAAACCTCTCCCGGGAACACTGGGGCATGTGTGCGTGCCCAGACTAGAGAGCAGCCAGATGCTGTGGCTGAGGGACAGAACTGTGAGACCGGTACTCTCTCCTCCCTCATCACTGACATGCACAAGCTGTCGGAAACTTGGGAGTGATTGATGGCGGAAGAAGACAATGTTCCTCTGGACCATACTCATTACTTTAGCTTCATCAAGAGCCTCTCATAAGTATGCAAGCCTCAACTCCACCTCCGTGATGACTGGTGGATGGTTATTTGTTCAGGGTTGCCCCATTATCTGACTCTATGTGTAAACACTCACTCCAGGGGACATCCCAAGTGTCATCCCTCAGTTACAGGCCACCTTTTTCATTGAGACAGGGTCTCTCACTCTCCTGGAATTCACCAAATGGGCTAGACTAGCTGGTTAACAAGATTCACAGGTCCCCTGTCTCTACCTTCCCATGACTGGCATTATAAGCACTTGCCACTACATCTGGCTTTTTTTTTTTAACATGGGTTCTGGGTCTCAAACTCAGCTGTTCATGCTTGAGAGGCAGGCACTTTATGGACTTAACTTGTTCCTTGGCCCATCTCATTGGTTTTTTGGTTTGAAAAAAAAAAAAAAAAGCCAAGGGTGGCATTTGCCTCTAGATATTCTCAACTTTGGTGAATATTACTCTAGACACTGAACCCAGTAGTCAGGGTTTCAGGATTTGTCATTAACACCACCACAAAGCCAAGGGTCTCGATGAGCACAACCGTGGGTCCTTTACCTGTAGTTGAAGATGGCATGGGGAAGGGAGAACACCTCCAATAAAGATTGCCTTTCTATGAGCCCATCCTATAAACTCACCAGTGCCAAGTGGAAACCCGGTACAGACACAAGTTTAATTGCCCCGAAGTCCATTCAGGCTGCTGGAAAAGGAAAGGAAGTCAAGTGTCAAGTGTATGATCACCAACTGCACTTTGGACTATCTTTTTAAATGCATCAGCACTCCAATGGCATCCTGGGAGGGCCATGGAAAAGACATGGTACAACCCAAGGGTCTATTACTTGCTGATGGTTCAAGAAACTGCCTGAGTCCCAGGCCTTACACATCTGGGAGCCATGGACTCCCCACTGTTTCAGATGAACTAGGTATTCCTGAAAATGTATAAATATAGTGGAGTATAAGGGAAGGTGAGATATTTCACACAGAGATACATGAAAAGGAATATAATTTGAAGGCTGCTATCATTTCCAGGCGTTTGATGAGTTTCAATTCATTAAGAGTTTTGTAAGCTGGTTAATTTAATAAGGGCAAACAGGCCTCCAGTGTCAGGCAACAATCAGTAATTTGAAGGGGAAGAAAGAGATGAGGAACAAATTGGTTATTACCTAGCACAGTGTTTAATCAGAAGACCCCGGGAACTTTCAGCCTCAGAGTAATGCTGTCAAAGATTGAGGAATCTCTGAAGCACAGTTCAGGGTTTTGTTGTTCTTGGTTTTGTTTGTTTGTTTTCACTGCGAGGGGCAGGTCAGAAAAATGGACACAGTTGTATTAGATTTTAAAATTCAACTCCTCTTCTTGCCTCGCCACATACAGGTGCATACCCTAAGCGGTCTCTCTTCCCCAGAGCTACATTCAGCCCAGGCAATAGAGAGGTCATCGTTCCCCTAATGCGTGAGGTCTGCTGAGGCACACGCAGATACAGAATTGAATCTTTGTCTCTCAATCATTCAAACATCCCTTTTCCTTTTTCCTTTCTTCCCCCTCATCCATCTCCATGGCTCAGTGAAGAAGCATCCCACGCATCCCTCACTTACCCTGTCTCCACCAGGAAGGCATGTGCTCCTGACCTCCCCACACCATGTAGACCCAGTGTCCAACTCAAACATCCAGTTCTTGGTGGCTATTGGTAGATAAATGTTCATATGTGTGGCTGGTAGGGCCACAGCACATACTACTTATACCTGTACCTAGCCTGGTTTTCCAAAACTGTACAGACTTCCATTCCCACTTCTAGGGCCTGGGCATACTTGCCTGTACCACACACCTTACCAGTCAGAGGTGACTGGTGGTTCTCAGCTTGATGTCTTCCTTTTGATCAGTCCAGATCTCTAGCCCATGAAATAGTTTCTCCCATGTTTAGCGAGGGTCTCCCACCTCAGCTTACTTCATTTACTTCACCCCTCACAGATATACCCAAAGGCTCATCTCCTAAGTGAATAGAGATCCTATCAAATTGGTAATCAGTATTAACTATCACATGAGAACACACTGATGCCTCTTTTTCACAAGGAATAAGTGAGTTCTAAATCATATAAATTCTAGAACAAAGCCAAGTTTGCTCAAATCTTACACCTGATAGTCAGCCATTCCATTGTCACTTCTGTAGATTGATTGTTCTTAAGGACAGTCACTGAAGTATCTACTGCAGAGAAAGCAGAGGGGAGGAGGACTCTGATGCGACCTTGATTTCTAAATAACAGTTATCCTGGGGCCCAGAATTTTCAGTTTAATTGAACTGATGTTCAAGCTTTGAGGTCTATCTCTGGGCCTGGCTGCTGTCTCTTCTTCTTCTTCTTCTTCTTTTTTTTTTTTTTAGTGCGTCTTTTGCTTGTAATGGTGTCACTTCTTCTGTCCAGTTTCCCGGTGGAGCTGGATATCTGAAAGAATTACTAGTGACTATCATTTGTGTTCTTCAGAAGGCTCAATGTAGGTGACTTCGAAATTCTCTCTGCTGATAGGTCAGTGGTAGCTGATGAAAGGATACCATAGACCTGTTCCAGAATTGCAATTTCCAAAGTGCTTTTTTCATACAATATCTTTTTGAACCTGCCTGGCACCTCCTCAGTATTGGTACAGCAATCTTCCCGAGGCAGGTGAGAGAGGTTACATTGACTTCACAAAGGTCTCACCGCTGATGTGTGGAAGGCAAGTCTGCAGCCCAGATTTGGATCCCAGGGCTTCTGCAATGACTCCAGAAGCAATCCAGTGTATCATCCTGTATGTTGCTTTTAATTTTCTCTCCCACAAAATCAATGCAAGCAAATGGTCAAGTTGGTAGGTTTTGAGCAGTATCGCCTTTCTGTCTTTTGGAAGACATGCTAATGGGGATGAAATATTCCAGCTAGCCTATTGCTGGGATGCTCTCATATAAACCATGGTAGGGATCATTAGTTCCATTTCTCAGTGGAGTCACTGAAGCTGAGATGTCAGGGAACTTACTCACAAATACTGAATCATGGGGTTGCCCACTCACACTGCTCAATGGTGATACACAGTGTAAAGATTGGTACTCACTCCCTAGTAAACTTACGTTGCAATAACTATGTTCTCAAATGAGTGGATCACATTGGTTGACCCTGTAGTTCCTCCCACAAGCCATGTTAGCTTTGTTTCACTGGTAGTAACCAGTGGTCCAAAAGTCTCTTCACTTCACATAGGAAGGGACAGTCACGAGGGTTCTAGAATTGTGAAAAGAATCTCAGCCTCTTCCTGCCTGGCATGTGGTTTTACCCATGGTCCTGTGTTGACTGTATGCATACATGTCAGCCTTGGGACTCCAGGCCCAATGTAAAGCCCCAGAGGCTGGAAATGAAGAAATGTGCTTCAGAGGCCCTGGATAAAGGAGCTGGTTCCGCTCGGTCACTTGTTCTCTGTTTGCATCCTTATCTAAGCCTCAGATTCAGCATCCTGTGGTGGTGTAAACTCGAACCCTTGACTTAGGGAGTCACAGATTGTTATTAAACTCTAGAACTAAGCATCTCTGCCTTTTCTACCCCTTAACCGGACACCCCACCTCTCTCTCCAAGTACATCACTTCTTGGAAGCCCACAGGAGATCCTTCCTCACCTATCAATGGCCATTTGAAGCAGATGGCACCTCTCTCTTTGATCACATAAGGACTAACCCCAACAACAATATTAAATGATCAGCTAATTAATTTAAAGATGTATTGCCCAGGGAACCGGATGGGCACAAGGCACTGTGTTGCCACCCACTGAGCAGCCTGGGCGAGGCAAACTCTTTTCACTTGTGCCCCCGGGTCTTCTTTTCTCTTCACCAAGGAGCTGTATGCCAGTCCCAGCAGGCGTATCTGCCTACTGCTGGAAAGTGGGGAGGAAGCTCATCACAATCCCTTGTCAAGGGTCTATTGGAAATGAAGTTACAAGCAGTCACAGTGTGTTTCAGAACATCTGGGCTCCAGTCCATCAGCCCAGGACATCATTAATAATCCACAGCCTAATGACAAAGATGAATATTGAAGTAGAGTGTGGGGAAGGTGGCAGTCTCAGAGCAGAGTGACACATTAGGCCAGCATTTATGTAAGCGTCTCCCCACAACAGGCCGGGCCCTGAATGATTTATCAATACAGTAAATGGATTTTTATAATTAAAATTGATTTTTTTTTGTTTTGTTTTAGTGTGATCCGGCAGGGCTGGGTCAAGTTCAAGAGGAGAGACAGGGAAGAAAAGAGAGTGTGCTCTCAATTTTCCATATATCTTAGACTATTAGAAGTAGAAGGAGACCCTCATTGTACAACTGAGAACGTGGTAGTCTGGAGAGACTGACCTATTTGGCCAGCCTCCAGAGCTGGGGCTGGATCTCTGAGACTCTCTCATTCGCTGGGGATTGCCAGTGCAGATCGCAGATGACCATGGGTCCACAGCACACTGCTGGTTGCTGCTTTAGATTTTTCCAGGGAGACATGAGATACTCACCCCAGATATGGCACCAATGGTAGACAAAGAAATGATTCTTCCCAAGTCGAGCTTGTTGGCCCAGTGAGTTTATTAGGTTGACTGACAGGAGAGCATGGCTCACATGAGCAATTGCATCACCATAAAACCTCAGCCCTACTCGTGACTCTGAAGAGCTGCATCACAAGCTTTCTGCACAGCTTGGAGTCAGTTCCACGGAAGGATTCTTCCTTCCTCTCTTTGGGTATTTTTATACTTCTATAACCTCAGAAGTCACTTTGTGGATTTGTAAGTGTCCCAAAGGAGGGACTGTTTAATTTGGAGAGAATAGCTGTCCAACAGTTGCCCACTGCACAAGGACACTCGCTTCACTAAGGGATGCTGAGTTAGGACTGATTTGGCACCGTGCCTTTTGTATGACTACAGAGCTACGATTAGCAGAAGCTGAGTTCACAGGCACCTCTGGGGCTCGCTGAGCAGTTGCTGTGGTCCTCTGCCTCTGTGACCATCTGACCCCCCACTCCATAGCCCAGTGCTCAAAGAGCTATGCCAGAGTTCCCCCAGGGTTTGGTATATGCCATAGAGGTGCATCAGCCCAGGCCTGCAGTTCTGATCCCAAGAGGGGCAGACATAAATCTGTAGATGGGATCATGAAGTCTGCATGTTTAGAAATACACATCTAAGCACACATACAAGATCAGACTGGGTTGCAGGCAGGCACGAGCACATATACATATACTGTCCTTGACTTCCCTCTAGAGACGCCTCAGAGAGGGCGGGGGAGGGAGGAAGGGACTCGTGTTCGTTACCGAGTCCACTTAGTCACTTCTTTCTAATCCATCCTATCACATGACTTGAGTCAAGAGCTCTGAGTCCTTACCCATTCTTGGTCTTCATGCCAGGGTTCTTAGCAAATACAAAGTCCTAAGCAACCCTGGTGGCAGTACTGTTCTCACCTCCCCATGTCCACTTAGGTGTGTCATGTTAAACTGTGTAAGGAAACATCTTAGGATACCTGAGGGATAGTCAGCAAAAGTCGATAGAAATGGAAAATAGTATATTGCCTCCTCCCCTTTTCTATTTTAATAGGACACTTCTTAAACATTGTTTCAGGCTCATCATAAATTTTAGCATAAAGAATTCCCATAGACTTCACTATGGGAATTTCCCATGGCCCTATGACCTTTCCCACTATTAGTATGCTCCCCCAGAGTGGTTTGGAATAATGCACATAGTGCACTGATGCAGCATTAACACCCAGAACCCACAGTTGACGCTGGAGTCCCTCCTTGCTGGTATGCATCTGATAATGGATCTAGATGAACATGTAATGACATGTATTCATCAAGCTAATGTCATACAGGATACCTTTATTGTCCTAACAGTCCTCTGGCTCATCTTATTCATTTTTCCTTCCTCTCCCCAGAAGGACATGTAGGTGGAATCATACAGCATGTAGCCTTTTCAGTTACCATGCATTTAAGTCACCTCCATGTCTTTTCCTGAATTGGAAGCACACCTGTTTGTAGTGTTAAATAATATTCCTTTGTCAAGCTGTATCTGCATCGTTAGCCAGTCTTCCAATAAAGAGCATCTCAGTTGCCACGAGTCTGTCATTCACACTGATGATTTTTAAACATCTGGGTGTATCTAGTTCTGGTTTGCATTTTCACTTGCCTAGCGAGAATGCTGCCTCCGACATGGAGAAGACCCCAGTTGAATAGAGGCTTTGGTGAGTGGAGACGAGCTGAAAGACCTCAAGGGACCCTCTTCTTTACTCATAGATTCCAGCCCATGCTCCGATTCCTCAGCCCTACATCTGCTTCCTGGCACTGAAAAGGGGGCCTCTCCAAGATTAGGTACCTATGAACTATGAAGAAAGCTCAGCATCCTTTATTTTCACACTTATGGCTAGATCACATGCAACTCTCACTGCAGCTAAATACAGAAGCCTCCTAGAATTGTTTCATAAGTTACAGTTAAAAGTGTATCTGGCTCTTTAAAATATTTTAATTAAATTGATGTTTTTATTGATGTATGCACACACACAAATGTGCATGTTGTCAGAGAATAACTGGAGGAAATCTGTTCTCTCCTTCTGACATGTAGGTACCAGGGACTGAACCCAGTGAGTCTTGTGTTTTTGCTCACTGATCCATCTTGCCATCTTGCAATCCTATTCTAATTGTTTTCCTTTCAACTTTATGTAACTGGCAAGTACCCTTCATTCATAGTTGTGTCGAGTGGTTGATTTACTAAGTGAAGAGATTATATGGGCCTCTTGGTATTTGGAATAGCTTCATGTATCCAGACCATAATCTGGTAGCTTTTTGTCTTGTCCTCTTCCTGTGTGGTTGCTTGTTGTCTGGGTGAATATGGCTAGCTTTTTCAGAATCACAAAGTCTGGAGTGTTAGCATAAAGAGTAATACATATAAGGGTCACCAGGAGCCTGCTCACCGTCTTGGTTGCTGTTCTACTGCTGTGAAGAAACATCAAGGAGATCATATCTCCTAATTCTTCTAATCCTTTCAAATAGTGTTAATCTCTGATGACTGAGTTTGCAAGTACATGAGCCTATGGGACCACTCTTCTCAAACCACAGTCGTCCCAGGGGACAGAAAGAAGAAAGGTGAAACAGTGGCTCTATAAGCAGAGACCCATCAGGCAAGGTGCTTCTGCAGTCACGGAGACACGGGCTCTCACTCCTGCCCCGTGGTGCTCTCAGAAACAGCAAACCATGTGCCTATTTACACCAAATGAGTGAGTGGGTCTCCGTCCAGGTAATTTCTGATATTTTTTTCTTAGAAAACCAAACTGGGCCTCTAAGTCAGTGGAGTCTATGTGTCATACCATGGTGGTTACTCCTTTTGCAGCGTTTCCTCGTGTTCTTTCTTCCCAGAAGATTAGTGGACAGAGAAACCTATAGAGTCACGGAGATCCTCTAGACTTTGCTAACTGAACCATGTGTGAGGGGAGGGCCAGATATGCCTCTGTGGTAGAACTCTTTCATTGACTTCTCTACACTAAATGACCTCTTGTTTAACCAAAGCCTTTGTACTAAAGAACCAATTCTACTAGGCCCATGCTGGCCAAAAAAAAAAAAAAAAAAAAATGCCTTTATTGTCTCTGGTTCTGATAGACCCTTCCTAAAGGCCAGAAAGTTGAACTGGAAGATCAAAGTAAACAGTCTGCAAACCTGATCCACAAGCTCCCAGTTTTCAGCCTGCTGAGCCTTCAGGCTCATTCGTATTCTTCACCACTGTTGGGAAGGTCACTCTAAGCATGGCCCAGGAAAATCAGGCCACATCAGTGCCCAGAGTCCTGCCTGGCTCTATAAGACAGAGCCTTATCTGGACAAGAGTGTCGAGATATCTGGATAAGAGTGTCCAGAATATGGAGACAGCTTGCTAAGGAAGAGACTGCCCAAAACCCAATTGTAAGATATAGTTGCCTGGGTCCTGTCCAACCCCAATGCTGACATGCTAGAGCTTGCAGAATTTGAAGCCACTGCCCTGCAACTGACTTGGGTAGAATTGTTCCTTATAGGTCTGGCTTTCTTGCCACCTAACCTCTGCCATAGAGAGATCTTCAGAGATAAGAGGTCGTACCATGTCTGGGAATACTCACAGGTCAAAGGCAAAGTTAGAGTCCTGGCTCAGGCACTCACTGACTGTGTGACCATAAGCCAGTTGTTAAGTCACTTAGCCCCTCTAACATGTGTCTTGACCTGTAAAATAGGGGCCACTCTTCCTGACATGGTGACCTTGCTAAAGTGTGGTGGAGGTCACTCATGATCACAACTGTGAAATTGCTTCATCAGTTGTGAAACCATGTCCTGCTGTCTGGTGTGAGTGCTAGCTCCACTTCACCCTGCTTCCCACTACCTGCTGGATCTAGCAGACAAGGACATTTCCCCTAACATCTCTTGATTTTGCTCTCCCTGGGTAAGACCTTGTCATCAAGGTCATCTGTCTGGTTGGTAAAGCAGAGAGGAAGAATGCTTTGGGAAAATGCATCTCAGTTCTTGGACACCGTGATTTTACTGTACTCAGCTTGCCTGAACAAAAGATTCTCTCTCTCTCTCTCTCTCTCTCTCTCTCTCTCTCTCTCTCTCTCTCTCTGTGTGTGTGTGTGTGTGTGTGTGTGTGTGTGTGTGTGTATGTGTGTGTATGTGTGTGTATGTGTGTGTATATATGTGTGTGTGTGTGTATGTATGTGTGTGTGTGTGTGTGTGTGTGTAGCTCAGATGATCATTTGCAGAAGTCAGTCCTTACCTTCACTATATGTGTCTCCAAGGAATCAAATTCAGGTCTCTGGGCTGAGCATTCATATTTTTTAACAGCTCTGAAATTAGTTCTGATACTCAACTAAGTTTGAGGGCTCCTCACTAAGACCCCCCAGTTCTGGGCCTTTACCCCTTCTCTAGCACTTTATAAGAGTCCTGGTTGTCCCCTTGAATATAGAGGATCCCTGAGAAGGGCAGCAGCACCCTAGTGAGCTTTCAAGAGAGACATATAATGCAAAGCAGCCCCTGGTGAGCCAGATGCTGGATTAAGCCAAGCTACAGTCACAATCAGACATAACAGAAGAGGAATCAAAGTCTTATCCCAAGCAGACATAACATAAGAGGAATGGAAGCTGCCAATGGCTGATACTCATAGCAAGCTTCCTACCCTACACAGCAAACAGTTGGGTTTGTTTCCTCACTGCTGCCTCAGCCCTGTAGTCTGCAGGTTTGTTTGCAAATTCAGCAAGCAGGGAGACAGCATCCATGTGTCCTAGTCACTGCCGGGACCCCCAGACTTTGAGCCAATGCTGCCATACTGGCTTTACTGCCTGACCCTGGCCTGCCAGACGTACTGTGCCAACCCATGTCCCTGCATGCTGGCATGCACTACAGCCTCTTATGCTTGGCCAGGAACCAGCTCAGTTTTCTGTCTCAGGCCTATGGCCAACTTTGGATTATGTCTGTTCACAGAGGTCAAGGAAAGATCAAACTGAGGAAGTCTGCAGCTGACCTTGCCCTTGCTTTATCTGATAGAATTGTTCACTGCCTTAGCCCGGCCTGCCCAGATGACATAAGGAAGAGAATGGACCCCCTAAAGTTTTTGTCCTTCTCTGTCATTGGGAGATGATTGAGTCATTACAGTGCTAGCCACTCAAGCATAAGAACCTGAACTCAGATCCTCAGCACCCACAAAAAAAGCTGGGTGCAATGACATACATCCATATTTCTAGTATTAGAAGATAGACTCAGAGAGCCCTTGGGGCAAGTTTGCCAGCTGGTCTAGAACTGGTGAGCTTCAGGTCTTGTAAGAAACTGTTTGGAAATATAAAGTGGAAAATTTGGAGAAAATACATAAGATTGAATACCTGCATAGTCACCTGTATGTGCATAAAAAGCTAGTGGGTGGAGAACAAAGATACTGGCTGTTTTGCAGAGCCTTTGTTATAGGGAAAATGTTCCATTGTTGAGACCCTGGAACATTACCAGGGACTTGGTGGCTTATTCTGGAATGAGAGGGTAAAGCCCTATTGCAGCTTGTTCCTTCCTTGGGATGTAATCATAGGCCACTGAGGGCAGAAGTGGTCAGTCACTACAGGGTGCCTCTCTCCATCTTTGGAGTTGAACTTTAAAGTTGACCTTTTCATTTAGAGGGATGCCATCTATGCAGGGAGAAGCAAATGCCCTGGTTGTCCTGATTGTCATGACAGCCACTATTGATTTGGGTTGGATGCTGCAAGTAGGGGTGTCGAGTCCCTGTGCTTATTACATGGTTTAGTCTGCACAATATCTCAGAGGTGTTGAGGGTGATAAGTGCCTGGCTGAGCTAGGAGTGGTCTGGTGAGCTCAGATTGCAAATGCCAGGTACCATCAACTGCATGTCTTGGTTTCTAGGCATCATGGCTCCTGTCCAACACCAAGTCACTGGGAACTCCTTCTATTCCTCCAGTGTACTCTGCACTTTTAGATACTTTTTCCTCTCAGCTTGCTAACTGTTAAAGTTTACTACTGGGAGTAGGGATAAAGCTCCAAACCTTCCCCCAGACCCAAATTTGTCCTCTGAGAACACCCACTGGGCAGAAACAGAGGCCCCCTCTTGTACTCACACCCCAGCCCAGCATTTACCTCTGGCTTGGCAAGGCTCCTGTCTACATAATTCTGGCAGCCATTTGTCATTGCCAAGGAACTACTACTGTATGCTCTAATGAACCTTTGATTGCTTCCCTCATCCACTTAAGACCCAGAACAGGCGTATTGCCTCCCACCACCTCCACTCACCCGTGAAAAGTGAACCTCATTGAAATCACTGGGCATCCTCTTGGCCCCAGTTGCAGTGTGCTGAGGCTGGTCCCTGGCAGACAGAGGTGAGAAGTGCTGCTCATCTCCAGCTCCTTAGGAAATGTGACCATTTTCACCACACTGTCCCACCTAAAGACAGACAATCAGCTAAAGTAGGACTTACCCGGCACCTAGGAGGGGATAGGGTTTTATGGCCATCATTGGACAGATGAGGAAAATGAAGCTAAGATTTGAATACAGAACGGGTTCAAGCCTTTGAAGTTTCCATCCCATCAATCTTATCTAGTCAGGTCTCCTCAGGGCATGTGGACTCCAACCACTCTGCTGTTTACAGTGATGGGGGAGAAGTCGCCATAGTACATGATGGTGACTCCATAGTTCATCCTCACAAGCTACTATCATAGAATTCAAAGCATATGCCAGATTGACATCCTCTGACTTTGTCAAAGTCATAAGAACTAAGGCAGAACTGAGCATCCCATTACGCAGACAGATCCAGTTCCCAAGATAGGGATGAAGATAGGAGAGATCCTGGAGCACCTGGGGCCTTTTCCACTGGGAAGATACTGCATTATGAGGGATGGTTCGGCTAGGAGGGAAAACAGAGAACCACTTTGAAGTGGGAACACAGGCCAGGTCTCACAGCAAAATAGGGAAGAATGTAAGATGAGTTTGCATGTCCTAAGTCCCCCCTCAGTGCTGTTCTAGCACCCCATGGCTCACTGTCTAGTGAGGAAATTAACCTGTCCCATACACACCATAGTAGATATTAAGTCTGCAGGGACTACAGCCTGAGGAATCCTAGTCTTTGCCTAAGATCGTCTGTGGGCCGTAAGAGACTTCTCCAGGTTGGATGGGAGTAACTTCTGGGTAAGCAGGTGACCTGACTTGGTGGTGTCATTGTCAAATGGTGACTTTCCATTCAATGAGTTGGTTAATTTTCAAAGGGAAAACATTTTGACAGATGGACAGTGACAGTGGTCCATTGTGCTGGTCACAAGATGGACCAAGAGGAGACACTAAGAAGCCATGAATTCTCTCCATAGCTCTGGAGCAGTGGTTCTCAACCTTCCTAATGCTGAGACCTGTTAATACAGTGCCTCATATTGGGGTTTCCCAAAACCAGAAAATTAATTTTGTTGATACTCCATAACTGTTATTTTTCTACTGTATTGAATCACAATGTAAGTACCTGTTTCTGATAGTCATATTAACCCTACAGGTTGAGAACTACTGTTCTAGATGGTTTGAGATTGTATGAATGTTAAAAACAGAGAACAGCTAAAGCTTGAATCCTATGATACATTTTTGGCTCACACTTATAAGACAGGGTTTTTCTGTGTAGTCCTGACTGACCTAGAACTCTGACCTGAACTCAGACAGCTGCTTGCCTCTGTCTCCTAAGTGCTGGGATTAAGGGCATGCACACCACTTCCTGATCATGCTAACTCATACTTACAGCTTATCTGTGAAAAGTTTACTTTTTATGTTAACTCCTGCAAACGACTCGACTCTCTCCAGAATTCTTCTCACTACAGAACCTGCCTGTGCATATGTTATGTGCTGCACAGTTCTCTTTGAAAGCTAAAAGCAGATCTGGACACAGTGGCGCACACCGGTAATTCTGCAATCAGGATGCCCCAGAGGGAGGATGAATAAGAATTTGTTCTGGTGAATGGATGATGAAAACCCGGTACATACGTAAAATGGAATGTTATTCTGCTCTAAGAATTACAGAATTTTCACAGAAATAGATGGATGTGGAAGGTATGCTAGGTGAGGTCCCACAAAACCTGCATGCTCTTCCTCACATGCAGATCTTAGCCTGTAATGTATGTATGTATGTATGTATGTATGTATGTATGTATGTATGTATGTATAGATGGGTGGATGGATGTCAACAAGTGTTCGTGTGGATGCAGCATACATATAGAAAAGAAAATTAGAAAATCTGAGTATTAGATGATGAGGAATGGTAGAGAGCCTGCAGTGTAGACAAGTCATGGAATGGAATATAAAACTACTCTTTTCCTAGTATTAACATTGCCCAGGGTTTCACTGTGTGTAGGGAGTGGGGTTGGAGTTAAGCACAATAAAACTATATATTTGATAGTCTAAGTATAAATCCAATGCAAAGCTCTTCAGTTTCAGAATAGCTATTTTAACTGTATAGACATTCAATGGGACATATAGATTTTTGAATCTGGCTAATCTTACTGCATTTTTGGCAAGTCCTTTACAATAAAGTTTAATTAAAAAAAGAATATGATCTGAGCGACATACTAAAACCCTGTCAAAAATAAACTTTGAGTCATAAAATGCCTTTTCTGAATCATACTTTTAAACTCAGATCTCGATCATGGCTATCTGTCCATGTTAGTAGATATCAGAATAGTATTATTTCAGAGTATGGGTGCTCCACCATACTCCACCCTGTGGATGGACATTCAGGTTTCTCCAAATAATCATTAGCACAGTGAATAACCACAGCCGTGTGCCTACGCTCAGGGCACTGGTGTTTCTACTGCAAAGACCGTAAAAAGGGAGCCTTGTTGGTCATTTATTTTGGGTTTCAGCCATCCCTGAAAAACCATTTCTCACAAAGGTTTTACCCACACATCTGAAGCCAGTTTTCTCAGCGTGCGCTTTTATATATTAAGTGCCCTCGCTGTACGTTACCCTGCTCTCATGCAAAGAGCACACTAAGACTGTGCAGGCCCTGGTGACCTAGTGAGCAAAGACTTTTGCCCAGCCACATCCTGGGCCCATCCTACAAACTGAGCCTGGGTGGGTGTGTGGTACCTGGAGGTACGTGGAGACTGGGGAGGAAAAGAGTTGAGGAGTCTTGACAACATGCATGGTTTCTGTCATCTCCAAGAGCTAGCAGCACCTGGCTTCCCAAGAGAGAAGACCCTTAAGCCCCCCTCTGAGAAAATATCACTTTCCATGCCTTGGGGCACAGTGGTTTTCCCAGGATCAAATTATTTCTAGGAAAAAAAAAATGCCTCTTGCTCAAAGTACCTATCTGGTCAGGGATGTCTGTAAGAAAAAAAATCGGCTTTCTTCCTTTTCCTATGTCCCAGGATCCACAGGTATGTGGAAAAATCACTGCTACAATCAGACAACACACCTGAGCCCACCTCCTCGGCTGCTGCACACATGCTCACACAAATGGACTGTGGACAGTTTCTATAGCCAGACCAAAGCTGGGGACAGTAGCTGAGTGACGCCCTGGACTGAGGTTGTGAGGGAAGGGGGACAGTGGGTGGAGGAGGGCCCATCCACCTACCCTGCTACTTCCCACAGAGCCAGGGCCAGCCAGCCGAGAGGCACTCAGCATATGCCTCCGAACCAGCTTGTCTCAGCTGCCCATGAGGAGTGGAGTTAGGTGTCCCTGTGCCAGCCTCTCCTCCTCCCTCTCCTTCTTGGCTGCAGGAACAAAAGCCCCCATTGAGCAGGCTGGGCTTAGAAAACTCAGCCAGCAGGTCCCCAGCCCCAGCTCACACGAGTCCATTGCCTTTGTCAGTGTCACTGGTGAAAGATGGCTGGAGCAGGAACAGCACTTTGATCCTCAGTACAAAAGCTGCTTCTTCACCTGCTGGACCATTGGGTTGGGAGGGAGCTCTTATCCCCGCCCCACTACCCCAGTCAGGTTCTGGACTTCTGTGTCTGTCTCCTCTCAGCCTTGACCTGCAGACTAAGAAATAGCATCTTAGCCATAGTGGTTATGTGGGGTGCAAAAGCCTAGCACTGGTAGGTTCATGGCCTCAGATAATCCCTGAGACCATAGAAGAAAGGGAGGAGGCTGATAGATTATACCCAAGATTCCCTTCAGCCTGTTAACCTTGAAAATGCCAGAATGTTCATTCTTTCCCTTGGCTCTATTTTCCCTAAATGCAGGCAGGGCATAGCATAGGCTGTGGTTGCTGCAGTTCTCCACTGGAGCATCCTATCCCAGGAAAGTGGAGCTTGCGCCACCCCCACAGCCCTGGGGATTAGGTCTCCAGAGACAACTGTGCACTGTAAGCATGATACAGTAGAGGACCTTTTACTTAGAAGGCGAATTTGAGATTTGGGGCAATAAGCTGAATTTGAGACAGTAATCCAAAATGATTGATTTAAGGTAGAATCAATATTTTTTCCAAATCGAGAGTTTGTCTTTTTTTTTTTTTTTTTTAATGTCTAAGAGCTTGACAGGGACAGATTTCACTCATTTAAGTTTTCATTCATTCCTGAATCCGTGCCTTCAGGTTTGTATGCAGGCACGTGTTTCCGCCTGCATCCATTCTTGCATTCATACATGCATGCATGCAGTCACGAAGGCAGGCATTCACTTACACGCCTGTTCTCATAGACTCTGCATGAGCTGAATACAAGGTGTGGGGGAGGGGAGATGACTTGTAGCTGAGTGAGACGCTGGAACAATAGATGAGCACTTGTTATTGGAATTTCACTCACACACTCATCTGTGCCATCCCAAGTCACCCTCAAGCCTCCGGCATGAGGAGAGCAGAGGGCTCAGCAGAGTGAAGAAGTCGCCCACAGCACATAGGAAGTGGCAGACACAGTACTCAAACTCAATTCCGTTGCTTCCCCAAACCCCAGCTTCTCACTTGTCTTTGAGACAAAGCTATTTCAACCTTCATTTCCTTCTCTGATTATACTTGCCAGAGCCAAAGAGGGTCCCTAGAGGAGAAAGAAATGTACAGAAAGCAATCGCAGGTCTCTCTTTAGGGTTCCCACTTAGTGCTGGCTTCTTTGCTTTCTAGGGAGGCTGAGTGGTTGCTCCACCCCTGAACTCAGTCTACCCATCCTAGTCTTACAGTAAGAATCCTATGTGCTTTGAATTTTTCAATTCAAGTATAGGTGTGAAGTGACAAGTTTCTCAGTCCCCTGGGTCATATGTGGAAAGAGAGAGCAGTCCCCGGAAGACACAAAGGTAGCCTGCAGCTGTGACCTCATTTCCTTTTCCACCTTGGTCGAAGCCCCGCTAAATGACCTTGAGGAAGCTGTTCAGCCTTTGTGGGCCATGACTTTTCCATTTGTGGAGCGGAAAGGGGTTCAGCTCTCTCCACGGTGAGGGGTCTGGCTAAGGATGATGCTCAGAAGTAGGGTGAGGTGCAGGGGTGGGCTGAGGTATGGGGATACCGTGATTTCTTGAGGCTCCACAGAACACACAGTCCTCCTCGCCCAGCTTCGCAGCTACTGCCGCTAGCTAAGGAGGAGCAGCATATGTTGCTGATTCCGGTGCCTGCACTCACTCCTTGGCTGTCCAAGATCCCAGAGCAAACTGGCTTCCTAATAGGCATTTATACTTATTAATAGCAGCAAATTGCAGCCCTCCACAACATCTGCTACTTCGCATCACAGAGTGCTTCCTGAACCATTTCTATTAGGATTTTGTGACCAGTACTCAGAGATGGTATGACTTATCCACCTATCTGAAAACTGATCCTCTGAAGCCTGGTAGCAGGGGAGGAGGCTTTATCCAAGGTCAGCAATGCATCCAGAGCTGACTGAAGCTCAGCTCTCAGCCCCCCAAGCTTCATGTTTGCAGTTACTATGCTAACCTAAGTATCAATGACCTTGACCCCAGAACTCTTACCTGTAGGCAGGAGGAGGCTATGTATTCACTGCATTTACCATAAGGTCCAAGAGTAATTAGGAGAATTCAAAAGGTTCAAAGAAAACTTCTTCCCAAGGCTAGAACATTAGAAAGTCAGTCTGATGGGCCAATCTAGAGAGACTGGCTCTTTCCAGAGTCTTTTTGTTGTTGTTTTTTTTTGGGGGGGGGTGGTAGTTTTTCACATGACTAGATTCTCTCACAATCTACCTATGCATAGACATAGACCATAGAAATTATGATGGACACAGAAGGACATGAAAGGATCTCCTGGGCCATGTTGAAGCTGTGACAACCCATTGAACATATACCCACTACCACCAGCCTCACTGTGGGTATGACTCTGATGCCCAGGATAGAAAGAGGCTAACATCAAAACCTATCTCTCCTCCATCTTCCTTCCTTCCTATCTTTCACAAGACCTTTGTACCCTCTGTAACTCTCTCTCCAGCACCTATGTCTTAGCCAGCTATTGCCACAACAGTGTATATTACTAGGCTAACACAGAACCTAGCAGCACATGGTAGACATTTATTCTCATACTCACATCCTTACGGAGCAATGCCATACAGCTGTCCCACTGGGTAGATGTGCTGCACGCTAGCCTGACATCTGGCTGCTGGTGGGGTTCTGATCTTGATCTACACAGGTTCTTTGATGCCCAAAAGGAAGAGGAAGCAAGGACCTAGGACATTCTTTATGAAGAGATGCTATAAGCACAGAGGGGCAAAATAAAACCCATGAGCAAATCCATGTACTGGTCCTGTGGTCACTACCATCTCATTGGAAAAGTCTTGAAGCCATGCCTAATATCAAAGGCAGGGTACATACATTCTAACTCCTTGTTATCCATGAGGTAACAGCAAGGGTGATCCTAAAAGGCCAATGTCGTAGGTAAACTGAGGTGCAAAGCGTAGTCCATGGCTACTTGGGACCAGTCTTTTAACATTCGTCTCTCTTACCGAGCAGCCAACTTAGAAAGCTCCCCACCTCTAAGAAGAGAAGTGAGTTTAAGGGTTCCAGGTCCATGGAGGGATTTGACCATAGGTGACAGTCTTGGTTATGAGGGGCTTCCAGGAATTTTATGTATTCCTTTCATGACCCCAAGTCAGAAGAAACAAACCTAGAAATGTAGCCAGAGGCCACAAAGGAAAGAAATGCCTAAAAAGAGACCATGAAAGCTCTCTAAGACCATGAGATGTGTCTGCATTGCTGAGCTAACTCACTCCTAGAAGGAATGACTTTCTTCAGCTCCACTTCCCTTGCCTGGGAACAGGAGACAGAAGGACAGCATGAAGGATGGCACCAAGTGCCACATCTGCGCAGCTTGACAGTTTCCCAGTGGCTTCTTCGAGTTTCTTAATGGGTCTTCTTGCCTCTTTTTTCCCCTTTCTTTCTTTTTGTGTCTGACGATTTTGAAGGAAATTGGGGACTTAGGAAGCCTTTTGGACATTTAAATTAACTCCAGCCGTCAGACTCAGTGTAGCCATGGTGGCATTAGCATCCAATTATAAGAGTAGAGATGGAGTAATAACTCACACTTCGACCAGGATGTCAAATGCTTAAACAAATGAGAGATGCGCACAGAGACTGTGCACAGCACAGAAGAAGTGTTTCTGCAGGGACTCTGGGAGGAGTGAGAGCAGCAACAGGCAGAGCAGAGCCCAACTGCCAGAGAAAAGCATCTTAGAAAGGGAAAACTGGCAGGGGCTGGCCTCAGGAGACCATATCAGTTCCTCCAGTAGCCAGTATCCACTAGGGGATGCTCACTTTCTGACAGCCTCTAAGAATGGAGTAAACCTGGCCAATTCAGAAACTTAGGAAGACCAAGGCCAGGTCATGAGAGCTGGGATGGGCCCTCTGCTCTGTTCTGTCACTCATAAGTGTCCAGCCTAGGCTACTGTGATATAAATCAGTGGGCTCTTGTCATGAGACTAGTGAGGTCAGGAAGGTGATGGTGACAGTGATGATCATGATGAGGAGGAGGAGGATTCTGTTGATCAAAGTAGTGATGGAGCACAGATCAGTCAGCAACGTTCTTGACTCGCCAACATGAGAACCTGCATTAGATGCCTAGCCATGTGAGATATCCAGTCACACTGGATCCTTGGAGAGCTGGCCGGCTTCTGGGTGAGCTCCAGGCCAGTGAGAAACTCATTCTCAAAACATTGAAGGACTTGAGAAATGACAGTCATGTTTGCACACATGCAGGCCTGAATATGCACGCACACACACACACACACACACACACACACACACACACACATATGTACACACAAAGTAAACAATGATACTCTTTAACATAGTCTAAGACCAAGCCAAAGTATACTATATTATTTAAAGATTCTAACTTCAGTTCAAAAGGGATAAAGAAAATAAGTGTTCTTTTCAAAAAGCCAAAAAGCGACCCAAAAGAGAAAAGTATGGGGAAGGATAGGGAAGGGCCACAGGTCATAGATGGGCAGAGGGATGATTATCTGAAGTCAGGGGTTGGGCTGAAGAGATGCCTCAGAGGTTATGAACATACACTGTCCCTACACAGAATGCAAGTTCAGTTACCAAAACCCAGACTAGATGGCTCACAACCGCTGAACCCTAGTTTGAGAAGGGGGGGGGTACTCAGCACGGTCTTCTAGCCTCTGAGAACACCTGCATACACATGGTACACATAAACTCATATAGGCACATAAACATAAACTTTAAAATAAAAGAAACAAATCTGTCAAGTCAGAGACTATTCACCGTCACATAAAACATTTGAATTTTGTGTTTCTTGGAGAGTGCGGAAGAAAGGAACATTCTGGATAGACAGACTGTTATCTTTTTTAATCAGGAAACAGATGGCAGGGGGCAGTTATCTCCAAACCTTTGTCCAAGGAAGATTAAGCTGAGGAGCTGAAAAGTGTGTGTCTATTTACCAGAAGATCTCAGACTGTGTCTTGATCATGGAGCCTGGATGCAGGCGCCTGACCTGGGAGCTGAGCAGGTGTTCCCATGTCTGCTGAAGATGAGCCCTTTGCCAGCATCCACTCAAGACAATTTCTACAGCGCCCTAACAATGACTGTAAAATACATATAGCATGCAATCAGCTATTTAACTCTTTCTGGGTCCTTGTGGGCATTATGGCATATATAAATGGTATAGCCATTTCTAGAACATTCCGTCTTTCTGACTAAACCTCTGTATCCTGTCAATAGCAATTCACTCCTTCCTTTTTAGTTCCAGGCCCCGACTGCCACCATTCCAACTTCTCACTGTGACTCTCTATCAGTCTCACGTGTGTGGCAATGATTGTTGATTTATGTCTTACCTGTTTTATGTAACATATTGTCCTTAAAGTATATCTAGAATTTCTACCCTGTCTTCCCTCTCTCCTTCTCTCTCTTCTTTTTTTGGATTCTTGAGATAAGGTCTCTCTATGTAGCCCAGGCTGGCCTCTTATTTCTCCTGCCCCAGCTTCCAGAGTGCTGGATCAGAGATGTGTGCTCCAACTCTGCCTCTCTCCTCTTTGAAGGCTGGATACCATTTCAGTGTGTGTACATATCACATTTTCTTCATCCACTCCTCTGGGTAGCTTTCATTTTTAACTATCGTGAATAATTCTATGACCATGAACATGCAAATGTGTCTTTGAGGCCTGTCTTTCTCATCTTTTGACTATGTACTTGGTAGTGAAGTCACTATCTTACATGGAAAATCTGTTTTTGAGGAATTGCCCACCGCCTAAGGACAGTGTACCAAGACAATTCTGTGCACATCCAACCCCACTCTTGTTCTAGGAGCTACATTCTCCCTTTGCTCTGGTGTGAGATGGTCCTGAAAAGGGGTGGGGCTCCCTCTCCGGAAGCACTAAAAGCTACATTGTAGCAACATCAATCAACAACCTTTCCTGGAGTCTAGTAGCCAGGGGAGGGACCTCAATCTTCTGTGGTCTTTGACACCATCTATCATTATGATGGCTTAGGTCACATTGTCATCTGATTTGTTCTCCCAACAGAAGTCAGCCTCTCAACACACGGGCTTCTTTTCCACCTCTTTCTGTGGTCTAAATTCCCTCACTCGGTTAATTAGCATGCCTGGCACTGTAGCTTAAGACTTTAATCAGTATGTGGTGCTTTTAATTAATCGCGTGGCTCTGCATCTGGAGTGGTTTGTGTTCCAGGGTCAGGAGAGGAACTGAGGTGGGGGATGGAGAGGCAGCTTTGTTTGGTGTCCAGTGTAGGTAGAGAATCCAGATACTGGGGAGCGAGAGAATTCATAGGGGCAAGGTGGCTGAGAAGCCATCTGGCCACCTTTGCAACATACTAGCAAGAGGTGAAATGTGAACCCAGGACTTTAGTGTATGTGTTTTGTAACTGAGCTAAATGGCTGCCCTAATTCCAGTTTGCAAAAGTGTTTCTAAAGTGTCAGGAAAACTTGTGACACATTCTAGAATTGTCCACAGGATAGCAATGCTGTGGTTAGAGAAGAAGGAGCCACAGCAGCAGTGTTAGGTCATGCTGAGGAGCAGTTGCCTAAGAGTGGGACTTCTGAGAATCCCTGTTTCCTGCCCTGCCCCAAGGAGGTCCTGCAAAGGGGAGAGAGGTGACATCAATCCCTCCAGTGATAACTGTTTTCTCTCACCTGTTGGGATTCCATTAGGGTCTCTTAATTTTAGCATCCATGCTTTCAAAGGCTGGGGAATGTTCAGAGCAACCTCAGGAGCAGGTTGTAAAATTGACGTGATGCCTGGTGGGAAGGAGCTGGAAGGGAGGTAAAGATCCCTGGCCCTTCGAAGAGAAAACTTTTACTCCCAGATCCTCAGGGGGTGTTTCCTCGAACGTACCCAATGTCATGTCCATGAAAGTCAAACAAAAAGGAGTGCCTTGGTGAGGTTTTGCCTGGACACTTAGAAGCAGCTGGGATGTCAGATCCAAAAGGAATTCTAAAATGACCCCATAACATTGCCTATTTTATAGATGATTGAAAGGGACCCAGAGAGAATTGTTCAAATTCATCTGAAGAGATGGGAACAAAGCAGTAGCTAAGACCTAGCTCTCAAGCTTTTGGAGATTAGATGTGCGCCTGGTTCCTTATAGATGTTTAATTGAAGTCAAAGAATAACATGGAGCTCACTTGGAAGCGAAGATAGGGTCTGAATTAGTCCAGGATGCTCAGGTAACTTCAGAACCCTATCTGAAGTGTGGACCGGTGAATGGCTTAGGGGCTGACATCACACTCAAAGAGGAAATGACACAATGGAAGGACTAAGGAGGAATATGTCTTACGGGTCATATACTTAACTCCCAGTATAGCTCCCCAGACCTAGGAAGGCTCGGTGATGTCTCTATAACTTGGCAGAACAGTCAGTGTACTGAGCAATAGGGGGTGGAATGCTCACAGGAAAGCCTGTGGAAATCTTAAACATCATCTGTAAATGCCAAACCCCAGACCCATTACAAATCCATTTCATGGTCATGTGCTTCAGGAATAGAAACACTGGAAGCACAGTTTAGCTCTCCATGTTTAAGGACAGGGAAAACGAGTCTCGAAGGCAGTAGGTCCCATGGTAGTAATGGCCAAGGATGCTTTGAACCTCCCTCTGCAGGCTCCAACATCCTTTCCAACCAGAGAGTGGCAGCTGTTTAAAATCAAGAGAGGAAGGACATTATAATTTTGGGCTATTGACATTATTAAACACTACTTGACAGTTATTTTTAGAATGCAAAGGTTTCTGGGAGATTGGACTTACTCAATGGCTGGCTCTTTCCTCAAAGTGGCATATTCCAGAACTCCAGAAAACACAAATTCCCTAGAATCCCAGGGAAAACTTTAGAACTCTAAAGCACGTCCTACAATCCTGGGGCATACCCTAGAACTTTAGGGTATACCTCAGAAATGAAACTAACATTCCAGAATTCCAGAACACACTCCAACATCTCAGGGTATACTTTAGAACTGCAAGGCACACCTTAGGGTGAATCCATGGTTCACCCTGAAATCCCAGGGTTAGCCCTGAAATTCCAGAGTATATTCCATGCAAGACAGACTATCAAACATGTCAATATGAGAAGCTGGGGAGAGTGTTAATTAAGTTTAGACCAAGAAAATGCTTTCGCTTGAACAAGCCATGATATTTTTTTCCTTTAAACTCATGCAAAATATGGAGTGCCAGACAGTCAGCTGGAACCCATGAAAACATGATTATGTACTTATGGTTCCCAACTTCCACCATCTATAGCCCCTTTTTATTATTTTTTCCCCTCAGGGAGTCCCATTTTGAAAGATTCTGTCTACTAAACAAACTGCATTTATTAAGTAATAATATATTTCCTATTTTAATATGGGACGCACATGAGTCTGCATAGCCACATGAAACGGCAACAATCCAATTTCCAATAGGCTTTTGAAAACAGCTTGTGAATCTCACTCCTACTCCTGAATTCCTAGGAGTCAGGGTCCTCTGAGTCGGGCACTGTTATGCGTGTGTTTATGTGACAGAAAAATGAAAGTGGCACCAAGAATAAGCTAAGTTCTTAGCTGCCTGCAGAGACAGAGATGTAATTTGTAAAAACTGATCAGCAAACTTAATTATAAAGGCATTGAGGTCATAGGGAAATCACCTGGGCAATGATAAAAATTAAGATAAAATTCCAGGGGCCAGAGAGGTGGCTTAGTAGCTACTGGTGTTTGCCACCAAGCGTGCTCCCCAGAGCTCTGTCCCTAGAATCCACATGGTAGAAGGAGAAAATGAGTTCTGCAGGTTGATCTCTGTCCCCCATATGTGTGCATGAAAAATGTGCTTGCAAGGAAGGATGCACACATGAACAGACACACACACACACACACACACACACACACACACACACACACATACACAAATAAATAAATGTAAAAAATACAGAAAACTTCAAATGCAAAGCCAAGTCATTAAGAGCAACCCATAAAGGCCAAGGGCAAAGCTTCAAGAATAAGAGGAGACATAAAGATAGATAAAGGAAATGAGGAAATTAAGGGAATGGAGACCGTGGTGGGACTTGGAATTAATTATTAATTAATTCCAAAAGAGTGTGGAGACTAATTGAGCAGGCTTTGGTGCCAGTTCGACTGTGCGTGAGTTACAAGTAGCCCCTGCCAAGTGGACATAATTGTACAGCACAGACACTTTACAGAACAGCGGGGGAAACAGTCTCCATACTCACTCATGAGCAGAGACGATTCAGCCGAGTCAGCATGTACAATTTGTTGTGCTAGGTCTGATGGTGACTGTAGCTGGTTGTCCTGGCTCTAGCTAAAAGACTAGGCAAGAAGCCCTCCACTGGGATAAAAATAGATAATATAAAATATCCCAAAATGAAAAAAAAATTAAACTTTTTGTTTTAAATGAAGAAACTAGCAAAAGGGAAAATAAAGACCAAGGTTATAAAAAGAAAATAAAAATTCCATCTGATCGTGAGTGTCATCTTTAAATACCTACCACATTGCTGGTACTTGGGCATCATGTAAGGCGACATCAAGGCTGCCTTGGAGAACAAAGAAATTCAAATGATATTTAAGTGTGTGCAGGAAATGGAGGCATTTGAGCTAAGTGAAAATGTCATGTGGAACATTTTATGTTAACAAGCTGCCGCTGGAAGGGAATGTAAAGTCTCTGGGCTGGAGAGGAAACCTCGAATCATGAAAAGGGTGTGGGCAGGGGGAAAACAGCAAGGCTGATCTTTGAAAGAACCGCAGTGAAATCAATTTTTGGAGCAAGTTGGTCAACCGTATGAAGCAGGAGAAGGCAGAAGACAGCCACGGGGTAGATCCAGCACCTTGTTAAACAGCGAGTAGGAAGGAGAGAGAAGTCCCAGGTGGGGGCTAAGTACCCGCTGGAAAAAAATAAAAGTGCTGAGACCTAATGGATGGGAGGTGAGAGAAAGTAAAACAAGATGGAGGAAGAATGAACATTCGACCTTATTGCTTTGATAGGAAACAAGTATGTAATGGATTGGGTATTTGCAGAAATATGTGGGAGTGTGGGTAATAGGAAAATTTTAGAGTGTAGCATGTAAAACTATTTTATGATATTTTATACAAAGTCAACGTGGCCTGATTTCCAAATACATCTTAGATACATCTTAGAAGCTACTAAGTAGTTGCAGCCTCAGGATGCTATGCAGTTAGCTACTCCTCCTCAATATGGCCCCTCAAATTCCCTTTGGTGCTGGGGCTCCCCCCATGCTCCCCTGGAATCTTGGATAATATGATTGTATGTAGAACGGCAATTTTAGCTGTGAACCATGAGGTGCTCTGAAGGTTGGTGACTGACTGCTTGGTCTTCGGTGTGCTGTTCTAGCTTACCAGAGTTCCTGTGGAGTCCTGTGGGCAGTATCGGAGCTGTGGCGAGTGTCTTGGCTCAGGTGACCCCCACTGTGGCTGGTGTGTGCTCCACAACACGTGAGTACCATTGGCTACTCCCTCCTGTCTCCTGTTTCCTCCCAGGGGCTCGAACCCTTCTCTCTGTCCTTCCTCTCACCCCGTGTGCATTCCTCTCATCCTCCACCTTCCTTCCTTCCACCCTTTGCAGGCTTTATTGCTCTCCAGAACATTCTGAGTTCCTTTTTACTTGTCCAGTTTCACTAAGACATGTATGGCAATGGCACCATGGACCAGTGACAGGTCAGAATATGGCAGTTACCCTGGCAATGGGACCTTGAAGAACCACAGGGTGACAGACTCCTGGACTTGTCTAGCTTCAACTTGCAGAGCACCCCCACATCCATACTTGGTTCCCTTGGACATCTATTTTGTGGGAACTCTATTTATTCTCTAGAAGAAGGGAGAAGGCAGTCATATTAAAGTGGAAATAAATAGTAACTCAACGACTGAACTAAGAGATGCAGACAACGATCCAGGAAATGAGAGAGAGTTGAAGATAATTTTTAAATTGTAATTAATTTTTATCTTATGTGTATTGGTATTTGGCCTGCATATATGTCTGTGCACTATGTGCATGATTGGTGCCCTGGGGTACAGAGAATAGTTCAGATCCCCCAGAACTAGGGTTACAGATGTTAGTGAGCTGCTCTGAATGTTAGGTATTAAACCTGGGTCCTCTGGCAGAACAGTTACAAGCTGACCCATCCCTCCAGTCCAAGATCTTTATTTCCCTTTCGAACAGCCACCAGAGTTAGACCCCTTTTGAATAGAGTTTAGCCCTACTTTAGGTATGGTTGATTCCTGTGGCCACCTGAAACCTGGTATTCTCTGAGCTAGATACACGCATGATAAAATAAGACTTTAGTCTTCCCGTTAACAACCTGAATGTGGGACCAATGACATTCATTGTAATTTTCAGTCATTTTAAGCTATAAGAAATTGAAGGTGGGATCTTGTCTTTTTCCTATTCCAACGACAAGAAATACTCTCTAGATTCTGACAGTTAAAAACACCCTCCTAATTTCTCATAAATCTTTCTGAAAGAACAGCCAACTTCCCTATGTCTGGGTGTCGGACATAATGAAGCCTTGAGTCCCTTAGGGGAAGGCCTGAAATCTGTTCATAGTATTATAGCAGAAAGAAATTGAGAACCACCGAGTCACACTGAAATACACACAACTCTAAGACAGGTTGGAAGCTGTGCTCAAGTGTACATCAAGGCCACCTAGTAATAGTGCTATGGAACCCAGGATTGCCCCCCCACACCCCCACACACAAAGGAGAGTAGAGAGGCACGTTTAGAATGCATACCAGCTCCTGTCAAACCAGAAGAGTTCCCTGATGCTACCTTGTAAGAAAGGAGGTACATTTCTTTGTCCTGCATTGTAGTATCTCTCAGAAAAGGAATGAATGCATTCTTAACCTAATGCCTTCCTTTAGGATGTAGAAGCCACCCTAGCTTACTGATTGTTGGAGCATGCTTAGTAGCTATAGCATGATATAAATGTCCCTCCAGGGCAATCAGACAACCTCGCCCCTCCCTGGAATTCTTCAGGACCAACACATAGGTTTCTGTGTCCATGTTGTGTCATGATGCTATCCCAGCCCCATGTGGCACATATCTCGGTGAGATTCACCTCCACATCTGGGTTAAGCAGGTCTGAGAAGAAAACTAAATGGCTTGCAGTACTTCTGTGGCCTCAGCTTCCCCTTTTATGGCATGTTACTTGACTCCTATGGCAGCAAACAAGGGTCCGCTAAAGACAAAGAATAGTCAAGGGCCGTTCATAAAGCAAGCTATCACACAGGGAAGCCAGCATCACTCCTCAGCATATCATGGACATGACTATAGTGTCTGACACAGAATTCATATCCAAACCTCCCCAGCACTCTCTCTGTGGCCTGGAAAGAGGATGTGTGGTTTACCTACTTTACTGGGTTCCAGGAGAACTGCTGAGCCCAACCACTTGGGCCAGAGGCTTTGTGGTTAGTAGAACCCTGGTAGGGTAGTCAAAGATCTCACAGGCTAAAGCAACAGCTAAGAACTCACAAGTGTCCTTCCTCTTGGACTTTGATAGACTCCAGTGATTTTTTTTAAATAGTCTTTGAATGGTGTTCTTGAGTCCCCAAGGATGTCACAGTTTCGAGCTGTCTTTTCTTGGCTGGCAGATGTTCCTGCTGCCTCCCCTTACCTCCTTCAGCATGGCATCTAATCTCACCCCAGTCTGCATACAGGATGCTCAAACCTTACTAAGAGCAGAGGCTATGCAAGAGTTGCCCTGCCTGCCATCCAACACTGAGCTGCTGCTTCTGGGACCTCTGTTTGCCCAAGGAGCCACAATGGGAGCTTACTGTGTGGCTATGACAGGGGTCTCATAATGATGACTGAAATCTGTGCAGTCCAGTTCTCCTGTTTTGTATACTGTGAGGCTCTGAGTACAGCTTATTCACCCTATGTGTAGTAATGGTATTCTATAAAGAACTGTTAACAAATTAGCAAATTAGCGAACCACTTCGCCTAAAAGGAATGGAGGGTCAGGCTCCTGAATCCAGTGGCCACGTTTTTACCAGTGGATTGATACAGAACCTTATTTGTTGGACATCTGTGTTAAAATGTTTTTCTCAATACATATTGTTAATTTGTTAATGGTCAGCTCACGACTAACAGAAGTATAACTTCATACCCGGATGAAGTTTCTCATGAGCTTTCTGCCTCCATGTCTTCCACAGATCCTTTCAGCATGTGCCTTTACAAGTGGTTGAGTGAAGCTTCTTTAACATACACACAACTCCCCTTCTCTGTGTCACACTGTGGCCGTGTTGTGCTTAGGAATACTGGGCAGTAAATCTTTCCAAGTCAAACAAGTACAGAACTTGGAAAAAGTATGGCATTAACTAGGCCTCAAAGAACCCTCATTTATAATGCAATTTCTGAAATAACAAGGCAGATTGTCACCTCTTCCTACTCCATGGGAACATGTGACTTGAGTCATTCCCCACTCTGCATATAGCCATGAGAAACCTCAAAAATGCCATAAAGACAAGCTTGGGGGGCACTAATAAATGTTAGCAGTTAGCTAACATTTGAAATAGGGAATCTGCAAATATTGAAGTTTTCCATAGCACTGTATGGAAGACGTTTGGCATCTACATTTGCAAGGAGGGAGATCCGTGGCTTATGGTGCTGACTGGAGGATGATGGATAATAGTGCTGTGTGTGGGTGATGAAACCAGACCTGCAGGGACATTGAAGCTGTACCCATGGATCTTGTAACTTCTTGGTAGGACACAGTTTATGAGTTCCACAGACCCAGACTACTGATCACTGAACTATTCAGCAGGCCCTTCCCTGCCCTCCTAGAGTTAATGACCAAGAATAGCTCCTGAGTATGAGAGGTCCTTGGGGTCTCTAAGATGCCTTTCATCAACACACAATTCTAAACTTGTATAAAATCAAATGGACAGATTAAAGTGTTCTGTCTGAAAAACTTTATCATACGTAAACTCAGGGAGCCCAGGTAGACAACTCTAGAAGGTCAGTACTATCTATGGGTCTTGGTTCAAGTAAAACACAGAATCTGTTCCTTCTGCTCTGTACTGCTCTGTTTTTTTCCAGTGGGCAAATTATGAACATGCATAATTTAGAGGCGACAAAGAGGACATGTAAAAAGCAGAAGAAAGAAGAGGGGTGTGAACAGTGAACAGAGTTAGTGTGGGAACCAGTCTAGAGATGTTGGTCCTGAGAGGCTTTGCTAGCAAGGAAGCAAGGAACCAGCATAGATAGCTTCAGCATTCCCTAAAGTACTGTGCGTACACACACACACACACACACACACACACACACACACACGCACACACACACACACACGCACACACACACATACACACGCATACACACACACACACACACACACACACACTTCTGAAACTAGTCCTGTGCTTTCTATGCTTGGACACAGTACTAGGCTCAGAGATGCAGAATTATTGTTTATTATTTCTTCCCTGTAGCGTCTTAGAGAGTAGGTCTTTGATGCAATGATGGGGTAAAGGAATTAGCGTATTTGTCTGGCTTCCATACCAGTCAAGACTCTATGCTAACTGATAGTGGGAGAGAGAGAGAGAGAGAGAGAGAGAGAGAGAGAGAGAGAGAGAGAGAACAAGAACGTGGGAGAGAGCCATTAAGAAGCCAGTGGAACAAGAAACCTGAGGACAGAGCCTCTGCAAACAGGTGGCCCAGGTCACTGAGAGAGCTTTTGTACCAGGGATGTCACAGGGGGGCTGTGGGCTGAGTGTGCGGAAGAGAAGGTACAGTTACTTTATTCTTTCTGCGTTCCCTCTCTCTGCACTTGTGAATGTGGCACAGTGCATACCTGTGAGTCCAGGGGTAAGAAGTCCCACACTGAGTTCTTCTGCAGCCCCTGGCCCTGACTCCAGGAGTCTTCCTAACGGCAAGGACAGTAAACCCAAAGCTGCCTCTTTATTCATCCTGCAGTTTAAGCCTGCATTCCCAGGGCTTTCCTCCATGTGTGAGCCTACCTGTTCTGATCTGGGCAAGAGAGATTAAAAACATCCAAGCCCAGTCTGCCTTTGTCCCATCACAGCTGTCTCCCGTCCTGGGCCTGGAACACACCCTCCAGGCTTGGCAGGCCCTGAAACCCCTTCCATCTTCCCCTGCCTGGCACCATTCCCAGGTAAAGAAGCCTATCTTAGTCTAGGTAGGTAACAGGATCCCACTGCCTGTGGCAGACTCAGCTCATCCATTGGCCCAGGCGCTACCCTTTCTCGGAAGACTCATGAGCACCACCATTGGGAAGATCATGTGCAGACTTGTGGCATAGAAGTTCATTTCTTCTTTCCTATAGAGTTTGGGTCACACTTGGGGGGGGGGTTGAAAGGAAGATAGAAGGACAGTAAAAATCTAAGAGACTATCTGTGCACAGAGCAGTCTAGACTCCTTTCCCAAGATCTGAATGTTGTTGAGAGGAGATAGCTTACACACATGCTGTCAAAGCAAGAGGACAAGATGTGAAATAAGCCACTTCTCGGATACGACTGTGATGACTGACTTTGTTCCTAGTTTGTGGGGGTGGACCCTAAGGTGTGAGCTGTTCCTTGCTCCATGTGAGCATATCCTAGAGCCTTGTATTGTTTCTTAATTTCTTAACCTACTCCCTTAACAGTAACCTATGGCTGGGTATCTTCTAGGATTGCTGGCCAAAGGCTTTCAGAATCATAAAGAATGCCAGCATGTTTGTTTTGATTGACACTTTACCAATGGTCTGGAGGAAAGTCTAAAACTCAGTTCTAGTACATTCAACTCCCTTGGCTCACTAGCTACCTAGGTATAAAATGACTTAAGAAAGCCTTAACCCTTGACTCCTACTTAGTCGCCCCCTCCGTGTGTGTGTGTGTGTGTGTGTGTGTGTGTGTGTGTGTGTGTGTGTACATATTCACAAGTTTCATAGATGTTTCATAATGTAAGGACAAGTAAAAACTACCACTTTCTCATATACATCAGAGAGGCTATGGAGATAGCTTAGTCTATCAAGTTCTTTTCATGCAAGCTTGAGAACCTGACCTTAGATCCTTCTTACTTACATAAAAAACCAAATATGTCTGTGTTCCTGCAATTCCAGCATTAGGGAAGTAAAGACTGGGGAAATCCCTGGGACCCACTGGCTAGACAGCCTAGCTGAATCAGTACAATTCCCACTCAGTGATGGTTCCTTGTCTCAAAATATAAGGCACTTTAGTAATGAAGGGAGACACCTTTTGTCCATATTGCCTTTGTGTTTATATGTGCATGCATGTACATGTGTACATCTACCCACATTACATACATACATACATACATACATACATACATACATATATACATACACAAACATGAATACACAAGCATATAGCATATGTGCATACAGCTTTATGGTTAGCTTACCAGTCTATCATCCTGGCTATCTGGGGGCTGATTCTTAGGCTTAAATTTACACACACACACACACACACACAAACACACACACACACACACTGATGCTTGTGCAGAGGAGCAGCATGGATGTACAGAGCAAAGTGTTTTCCTGTGCCAAGCCTGTTGTACCTTATGACACCCAGGACCTGAAAACACCAGGATGTTGGATAAAGTACATCCCAAAGCTGATCAGAGTCCGTCATAATCACTGTTGCAATGTGTCTCAAGTAAAAGGCAATGTCATCCTCAGTGTAGACTGTCAGAAGTAAGATCTATCTACCAGGATGTGCCTTTGACTTCTTTAGATCTTCTTCCCATCCTCTGCTCCTTGTCTGTCAACTCCACTTACTACCCACCCTGTCTTTCCTCCTTGCTTGGTTCTGTTACATTGTGTCGCTGACAGCATAGGATGCCATGGTGAGAACACGTAGTAACTGGAAGGCATGAGACAGGCCCTGGTCTCATGTCCTCTTCAAGGCTCTTCCCCCATATTCTGGCTTCATTCTACTGGGCCCTATCTCCTTCCACTTCCTTATAGAACCATAGACCAGGAAACAAGGCTTTAACACATGAGTCCCTAGAAGACATTGAAGACCCAAGCAATAGTCATCTGGAAGACCACCTGACTTACTCTTGCTCCTCCTCCACTCCTCTGTTTCATTATGATCTAAGCATAAAGCTCCTAATGATTCAGTTCAATCATAGGCCAAAGTTAAACCATAGTGTCATGGGTTGGAGACCATCTGCCAGTGAAGAGAGAAACAGGCTCTGATTTCTGAGCCCAGTGTTCCCACACTGAAGAGCCTGGGGAGACAGCCTACTTATGATCCGTCCAGCTGGGAGGCATACCTGAGCCAGCCTGGTTTCCATGCTGAAATCTGTTAGCCTGGCCAGCAGCACTGGGAGTTAATATTTCTCTCTGTGTGTTTAGGAATTAATTTCTACTAAACGTAATCACCCCCACTCTTCTTCCCTCTCACTCACCCCTTCCTTTCTCCATTCCTTTCCCTTCTAATTTTCCACTTGGCTGCGAATTCTCCAGCAGTGAAAGTTCAGGCTTAGGGGAGGGCGGAGGTAACTGCTTCATTAGAGAGGATAATCTCATTGGAGCCACTGGCTTGAATAATAACCCCTTGCAGAGGCCTGGGGCCTTTCTCCCTGGAGCTGTTAGAACCTCTGGTCTAGGGCTGTAAGGGCCCAGTGCGCAGGAAGTAGAATGAGAACAGGAGCAAAGACTGCTCAGGAAGGAAGACCTTAACTAGGGCTAAGGGGAGATGGGTCTTCTTGGGGCCTGCTGCTCACCTGCTCATCTGTATTTGGGACAGAGGCAACCTTGGGAATGACAGAGACCAGTGCCTGAAAGCTCAGTTGCATAGTGTGTATTTTGTGAGCCTGTAAACACATGAGTTCCCCTACATGGGAAGTGGATGAGGCGAGACCTGGATGTCTGTACTACAGAGGAGAAACCGTTGCCTTTCCACATACTGCAGCCCTCAGTAGGAAGTAATTCAGGAACTCTTCTAAGAGCAGAAGGAACACCTTCCATATTTCCTAACTCTGGCCTGAGCCACTAGAAAAGCACAGTCCTCAAACAGCCAAGGGCTATTACCTTGATGGACCCCATAAGACATCAGAAGCTGCACTTGTTCCATGCCATTATCCCATCACATTTAAGGTCAGTTGTCTATGCTTTTAGGCATTTGTAGCCTCTGCCCTCCTGAGCCATGCAGGATGGTAGAAATGTCAAAATACCCCTGGTTCTGACCTTAAGCTTAACTTTCCACTGAAAGAGAGCTGAGTTCTCAATATGCTTTGACAACTATTAAGGAAACAAGCCATAACATAGCATGCTTTCTCTCTCCTGTCCTGCCTGGCCTCTGGGCCTCCCTCCACCTTCATTGTGAGATGCACTGCAGCCTTTCTGTCTCCCTTTGATGTGTTTGGTGAAAGGGTCTGCATCAGCTGCAGTTTGGAGCCATGGAATGAGGACGTAGGGAAGTGATGGGCTCACAATACCCACCTCACACTTGTTGACAGCCCTCCTTAGAACTGCTTGCTGCACCCTGAGCTCATGAAATCTCCAGGAACCCCTAGCTGTCTGCCACCAGTATGCTCCCATTTTCTAGAAGAAGAAAAAAAAAAGACTAAGGCATCAAGAGGTTAATCATTTAGTCTTGATTAAATTAAGCTGTAAATTACACATGGGTTTGTGTGTACAGTGCTTTCTAGAATGGTAGGAAGATGCAGCCCTGGGAATCTGGGTAGCAGCAAACAACATAGGTCAGACTTATCCCTACCCAGCTACCTGTGCCTCCTCCCCCAACCTGGGAGAGAGAGAGAACCCAGCTATTCTACTTAGTGACTTCCGGTGATGTCTGGCCAGGAAGCAGCTTTACCCCCCTCCAACACACACACTCTTCATAATTTAATCAAAGGTACTTTTTTTCAAACCTACTAGTTGGTCTTGAAAACAAGAACTTCAAAGTTGGCGAGTCAGTGAATAATTGAAGCCATACCCGTTCTCCGGGTCTGCAGCTAATGGGCATAATAACACTATTAATAGCAATGTCAGCTCAGACACTCTGCAAAAGTCCATAACATTAGCCTAATGGCTGAAGGTAATGGAGTCCTTGCTGAGGAGCTGGTAAATTAACTTCTAAGACTTAGAGGCAGACACTCCTGTGGCCAGTGGTTTGCTCCAGCAGCCCAAGAAACCTGTGAGGACTCCCAGACTCGCTCCTGACCTTTCCCTCCTGGTTTGGAGGCCTCTGGAATTCATCCCAGAGATTTCAGGTTTGTCCAGGTATCCACGATAGTCAGCTGCTTTCTGGTGAGCAAAAGAGGTGGTGGAGAGGGAATGTTCAACGAGCCTTAGTGATGTAAGGGAAGCATTAAGGTAAGGGACGTGATTTAGTCTGCACAGAGGTCTTTGACCTCACTTCTTAGTCTGGAAGCTTCGAGAAGCTTAGCACAGTTGTAAGGAGCAGTGGCTCTGAGTTTTCCTGGGCTTCATATGGACTCATATTAGCTATGACCTAGATGAAGAGGTGACTGCCCATCCTCCCCTATAGTCTTCTGATCTCTAAGACCAGATGGACATAGTGAGAACACAGTAACTAGTGATCGTGACTGCAGTATAGAGAGATGGACTTACTTTTCTTTCACCCATCCAGCTTACTTACTGTAAGGTCTACCTCTTGCTTAGTCCCCTTCCTCCCCCAGTCTTCCTTTAAAGGCATTTCAGATGTCACCTTTAGTGTTTCTCGTTCATTAATTAGCTAAACTCTCATCTCCAGCTGTGTGCACCTGGAGGCCATGCCTCCAGCTGTGGCTAACTGGGAGGACTGACTGGGAGGACCACCTCATACAGTAGGACTAAGAGTTGGCCCACAAGCCACTGGGAGTACCCCAGTACCTTTCCTCCCTTCCTTTCTTACTCCCCCCCCCCACAGCTGCCTTTCCAGAAGGAAGTTCTCCTCCTGTGCCCCTCCCCAAGTTCTTTTCTCTCCTGAGCTATGGTTTCCTTTTGTCACTCTGCCCAGACCTCCCTCAATGGCTGCTAACAACATCCTTTTCTCTTTGGACCAAAGAGACTGGCCATGCAGTGGTGGTTTCCAGATAGTCCCACCTCATCTCAGCCTGTCCCTCTGGAGCACCTCGCCTGCCTGTGCTTCACAATGTAATGCATGTTACAGAGCATCCAAATCCTGGACATTGGACACAGCTCTGTATTTGTAAGGTTTATCTAGCTAGGATTATGTATTCTTCTCTGAACTCAGATACCTTCACGCAGCAAACATAGGGGTGTATACTTTTGGGCCCAGACCCTGTTTTTTTCTGTGCCTCTTTCTCAAGCCCTAGTCAATAATGACTGTTAAAAGCCAAGGCCACACTGGATGCGGTGCACCTGTGACTTTGTACACTTTGTATTAAACAATGATGGAAACCTTATGTAGTAGTTCCCCAGTGCCTCAGAGATGGAGTTCTGAGGCTGTTAGCTGCTACCCTCTGTTCCTTTATCCTCTCTGCTTCCTCCTCCTTTTCTCTTCTCTTCTCTTCTCTTCTCTTCTCTTCTCTTCTCTTCTCTCTCTCTCTCTCTCTCTCTCTCTCTCTCTCTCTCTCTCTCCCACACACACACACACACATACACACACACACACACACACACACACACACACACACACACACACACCTACCAATATTTCTCTTTTCTCCATTGCTAGAATGCATTCAGGGGATTCTAAAAGACAGAGGACATGGTTTCTTTTCTTGAAAAGCTCATACTTGGCAGGTGTCAGCTACTTTTATCTCAGTAATTATCATAAAACATAAAAAGTTTTAGACTGTGGAAAACTCCAGGTAAAGAGATAATTCATATCTGCCTAGTGTCAGGACAGAGGGACCGTAGTTACAAAAGAGTTAAACTACTCTGTAGACTTAGATGGAATTGGACGGGTAAAAAGATGTAGAAACCCAGACAGAATTACATACACAAGGGCAGTACAATATGTATTATGTACTATACACATATATGAGAAGAAGTGTGACTTTGAAGGGAGTGGGGGGAATTTAAGTTGACTCAAGTTTGTTTGTGTGTTTTGGTATTCTGGGGGGATGGCTGCCTTCTTTTCAAAGCTAAGCATAATAGAAGAGAGCCAACCCTGGAGAAGGAAAAACATATCAGCACTTCAGGCTTAAATGGGTTCCAAGAGCATCTGAAGATGTCTGCATCTTTCTGGATCAATTGATCATTGTGTATCCTTGCCAGGTGCACCCGGAAGGAACGGTGCGAACGCTCCAGGGAACCCCGAAGGTTTGCCTCAGAGATGAAGCAGTGTGTCCGACTGACGGTCCATCCCAACAACATCTCTGTCTCTCAGTACAATGTGCTGGTAAGGCTGGGAAGGTCAGACTCACCAGCAATAAGCACCAAGGCTACTCAGGAGCACCTCTAGATGGGAACGGGATGTCAGCCAAGGAGTATCTATAGGGGGGCCAAGAAAGGGGACATTGGCAGGAAAATTAAAGAAAAGATTCCAGTCATAAGGACAAGGAAATGACCATACCAATGATGATCAAGTAATACAAATTAAGGCAACATTGAGATTCCAGGTCACTCCAGTCAGAATGACAATGATTAAGAAAGCAAATAACAATAAATACTGATAGAAATTTAAACAAGTCTAGGCATTGTCAAAATCAGCACAGAGGTTCTTCAAAAGACCAAACGTAGATTCCCCTCTCCTCATACGACCCAGACATAATACCCACTCCTGGCTATGAGATAGTTTAGCATTGATGTCTTTTTGCAGGACTATCCATAACTGTTAATTTGTGGAACCAACCTAAGTGTTTGTCAGTCAAGGGCTGAATAAAGAAGCAGGGTTTATATACACAAAGAAATCCTTTTCCTTTTAGTCGTTAAGAAGAACACATCTATGTCATTTGAAGGCAAAAATGAATGCAACAAGATTTTATTATAATCCGAAGCATGTAGTGGGTACACCTTACTACTTATTATATTATAATCCGAAGCATGTAGTGGGTACACCTTACTACTTATTATATTATAATCCGAAGCATGTAGTGGGTACACCTTACTACTTATTATATTATAATCCGAAGCATGTAGTGGGTACACCTTACTACTTATTATATTATAATCCAAAGCATGTAGTGGGTACACCTTACTACTTATTATATTATAATCCGAAGCATGTAGTGGGTACACCTTACTACTTATTATATTATAATCCGAAGCATGTAGTGGGTACACCTTACTACTTATTAGCCAACTTGACATTAGTTGGTATGTAAGTTAATATGAGATGATAGAATAAGACCATGTTGCAATGAGTGTTGACAATGATCTCTTTATCTATAAAGGGAGCAATGTAGGTATGTTGAGAGAATGGGAGGCAGACCCTGAGTTATAGCACAAGGCCTTTGGTGGTTAGTGTTCTCATTTTACCAAATGGAAGAGGTGTCCCATCAGCCAACCTGGTCCTGCTCAGAATTCTTTTAGCATACAAATCTCCTAAGTGTTCCCACTTTCTGGCACCAAATCTATTTCAATCCTAGTGGGTTTCGTTAGTCTCAATCTCTAGCTCCCACTGCATTATCTACAGGACTCTTATAATAGCTGGTTTATGTTAATAATTCTTCCTTTGTCTGTCTCTTTCTCTTCCTCCTGCCTTTCTTCCTTCCTTTCCCAACTCCCCCCCCCCACCTTTTTCTCCCGCCTGGCTGGGCGGTTCACAGCTGGTCCTAGAGACATACAATGTCCCGGAGCTGTCAGCAGGTGTCAACTGTACCTTTGAGGATCTGTCAGAGATGGATGGGCTGGTAATAGGCAATCAGATCCAGTGCTACTCCCCTGCAGCCAAGGAGGTGCCCCGGATCATCACAGAAAATGGTGAGCAAGTGGGCCCAGGAGGCAAAGTTGGGTGGCAGACTTTTCATTGTGCCTGGGTAGCAGATCTCATGACAGATGTGGGGTCCTGAGGGAGCCTAAGGGCAGGAATAAGTCAGGGTGATAAAAAAGAGATAGAGGTGAGCTTTTTTTTTCTCTTTTGTCCTTGGAAATTAACTGGTACAGCCCTTCTGTCTCAGCCCCAGCTTAGCAACCAAACTTCTCCCTCATCCTAGATGAGGAAGAACTACAGAGAAGGTAGGTAGAGGCAAGTTTAGAAAAGTGCTGGTGTAAGTAGGTGGTGAATGGTCTGCTCATTTTAGCTAGCCTTGGGGAACAGTGAAAGAGGGAGGCTAACCTGAAGCAAGGATATGATGGGGCAGGTCCAATGGCTCCAAGACAACTTGTTCATACTCACATGACTGGTCTATGGCTCTAGAGCACCTTCTCTGCACTGCCCCCCATAGCTTCCTGTTGCTTATAGCCAACTATCCTGAGAAGGTGAGAATGGACACAAGCTAGACACATGAAGGAACAGACTGGCTAGATAGAGGGATTTCCTGTTGTCTGTCCCATTCGGGCTTGTCACATTTATTCAGAGCTGGTTGATTAATGAGGTTCTTGGGGAAGGCAGAGAACAAGGCTGGAAGGCAGAGTCTAAGGTCAAGGCCATGAATTAAACATGGGCTCCAATGCCTCTTTGGAGCCAGCTCAGGAATCTAGTATCTCTTACTCCTATGGAGCCAAGTCCCACAGAGGAGGTGGTATCTGCTCAGAGGCGGGGTAAGCTTGTATGTGCACACCTTTATACATACGTGCGATACCACTCCTGCCATTGGCAACAGTTTTCCTGAGACACTACATTTTATTCCTCCCGGGCCACTCATCATGATTCTATGAACCTTTCAGACACAGCACATAAGGACATTTGACTGTGTGTGTGTGTGTGTGTGTGTGTGTGTGTGTGTGTGTGTGTGATAAGTGACTGGGGGGGGGGCTAGTGACATAACAAAGAAGGGAGACTAAACCCAATTTGTTTTGCTTGTGTGTATATTTGTGTGAGGGGGCCATCCTGGAACTGAACCTTGCTGGCAGCATCCCAGAGGAAGAGGCTCTCTTCCACAGAGTACATTACTGCTAACGGGACTTTGGCTTGGGTTTTGAACTTCCCCTGGCCCCCATTGGTGGGCTCTGCCTTATAGGGGACCATCATGTTGTCCAGCTGCAACTCAAGTCAAAAGAGACTGGAATGACCTTCGCCAGCACGAGCTTTGTCTTCTACAACTGCAGTGTTCACAATTCGTAAGTATCTTGGATTTGCTCAACTTTTTGTCTCTAGGATCAAGGTTCATGCATAGCTCAGAAGACCTCATTATGATTTCAAGGAATCATTGTACGGAGGCTTCCAAAGGGGTGTCCTTAATGCTAGAAAATAGGACTCTCTCCTGTACCCATAGTATGAATGGAAAGAGACTAGAAAGAGGCAAACTCAAGAGCATATGGTATGAGCGCTGAAAACCGTGCATCTTCTCTGGCATAAATCTTCTCCTTAATTCCCTTCCCAGCATTTACTAGAGGTGATGAAGGACAGAAGTTCATACCTACACAGAGGAGGAGCCAGAGAAGGGCGGGAAGCCTTTACATGTATTCAGGAGAGGCCAGAAGGTCTAGCAAGTCAACCAAATGCCCTGTAGACTGAGTCAGGACTTGGGCTGATAGGTGTAAAAGACAGGTAAAAAAACAGAGTGGCCTAGGCTCTGCAATAAAGACATAGAAGCCTGGATCTGACTGTTTAATGTTGTCATCTCTTCTCTCTAAATAGTAATCATGGACAGCAAATTAGTTAGAGTATTTAACTGTTCTGTGCTCTAGTGTTCTCTATGAGACAGAATATACGTGTCCTGACACCATTGTGTGTAGTGACTGGGATGTGTTAGATACTTCTCTAATCACTGTGACAGAATATTTGGTGGAAGGCACCTAAGGGAGGAAAAGTTTTCAGTGGGTCTCCATTCACAGCATACAGTTCATCGCAATAGAGACATCATAGTAGCCAAAGGCTTTTTCTGCAACAGTGAGAGCTTGTAAAATGGCAGATCACATCTTGGCAGATCAGGAAGTAGAGCGGCCAAGAGCCATTACCTTCAACGTCTGCTCTAGTAACCCCCTTCAGGTCATAGTCCTCAAGATTCTACAAATCTCCCAAAACAGTACCACTAACCAGGAAGCAAGAGCTCAAGCAAAGAAGCCATTGGGGACATGAAACATTCAATCTGCATCATGACAGCCAAAGAGTACTATCTGAGCAGTTCTTGTCTGAGACATTACCACCATTGTGTATCAGTTCCGACTCTCCACAGGATGGCTGTAAGGAGTCAAAGAGCCATTACAGGGCACCACTTCAAACTTCAAGTGGCTCGTTGGTTGGGTGCTACTCCAACTTTTTGTTAGGATTTTGTTGCCATTTCCTCTGTGAAGTGATGATATTGAATCAGATTGTAGATGTCCATTTGTTTTAACTTTTTCTCCATAGACACTGAAATTAGGTGTGTAAGGCCAATATGCAAAATAGATGGAAGAAGGAGCTTGTTTACTGGGGGAGTCAGGAGGCTAGGAACCCCTCTATCTAGGAACCCCATGGGACTCTAGATAGTCTCCAAAGGAGCTCTGTAGAACCTTCAGGATTCCACAGAAGAGAGTTTGAAACACAGATGGCATGGCCTGGCCTGACCAACATTTCTGCATGTTTTAATATGCTGTTCCGCATTCCTCTCTTCACAGATAGGCCTCTAACATGATACCTGTGGAGGGGGCTCTAATAGAATAAAAAAATTAGGGCCCATGTAGGCTCTCTATGAGACTAGAAGTTAGCTCAGTTGGACCTTGGAGAAGGAAGCCTGTCTCCTGCCCAGCCAGAGCCCAGCTGCATCAACATCGGGGTTTTCTTCTCACTTCTTGCCATGGTGATGTCACCTCTTAGTGGCATCCTGTCCATAGTGTGACTCATCATATGGAGGATTAATAAATTAATAAGACCACAGCACTCAGGCCCTGCCCTCCACTGGAACCATTACCTGCCCAATTGCTTGGTCTGTAATAGTGAGACTCAGGTGCAATTTGAATTAAAACTTGGGCTGGGTTTTGTCTTCATTCTTATACACTCTGCTCCTAATTGATCTGTTTAGCAAAGGATCACGTCAACAGTGGGGAGAGAGGGGGGCTCACAGGGTTCCAGCTCTGAGTGAGGAGTTTATTTTGTGAGGTCTTGAGAAGGATAGATTTGTGTGAGACCTTTGTTTGCTCATCATTCAAGGAACATCTCTCTTAATAGCAAAATGTTCTGCTAGATTCTAAGGATATGCTGTTTGGACTGGGGTTCTAAGATGTATGCTTCTTCTCGGTGCCAGGTGCCTGTCCTGTGTGGAGAGTCCATACCGCTGCCACTGGTGCAAATACCGGCATGTTTGTACCCATGACCCCAACACATGCTCCTTCCAGGAAGGTCGAGTGAAGCTGCCTGAGGTAGGTTTCAGCAGTGGTGTGGTGAGAGGCACTGTTTGTATACACAGAACACACAAGATGGCTGTGAGGAGTCAAAGAGCCATTACAGGGCACCATTGGCAACAGAAAGGTATTGTCAACAGAAACACCAAGACTGATAAGAGAACAAAAGAAAAATGGACTTTGTAAACTGCAAGTGCTTCTTGCCACACTCTTTGAGGAGGCTTGCAAATTCTTCTTCTTCTTCTTCTTCTTCTTCTTCTTCTTCTTCTTCTTCTTCTTCTTCTTCTTCTTCTTCTTCTTCTTCTTCTTCTTCTTCTTCTTCTTCTCTCTCTCTCTCTCTCCCCCCCCCGGCCCCTTGTCCTCTTTCTGTTCTTTTTGTGATGAAGTTGTCCTAGATGCTCAGAAAGGAAGATTAAAAAGAGCCAAAGAAAGCAAAGTAAGAGCTACCAAGGTTCCCAGAACAATGGTGGGGTGTCTGTGGGAGATAGTGTTTTCAATTACAAGGTGCCAAATCTATGCCTGGCCTTGTCAGGATCTGCTGGGGATTCATGGCCTCTCAGGAGATTTGATGCCAGGGCTCCTGAGAAAAAAAAACAGGCTTGGAGGCATATGGCTAATTGCAAGGGCATGAGACAGTCCCAGGTCTTTGCCTTTGCCTTTCAGTTCTTTTCAGTTTCTATAAGCTGTGCATGGTAACTGGGCAGGCCACCAGAATAGGAGACTCCACCGTAACTCAGAGTCTTCCCCATCTTCCTATTACAGCATCACATGGGATAGACTTGGGCCCCTATTTTTCTTGGATCTGTGCTTATTTTAAGAGAAAGATGTTCTAAGAGCTCACTTCTGGTCCAGCTGCATCCCAGGGCCATTTTGAAGTAAGCATAGAGGGAAAGACTAAGTTAGCTAACTCTTTGGTTGCTGTGACAACATCTTCCTAGTACATGCACCAGATGGGAACTAAGTAAATAAATGTTTCTGAACTGTTGACTGTGTCACTTAGAGAAGGCTATTGTTTGCAGAACTCAAAACAGAATCTCTACTTGCTAATGTAAATGTAGCATTTAAAAAATATCATTAGCTTTTTGGCTTTTGTTTTGGGACATAAACTATAGCAAAAATAAAGGATACAAAGGGAAAGGGGGCAACAGAAAGAGAGTCATCTATTCACAGGCTAGTCATCTAAGTGTCTGCTATTGTGGTACTATTGCGAATACCCATGAGAAATCAATTTAAAAAGAAGAAAGGTTGGGGCAAAAGGATTTTAAAAGCCAAAGGATTGGGCAGTTTTATATAAGATTGTCTCCTAGTAACATCAGAAGCTTTACCCATAAAGTCTCACCAACATGACTACCTAAACAAGAACTAAATAATAGACATGCCAGTATAGATGGGGGTAAGTCTATGAGTGAATTCTCAACCCCACACAAAGAACTACAGACAACTAAGGGATGCTGGGAGTGTGGGAAGAGCACACCAATTGGTTAGGCAACACCAAAAGGTCAGCCCTGAAAACACACATATGAGTAGTATATTCAGACTGACTAGGTAATATTTAGGAAAAAAAAATTTTTTTTTTCGAGAGAATATATATATATATATTCTCTCGAAGGGTGCATGTCCAGTCAAGTCTTAGAGATTCACAATGTATATGACATGGTGACTCATGGTCTTAGAAGCCAAGGCTGCTCTGAACATTGGGGCCAAGCCCCTTGTAATGCTGGTAAGCCTCAGGCCACAGCAATTCTTCTGGAGCTCCTCAGGTTCTTTACCCTGTGAGGCCATGCAGATATGGTCCTTTTGTTCAGCCAAGAGTGAGGCTGCCAGGTGGCCTTTCATCTGCTGCACCATCTTGCATTTCCAACTCTGCTTTCATCTTGCCTCCCACTGACTATCACCAGGGGTGTCGAATTACTTTTTTCTCCCTGGACAAAGAGCTCATTCAGGTGATGTTATTGGTCTGGCATAGAGAACTGATGGACCATTGTAGTTGTGTTATGAACAGAAAATATTCAGGTATAATTACAATTATTAGAAATAGAATGTCCAGTAACATATGTCGTTTATAGTAACTATATCCCAGTTACAAGGGACGGTTTTGTTTCAACTAATGATGGCATAGTGATAGCAACTTAGACCCTTAGATTAGCTGCCAGAGCCCAGGCAACAAGTAGAAAGGGAAAGAAGAGGAGAGGAGAGATAAGGTGAGGAAAAAGCACACTAGGTGATGACGTCTCCATGTTTGCTCACTGTTCTCTTCTCCCAGCAACCTCTAAAGCTTCCTGACATCACCTAGAATGGCCTATGGCCATTTACAGAGCTGCAGCAGCCTCTGTCCTTGCGTGCCCTAGAGGTGCTGTTTCCTCTACAGCTTCACCTGAACAGAGCCATCTGGCCCACACTCTAGGCACTGTTGGTACCTATAAACTGTTATAAAAAAAAAATCCACTGGCAAAAAAGGTGGTCCTCAGTGGGCAGGTATATGGTTATTTCTCATCAGAGAGGAAAAATCCAAGTGACCCATTATTGAAGCTGTGTTCTCTGGGTACCAATCTAGAAAAGCTACCCGTGTGTGGGTGGTTCCCAGCGATCCATCTCAGAAAGGAGGTGCCACATGCTACTTTTCCTCTTCAAGTTCAACCAGTGTGCTTCCTCCAGAGAACAATTGTAAGATCAGAGAAGGTGAAATACATTCTGTTTGATCTGCAGTGTTGAACTTGAAAGGATCTCCCAACGTCCACGGCCACCGCATAGCTCTGAGATGTCCTACACTAGGACAGGTATGACAGACTCTCAGACCCTAAAGGTCAAGTTCACTCTAGAACTACAGAGCCAGAAAGAAAGTCCCAGACTGATGCTTGTCCCTGATGCTGAATGAAACCCACCCTTGGAGATAACAGCCAAAGGCAATTATTTACCTCAGGCTTGACTTTGGAGAGAAATTGTGCAATTCCCCCATTGTCAGTATCTCTGCTTTAATCCCACCTCTGCAATGCCTTTTACCTCCCTTGAGAAAGCAAAGCCAAACCCAGCTCAAAAACTTGTTTCCAACCCATGCACACATCCCCCTTCAGGTCTTCAATTACTGGGCTGCCATTTCTCCAGACAACTGCACTTTCCCTCAATCTCACCTGCCCCTCCCCCCTGGGGTTATGGGTATTTCCTTTCTGTATTATTAGTTCACTCTCTCCATAAACCAGCCCATCGTACATCATGCTAATGGCATTATAAACTTGGGGAACAGCAAGAAAATATATGGTGCATTACATCTTTGTATTGAGCATCAGGGTTCTGAGAGAGTTGAGTATAAATTTGGGGAGTTGTTAGGGCTACTAGGACTGGCTCCCGTTTGGAATTGATGGGGGGAGGGGCTGGCGTGGTATTGGGGGAGGAGAAGTGACCTATAAATCATGTTTTCCTTGGCCACTCCAGAGCTGATGTTCCCAAGAGCTTTGCATGCTCCCAATTTCACTGTAACAACCAAGAGAAACAGCTCTCAGCTTGCAAATACACCAGGGGCTGTAAATCCACAAGCTTGTCCCCAGCCCCAGGCAGCCCCAGCCCTGAAGGAGTGTTCTCTTTCCCAGCCCAGGAGCCTTCTTTATGTCCTTGTTCAATTATTTAAATATGCTGCGAAGCCTCTGCCTAAAGGAGCCACTAGCAAGCTGGACATAGTGGATGGAAAGGCAGCTCTCTGCGTTGGCTTCGCTCTCCTACACTCAGCACCCCTAGCCTCATTTTGTGCCTTTAAGTGGAAGCCAAAATACACAGTGGGGCCAACTGTTGACCTGGAATCATCTGGATCTATCTTCAGAATTCCAAGTTACTAAATATTTGCCTGTGCCTCTAACCACTGTCCCTCCGTACCCTTGGTCTAATCATACAACAGTAAAATGCAGCCCCAGGATGAAACAGCCTTTAAGTGAGAATGCTTCATATGGCATGTGTTCAAGTCACCACATAATCTTGTCAAACACAGGTGTTTTCTATTGTGCAAGCGTTGGCCCTTTCAAATGACAGTTGGGCAAAATACCTGCTTTGAAAAGAGAAGGGCGGTATGTTTTGGAGGGAATCAGTATGGGGTTAGATAATCATCTGTGGCTGAAAAATAAGACAAGCAGAAGAAAATATTGACTCACCATTTGTGAGTCTTGAGGTTACTGGTTATTTGAATCATCTTCATTGAAATATCAAAATGGTGATATGAGTTGTGTTACAAAACAGGATCACACATGGGAAGAGATGGGAGATGGGTGTGGGAACAAAATCCCTGTAGCAAGTTAACTACATCAACTAGAATAACAGTATCGCAGAATGCCTACCAGATTCAGTGTCTAGTGCTAGAAGGTACCAGGCTGAAAAATACCCATGGTTAAAATAATAAAATACTTCCCGGCTGATACATAGCTATACCTCCTCGTTGAGCTTTTTCATCATTTTTGCCATTTATCATTAATCAGGTTGATTGGCATTTTTAAATACCACATTTTAAACTAACTAAGCAGATACTGATTTCATTTTGCTTTTAATTTTTTTAAGTTAGCATGTAAAGAAATATACATGATCTTGCTGGTTGTGTGCGTGTGTGAGTTATTCTTTGTTCTCTGTTGTTTTTTGAGGAGATAATGGTTACTACTATTGTAGAGATGGAAAATTGAGCTTCAAAATATTTTATTGATGAATCTCAGATCATCTATGGGGCTAATAACAGAGCAAAGACAGAAAGAAAGAGGCCAGTCTTCATATGTTTATATTCATGACTTCATACTTGACTTTTCTTTACTAAGCTGTTCTCTAATCTCCATACAACAGCTAGGAAGCCTACGATTTGCTTCAATCCTGATGTTATTAACCTAGAGTTAGTGTCAGATCCACAGGTTAAAAGGCTCAGTTTCACAAGCTCACCACCCCCCACGTAAGATGCCAGTCACAAGTCACAAACATGCTCACCTGTGTTTCTGACCAACTGAATATTCCACAGGGCTCCCTAAATCTCTTCTTCAAGTTTGATACTCTGTTGTAATGGGTCACAGCTCTCAAAGAAACATTTAGTTACATTCCCTTGTTTATTGGAAAAGATTCAGCAAAGGATACAGAGGAACAGCAAGTGAAAACTGTTAAGAACAAGATCTGTGGGGAGGGGCCCAGGGCTTCCATTCCTGATTCATGTGCATGTTATCCTAGGACATCCATCCGTTCACCAGATAGGTAGTTCCTGGCTCTTTCATGTAAGATTGTTGCGTGTTTAAGCTTTATTTTTATTTTATATTTTAGTGTGAGCATGTATGTACAAAGATATCAGAAGAGGCTGGAAGAGGGTATTAATCCCTTGGAGCTGGAGTTATATATGGTTATGAGCTACCTGATGTGGGTGCTAGGAACCAAACTCTAGTCCTCTGCAAGAGCAGTCCATGCTTGTAACCAATAAGCATCTCCTGAATCTTTATGTGGGATTTCTATGGCTGTTCCTTTATGTAGACACGATTGATGAACAACTCTTCTTGAAGTTCAGCCAGTGGGCTTACTCCAGAGAACAGTTGTAAGATGAGAGGAGGTGGAATGTATTCTATTTGATCTTTATGTTCTTTAATGTTGTTCTTTAAAGGTTCTCCCACATTCGCCACCACCCTGGCCACTGGTAGTGAACTCTTCTGCAGCATCTAGAAAGATGCTCTCATCCTACAGTTAGCTAGCAAGTAGTCCCCATTCTCAGATGAGCTCCTCACTGGCATAAACTCAAGTGTGGTTAAAATGAGCTTACTGAGAGAAACAACAGAAAGTTCCAATCCCCAGAATCATTTGGGAAATTCTAAGGGTTCTAGAAGCAGCATGCAAAGAACCATGGGAAATGCCCAAGTGTATTTTATATTGTGTCCTAATATCCAGCACCATAAAACTATCCAGTCCAGACCATGTCTTTATTTTTATTGGTGATCATACCCAATGCCATTGGCTAGCTAGTGATGCTCAGAGTATGTGGCAATGTAGCAGTAGAATGTTATTCTGACAAATAGATAAATCCAGGGGACCAGATAGATGCAGTGGGGTACAGTGATGAAGCCTCTAAGACTCCCTGTGTGAGTGTTTCATGGTTCCCAGAGACTCATCTGAGAACCCTGGGACGGCCTATGAGAGGAAAAGCAAGACTGTGGTGGATCTTCACCACAGCTCCTCCTACTGCCCTGAGGTTTGCTACTTCTTTGTGTTTTAATTTTGTTAGTTGGTTTCTTTTTAATGGTTGTGAAATATGTAAATAAAAGCAATGCCATTACATTGGCCAAACAACGACTGTCTCAACATGAGACACATCCTATGGCCCAGCACCAATCCCTGACTCTATTAATGATGTTCTTTTATGCTTGCAGACAGGAACCTAGAATAACGGTCCTCTGAGAGGCTCCATCCAGCATCTGACTGAAGCAGATGCAGAGACTCACAGACAAACATTAGCCAGAGCTCAGGAAGTCTTGTGGAAGAGATGGCAAAAGGACTGAGAGACCAAAAGAGGAGGGTAGGGATTCCACAAGAAGACCAGCAGAGTCAACTACCCCAGACCAGAGAATGAACTATCAACCAAAGAGTATATACATGGGCTATATCTAACCTCCCTCCCATACATATGTAGCAGATGTACAGCTTAGTATTCATGTGGGTTCTCCAACAATTGACGTGGGGAGCTGTCCCTGACTCTGTTGCTTCCCTATGGATCCTGTTTTTCTAACTGAGCTGCTTTGTCTGGCCTCAATGGAAGAGGATATGCCTAGTTTTTCAGTGACTTGAGGTACCAGGCAGGGTGGGTTGGTACCAGGGTGAAGGATCTTATCCTTCTTAGAAGAAAAGGCAAGGGGACCGAGGCTGTATGGGGGAGAGACTGAGGGGCTGCAATTGGGATATAAAGTGAGATAGATGAATAGATAGATAGATAGATAGATAGATAGATAGATAGATAGATAGATAGGTAGGTAGGTAGGTAGGTAGGTAGATAGATAGATAGATAGATAGATAGATAGATAGATAGATAGATAGACAGGTAGGTAGGTAGGTAGGTAGGTAGATAGATAGATAGATAGATAGATAGATAGATAGATAGATAGATAGATAGACAGGTAGGTAGGTAGGTAGGTAGGTAGATAGATAGATAGATAGATAGATAGATAGATAGATAGATAGATAGATAGATAGATAGACAGACAGGTAGGTAGGTAGGTAGATAGATAGATAGATAGATAGATAGATAGATAGATAGATAGATAGACAGACAGGTAGGTAGGTAGATAGATAGATAGATAGATAGATAGATAGATAGATAGATAGATAGATAGATAGATAGGTAGGTAGGTAGGTAGGTAGGTAGGTAGATAGATAGATAGATAGATAGATAGATAGATAGATAGATAGATAGATAGATAGATAGATAGATAGAAGCAGAACAGAACCATCTCAGAGGACTCTCAATAGAAAAGGCCTGGGACAGAAGGCATTTCCCCATTTGTCTGTCCTATGCTTGAGGCACTCGAAGGTATGAAAATGAGTCAGGTGCAGTAAGAAACATGAAGTCTAAAAGGCTGGAATATGCTGATGGAAAGTGGTGATATAATTCTGGAAAAGACAGAGAGGCAGAAGTGGGCTAAAGGGTCTTATATGTTGGAGGAAGAACTTGAAAAGAAGGGGGACAAAGGAGCAACCTGAGCTGAGAGATACAGGGAAAGAAGGGGCATTTGCTGGATGCTGGCTTTCTCTGCACCTTGCCCATGGTAGCTAGTGCAATTTCCAGGACATACTTACATTTTGAGGAAGAATTCCTATCCCATAGTTACGTCAGCCAATGACAAGAGCAGTCTTCATGAGTGAGCAGAAGGAAGCATGGACGCCCTAATTCAATTCTATGATTTCCCAGTATCTCTCTATCTCTCTCTAGGTACAGAACCCCAAATGTTGATGACCAGGGCTCGGAGTCCCTAAACCCCTGGGCTGAGAAATAGTTGGGTTTTTTGTTTGTTGTCTGGTTTGTTTGGTTTTGTTTTGTTTTGCTGAGGAGTGTGGCAACTTCTCTGACATTTCCCATGAGTCTGTAGGTGCCTTTGCACCTGGCATCTTAGCAGACAGCAGGTCAATTTGGGATGATAGGTGGGAGGAAGGCAGGGTGGTGGAGATGTCCTCCTCACGCCTTGTTGCCTAGGGGAAAATTGCCGTTTTACATTTCAATTAAGCAGGGGCACTGGGGGTCAAACATCATCACTACTTAGAGGAAGATGTGTCCAGCCCATCCCTGGGCCTCTCCAATTATTATTAATGAACTTCCTCTCAGAACTGCCAACCTTTTTATATGCAAACTAGGCCTTTATGGGGCCACTGCTAATCAGGACTCATTAGAGCACTCCTAACAAGCTTCAGTGAGAATCTTCCAGAGACAAGTGAGGAAGGCTTTTTGGCTCTTGCCATCTTCTAAACAGAGCAGAGCTCCCGCCTTGTTCAAACGGGTGTCACTGTTCCATCTGATTGAGAGATTCCATTCAGAGAGAGTTCTACTCACCGGGACCTGCTCTTTCACAAAGGAGGAAGGATAATGATACAAACAATTGGCTTTTTTAGCTGTCCACCCATCTGCCAACACGGAGTTCTTCTGTTTTCCTCACTCTGACTCAGTTTCCCCGGTCAGTTAGATTGTTCAGAGGAGTCTGGAATTCCAGGATCCCTGAGACTGATCAGGGGTCTCACTCAGAGGAGAGAGGTATCAGTTACCTGGCTCTCTCATCAAGTTACCTGAACCTCTCATCACGGGCCCAGACCTCTGCAGGGAAGACGGTCTGGACTTAGGAGCAAATAGGTCGACACTCCCCCAAGAACTGGCTCAGGACTTCCAGGTTTTCACAGAACTGCTCTCCATAGTTTTCCAGTCCCGCACGCCTCCTATTCAGTCTGAGCATGGATCTCTCCAAGGAACCATTCCTCTGGTCTATGTATGCCACAATCACATCTTGTCAGAGCATGCAGGACCAGAAAAAATTGGAGTGCACAAAAATGGAGACTCAAAGACTCCCTATGTGGGTGCCTTATAGTTTCTAGATACTCACCTCTTTAAAACCTTAGAACTTCCTGTAAGAGGAAGATCAAGGCTGTGGTATGTCCTCACCCCTAGTCTCTTACAGCCCTGAGACCTTGCCACTCCTCTATGTTTTAGGTTTTCTGGTTGGTTGGTTTTAATGGTAGTGAAATACACAAATGACAAGACTATTTTAACCTATTTCAAAGGTACAGATAAGTACAATCACACTGTATATCTAACCCCACAGTCCCCAACTGAGGTTTTCCCCCTTGGAGCAATATTGTGTTTCCCCTTATTTTAGATATCACCATTCCCTTTCTGTCTTGAAGTATGACCATTCTAGCTGACCTGTGTACGTGGAGTTGTGCAGAATTTGTCATTGTGGGCCTAGCTTATTTCACTTAGCATAATGTCTTCAGTGTTTAGCCATATTGTTGTATTATGGTCAGAATTTTCACCCTGTTTAAGTATGGATACTTTTCCATTATGTGGATATGATATCTATATATTGATGATAGAGATAGACATAGGTCCATCTGGATGAATGGATGGATAGATGGATGGATGGATGAATGGATAGATAGATAGATAGATAGATAGATAGATAGATAGATAGATAGATAGATAAGTAGGTAGATACTTTCATCCATCTACAAACCTTAGGATGCCTCTGCCACTCAGCTATTGTCACTGATGCTACTATGAATGTGGCATACGAGGATCTGTCTAAGTACCTGTCCCCCTTATTTGGAGGACACCTGAGGGATAGGATATTAGTGTGTGCTGCTTCCTTTTCTTCTCAAGATACCCAATTCCTATCTAATAGACAAAGGGATGTTGATCTCAGTATAGAGGTATATAGTATCAAAAGCTCAGTGCCATCCTGGTACAGCTCTCAGTGACATAAGGAATCAGTGGCTCATTTGCTTTGAGAGACAGCTTCTAGTTATCTATAAGATCCCATGGGTTCTTTAATCAATATCACTCCTTGGAGACCATCAATGTGTCTGAACATCCCAAGGAATATGATCATCCTGCTCAAAAGTTATCTGGTTTGATAATGCCCGGACGGAGGGTAGAACCTGGGGGATAATGGGATCTTCCTGGCATAGTACCCACCACATCATCTTCTGTCTCTATTATCCTCCAAGCCCATCCTGGCCTCTCGAGTTAGTTCTGAGCATCTCAAAAGAAAGGGGCCCAGTGATTTCTTTCCCCCACAGCAAACCCTGTGATCCCAGGGCTAACAGCGCTGTTGCAGACATCAAAGAGGGGCACTGTGTATCTGCCCTGAGGGCATATCCTCAGTTTCAACACTCCTCAGCACTTACAAGCTTCTAGACTGAAAAAATCCACTGAATACTAGTCCAGAATATTCTCAGGTGCTGCACTCAGCCCACACTAGAGGCCCTCTCAGCGTCCTCAGCTGTGTTCCAGATTTGAGTTCTATGGACAGAGCTGAGGTCCAGGCTGTTGCCTTTCCATGTATATCTCCCCATATGGCCAATCTGTCTGAACTCCTCACTGCCTGGAACTTGGCAGGCAAAGATGCCATCGGTCCCTAGAGGAGCAGGATGCCCAGAGAGCAGGGTCAGTCTCTGCCAGGGAAGGAAAGGAATTGGGAGGGGACCACAGACCTGTTAGAACATCTTGAGTATAAATTGGCATTAAAATTACCCTGAAGAGGCCAAGGGTGAACTCCAGGACGAGTGGTCTCAAGATGGTGCCACTAAGACTTGACATTTCTTATCCCCACTCCTTCCCCAATGTGGGCATGTTGCCATCTGGGGAACCAATCACAACAAAGGTCAACATCTGTGTAATGTTCGCAGAGGTCTCTGTCCATTTGGTGTCCCACATGCCGAAGCTGAGCCATGCCTTCTGTTTCCAGGACTGCCCCCAGCTGCTGCGAGTGGACAAGATCCTGGTTCCAGTAGAGGTGATCAAGCCCATTACTCTGAAGGCTAAGAACCTCCCACAGCCTCAGTCGGGACAGAGAGGCTACGAGTGCATCTTGAACATCCAGGGCATGGAGCAGAGGGTACCTGCCCTGCGCTTCAACAGCTCCAGTGTACAGTGTCAGAACACCTCCGTGAGTCACCTTCCTGGCCCTGTACTATGGCCCTCAATGAACCCCCATCAGCTCAGTTCTGCTTGGCTTGTTATATCATAGATCCCTGGGCTTCCTGCCCACCGGAATCCTTTTTCCTATTCCTACTCTTTTCTGTTCAATCCAGTTCCTGAACCTACAGTTTAGTGGATTCTATGGTGGCTAAAAAGTCCACCCGCTGTAAACTCTGATTGTAACCATTGCATGATCAGGGTCACCTGAACAAGACACTGTTGGACCAGTGTAGGGTTCTGGAGCCTTGTCTGTGGGCAGATGTAGTTATTGAAAGCAGAGTTTCCTCTTTCCCAAAAGGTGCTCTGGAAAGAAGACTTAGTCCTTCCTTCTTACCCAGTCTGACCTAAATGTTACATTCAAACCCAGAAAAAGCCAACATTGCCTTTAAAGCCACACAAAAGCTGAGTCTTAGCAAAGAATGCCTGGGGACAGATCAAGTCAATAGCATCAAGCACCATTGTTGGGGTGAGAGTTGGCTTGGATCAGATGGCCCCTGCCCTGTGTCTATAACCTTCATAGTTAAGGTCAGGCTCTGCCAGTGGTATAGCTGCCCACTGATCCCTAGGGAACAGTGTCCCTGACCATGTGCCTCTTTCCACCCAGTTTATTCCCTTTCCTTCCCAGCTTGCCTTAAGACTGGCTCTGCTTCCTTTCATTCATCTGAGCTCCCTTCTCTTCACCTAGGTGCTTAGATTAGCAGTTGTTTGTTGGGTTAAGGGCTTAGGAACCTACGATGCTTTGAAAATTCCCAGCAATAAAAAGCCATACAGTTCTTCACTGCACAAAAAGCCGGGTATGGTGGCCTGTGCCTATAACCCCAGCATTTGAGAGACTGATGCAGGATGATCACCACAAGTCTGAGGCTAATGTGAGCTACAGAATGAGGCCCTGTCTCAAAAGAGAGAAAAAGAAAAATGTAAGAGGGCCAGAGAGGAAGGGAAAGAATATAAAGCCCAGGTTGGAGGCTCAGATCCAGGTTTGGGGAGCTGAGGTTGATGCAATTTGGGTACCTTGTTTAATGTCAAAATGTAAGAAGTATAAAGTTAGGTTTGTGGGCAAGCCTTAGCAGGCACCTGAGAGCAAATGAAAACCCTGAATCTGAGGCTCTGGTTTGCTACCAGGCAACCTGCCCCTGCCCAAGGAGATTGACTTAACTCAAGGTCACACTGTGGCCAGTAGAGGGCTGGCTGGCTTTGGAGTCCTCTCCTGCGTCACGCTTTCTCCCAGCCACACACATTTAGTTGCTAATGAGTAGCTAACAGAGTGGCTTTATTTAAGAGTGTGACTGGAGGCCCAGAGAGTCCCACACAAAAAGCTGCAAACCCTGCTTTGCCTCTAGGAAGTAGTCTGGGAAAAAATGGGGCTCAGGGAAGCAATATGCCGGCTCTGTGCTACTCAGCAATGCAGGGACTGATCTGTTCCCCACAACTTCTTGCAGCAGGGGAGGGGGGAGGGGCACCTCTCCTGCTCCTACAGTCAGCCTGATTAGTCTTCTGATTTCTGCAGTGTTCTACCCTGCAAGTATAGGGGACACTAGCTATGTCCTCAAAAATCTTGAGGTCAAGCAAATCAGTTTGACCTAAGGGTTTGGCTCGATCAATTCTCCCCCAAACAAGAAGAGATGGGAAAGCTGGGCTTCCTCCACTGAACTCCACAGATACAGTGAGATTTCAGATCATAGAGAAAACGGCCTGTCTTCCTTGGAGAAGCTGCCCCAGGGTATGGGAAAATGTCTGGAGTGAGGAGAGTCTGTGACCTTGGTCACAGAGAGACGGTCACAAACGTCATAAGATGCCCCTGGGATCCCATGGTGTCCTAACCTGATCTTATAAATCCCCAATCAGACCTTCCTTTGTGCCATGGACACTAACTGACCTTCCAAGAAGCTGCTTTAGACCAGCAGCTCGCTCTCTGCAGTGCTGGATCAAAAGCACCCTGGATTGCCATGTCCTTAGCAGGTCTGATTGCTGTGTCCTCCATAACTGTAGTCCAAAGGCTGCTTACCCAGTGAGCTCTTGATAGTCACGGTTGACACTAGAGGTGCCTAAAGAAAGGGTACAAAGGAGTAGGCCATTGTTGTCCCCTCTTCCATGGTGTCCCATGAGCGCTTGGTGCTAGCACCCAGTCAGCATGCATGAGAATATAACAGGGCAGTATGGGTGTCTGTCTTGTCAGTCTGTCCTGACTTCCAGGGTTTAAGGACTCTTCCCCATGGGGACCTTTCCATCTGGGAACCCAGTGCTCCAAGCCCTGTGCTTACCTGTGCTTCTGGTGCAGGCCCAGCCTCTACACTCCTGAGCTCTCAGATCTCTGTGCTTCCAGATCTATTTCCGGAAATGTGGAGTCTTGTGGCTGGCTGGGTACAGAAGCCAAGGCTCCGACCCACCATCAAGGACAGTGCTGGACACCTTGGGAGATACAGAGGCTCCCATTTCTTGGTCTTCAGGTCTAATTTCAGCTGGCTCTGGGGCATCAGGGCTCTATGCAACCTCAACCACCTCTGCCCACATGACCTTTTTTTCTTTAACAACCCTAGTGACAGGAAAGTTTTAAGTCTCAGGCACTGTGACAGTAGGAGTGGTAACTTCAATGTAGAGTCAGGTGGAGAGCCTGTTCCTACTAGATCCCCTGGAATCCTACAATCCAGGAAGGCTCAGCGCAGACTTTCCCCAGGAGGTCTCTTTGGGAGGGCAGGGGCATGGGGAGATCAGGAGATCCCAGAATGGTGTGAATCTCAGCCCAGATGTCATGTAGCCTCCTTAATCTGTGATTAAGGCAGATGTGGGCACTTTCAGACCCGGTATTTGGGGACAGGCCTGAGGCCAGTGGCTATATCGCTCCTGGGGACAGAGGGAGGAGCAGAGGGATAGTTGCAGGCAGCCACGGAGGAGCCGCCGTAGGGATGCATGGCCTACTTTAGACCAAAGCTTCAGGAAAATGTCAAGTGCTGCTAATAATAGAGCCTGCCACCTCCTCTCAGGCTGGTGGTCACGAGCATGAGTGGCCTGCAAAGGGCACCAGCCCACCGCAGTGCTGGCCAAAGAGGGAAGGAGGCCATGAAGCCAGCCAGAGTCCTGGAAATAGACACAGTGCCCCAACCAGCTCCTGCTGTATTGGAGTGCTTCCGAGGCTTGCTTGTTCAAACAAGCAAGTGTCTCTCAGCACTCGGGACAAGGGAATTCTGTTCAGAGGCAAGAATAACTCCAGGTAGAGGCCTTCCCTGCCTTACAAGGAGAGAAAGCTGGGGGTCATACATCCCCAAGGGGATGAAGAAGTCATCACTATAGCGATGGAGGAACACCAGCCCTGATTGAGACACTTAACCTCCTGACCTTCAGGAGCCTGCAACCTCTCCTGCTTCCTGCATTCTGTGTCCTGTGCAGCCCTGAACGTGGTGCAGATGAACTGCCCACGGATGACAGAGAGCTATATAAATGCTAAGCAGAGCAGAGTAAGGGAGGTCAGGGGAATGGCCCAAGCTGCCCAGCTTCAGGAGCCACGGAGAGCTGCTGTTCCCTGTGTGTTCCATAGAGATGCAGGTCACCTAGAGACCGCAGCTCAGCAGAACACTGCGACTTCCCCAGAGGCTCGGGGCTGGCGGGGGCACCTGAGGTTAATGATGTCTACAGTATTGCCCAGTTGCAATCTCAGAAAATAGGAGAGAGAAAGAAAAGCTCAGCGGGTTTGATCCTCAGAGCCTTTTGTTTTTTCAGCTTCCTTCAAAAGGCAAATGCACACAGACATGTGCGCACAGCAGAACACATAAACAGTCTCGTGTGTACACAGTTCCATATGTACCAAGTGTCTGGTGCAGAAACACTCAGTTCGTGGCTGCTATTATTACTCTCCATAAACATAAACACAGGCGGCACAAATAGTTTCACAGATCGTCCCCAGGTGTATATGCTCAGATCCAAACACACAGCATTCCTTGGGGCTTCGAGCAGGTGACAGACTGCGCTTAGAGCTCTGCATGTATTATCTTCAGGTCACATGGCAATCATCCAAGGTGTGTGAGGTTTCTTAATTCCAACTTTCCAAATGAGGGACCCAAACTTTGGCCAATTACTTGTGTTCACGTTTTTTTTTTTTTTTTTCTCTCCTCATTCTACCTCTCTTTCTCTCTCTCTCTCTCCCCCCTCTTCCTTTCTCTCTCCCTTCCCCCTCTATGTGTGTATGTGAGACATACATGCAAACACATAAATATTAACATGTAATCATGTTTGCTCACACACTCTCATACATGCATAGTAAGAATTTCTTGTATATTCCTTCCTGGGTCATTTCAGAATCATCCTGAGGGGGACCTAAAGTCTTCACTGATATCTGGCTAACTCCATTCCAGTCAACACCTGCTGTCCCCACATTAGGTCCTGACTAGAGTTGGCTTGAGGGCAGAAGCTCAGTTCCAAGCTTGACTTAGTTCACTCCAGAAACCTTCCAAAGTCCAAGTCTGTGGATGTCCAGTGCCACCAAATGTTTAGTCTTGGGTGGAGCAGATGACTCTACCCAGAATCCTCCAGTGGGGAAACTGAGACAATTGTCTCCCCACACCGGGAACTATAGGTTTGTGAGGAGGCAGAAGGAAAGGAATGGGGAAGAGGAGACAGGAAGAGAGGTCAGCAAGTACCCCATGGCTTCTCTCACTAAAGGGAGGTTACCTTTTCCTCCCTCCTCTAGGCAGCTCCTGACTCCATATTTTTGGTAGGTTTATTTTTTTATTGGTGAGCACCAGAACCACAGGGGCAGAAAAGACTATATTGAAAACATCCCCATTTCTAGACAGTGGAAGTCTCCATTTCTGGGGTAAGGCCCTGGGATTTCTACCTTACTCTTCATTCTAATGAGAAGTCCTTAACTTACTCCACATGGCTAAAATGACATATCTTGGGGTGACCCAGTATTGTGTGACAAAACTATTTTTTCTGGGGAGATATGACACTCATGCCTCCTCTCTCTAAATAGGGGGCCTATGGCAGACCTTGTGTGGATACCACAAAAATCCAGCTTTGAACCCCAGTGAGTTTTCTTGGGTTGCTTAGAGGAGTGTGGGGGAGGGGTTACTCACAGGGACAGAAGTGACTCAAGGACAGCAGCTTCACCAAGCCCACCCCAGCCTGCGTGACTTCTCTCAAAGCTGGGAACCTGGAGCACTCTGAACAGCCTGTAGTCAGCTCAACAGGTTGGAGTGTCTTTTCCAGTGGCACAAGGTTGGTCTGAAGCTTTTCCAAGCAGCTCTGCTTCTTCTGTGCAGCTGGCTGGGTCTGAGAGTCGTTGTAGCCTGGCTTGTCTGAGAATCTTCTTTGTGCCTTTATTGCTTACTCTGGGAGGGGCCCAATGAATCTTGTCAGTTTCAAGGACTGCCTGATGCTATTTTGAGCTCATAACCTCCCAGTTCAGTAGTACAATTTTACTTTTCATAGTTATCCGTGATCGATCACAGTAAAGAACGATTAAGTAGAATATTACAGAAGTAAGTGTTTGATGGGACCACCCAACCCCTTTAATGGTCTGCGTCTTTGTGTCCATATCAAATATACCAGCCACCTATGGGTACTTAGTAAACAACTTCTTTATCATGTTGGTTTGCATTTTTAGGTTTTTTTGAAACAGGTTCTCATTATGTAGCCTTGGCTGACCTAGAACCTACTATGTGGACCAGGCTGGCCTAGTGCTCACAGAGATCCTCCTGTCTCTGGTCTCTGGTTGGATTAAAGGCATAAGCCACCAGGTAGGCTCTAGGTTATCCTCTGACTGATACAAAATTACCAGCTTGCTAGAGAGGAAGGAAGACGGGAACATGCACATAATTTGCAACATGTTACAAATATTCTACTTTCTTAGTTATTGCTGCTAAGCTGGTACTGTTCCTGAATTGTAAGTCTCTGGTTTGTATGTATAAAATAAAAGGAGCAGAGTTAGGTCCTGGCTGAGGTTTCAGACACCTTCTGGGGGCTCTTCAGAATATTTCTCAGATTTGGGGCATATGGTTGTACTGAGCCAAAGCTTCTGCTGTTGTTTCTTCAGGGCAAGGAGCCGTTGCTTTCTTCTCTGTACCCAGAAGGTGTCAGTCACAGATCTGCTGAGTGACAATATGAACAGTGTGCTGGGGTCCTCTCCTTATCTATCCATTCTGTGAGGGGAAATGCGGCTGCTGGAAGGAGGGAGTCCAGACTTTCAAATGCTTAGGATAGAAGCTTGATCGTACATGCTTCTCCGTATGTTGACACAGGATTTCCTTCCCTTCCCTAAAGCTTCTATGGGATCCACTTCTCTCAGTCCTCAGCCATTCCTCCCCCTTTGAGCATCACCCTTTTCTTACTCATGGCAGCTCACCCCTTCTGCCTGTGCTCGGTGGTGTCTCATTCCAGGCCCCTGGAATAAAGACGACCTGCACTGAACGTTTTCTGGTATTAAGAGTTAGTTCCCTGTAGAGTTGCAACTTGACAGTCCATTGACCACAGTTCCCTAGGAAGTCAAGACAGAACAGAGCTCTTTCCTGGACCAAACTCCCACCTGCAACCCCCTCCTTGAGACTCGTGGCTGCAATTAGCAGCTTATCCAGTCTGTTTCTGTGTTTCCCCTTTGAGAATTCCATACATATACAAAACAATATGATCATACCAACACTCCTAGTTTTCTCTTCCTACTCTCTCAGGACTGCACACACACACACACACACACACACACACACACACTCCATCTCCTCTTCTTCTTCCTCTTCTTCTTAACCTAACAAGTTCTTTTACTGATCTCCATATATGCATGATTATAAGGCTCTTTGCTGGAGTATGGACAGCTTACTAGTGGCCATACCCCCAACGAAGAACAATGCCCCCGCTACCAGCCTTTGACTGCCAGTTGCTCCTCGGTTGGTGAGCCTTCCGAGTGCCTCGTCTACCCATACTACAGTAGACTGACTTGATCCTGTGCATGCCATGTATAGGCAGTCAGCCATAGCTGCTATGAGCTCATCTTGTCCAGAAGACAGCATCTCACAGTGCTCCTCAGCATCCTTGGCTATTACATTCTTTCTACGTTTTCTTACGTTCCCTGGCCTTGGTGGGGTCCCCTGCTCTTGGTGAAGTTCTCCTGGACATGGAAGTTGGTAGCCATGTTCCATTTCGGCCCAAGCACTCATTATCACTTATTTTTAGCACGTTGACTAGTTCCGAGTCTCAGCGTTGACTGCTGTGGTCTGTTTCTTGAACCGGTCCCCACACACGTACTGTTTCACAGACCTGTTGCTGTGCGGAAATACCACTGCACAGGCAGATTGCACAGTGTTACCAGTGAGGTATTCTGTAGAGGCCCAGCTCCACTTTCTGATCATCATCTCTGCCCCTCCACCTGACATGTGTATGTATGTTCAGGAATACACACACACACACACACACACACACATACACACACACACACACACAGTCTTGGCTAGCCCTTAACCCTGTGTGCATCTGGCTAAGTAGCCAGGTCTCAATAGCGATCTCTGTAACGGGTTTTCTCTGCCCTTCCCTTGCCCCTCTGTCTGGCTGCAGTATTCCTACGAAGGGATGGAGATCAACAACCTGCCAGTGGAGCTGACAGTCGTGTGGAATGGACACTTCAACATTGACAACCCAGCTCAGAATAAAGGTGTGCAGAGGCCAGGGTGGTGGCGAAGGCAGGGAGGGGTGGGTGTGAGACAAGGGAGGGAAGGAGAGTCCCTGGGCTGCATTCCTGGGAAGATGTCATCTCTGCCATCTTGTCTTTACCTCCTAGCAACTGTCAATCTCCCTTGGGCTTTGAGCCTTTCCCTCACCGACCTTGCACTTTTCCATCCACTTTTGCCTGTCACTTCTTGACCCTAGACTCTGTCCTGTGGTGGCTCCCAGGAGTGAGGAAGAGTGGCTGGAGCTTGCTGGGAAGGATGGCTGAGACCAAATGGAGATTCTCAGTTTCCCTGTGGCCACTCTCAGCCCCTCCCTATCCCAAAGTGCCTCTTGTTCTTGTCTTCCAAAGTTTACCTCTACAAGTGTGGGGCCATGCGTGAGAGCTGTGGGCTGTGCCTCAAGGCTGACCCAGATTTCGAGTGTGGTTGGTGTCAGACTCCAGGCCAGTGTACCCTGCGCCAGCACTGCCCTGCCCATGAGAGCCGGTGGCTGGAACTGTCGGGTGCCAACAGTAAATGCACGAACCCTCGGATCACAGAGGTAAGCCACTGTCCCACCTGTAACCCACTTCAGAGTGCAGAGCCACTCCATAGCTTGCCATGGCCTGGGCCTGTCCGGATAGTGCCTAGCTATGCTGTTGGCCACGCCCTGTGGTCATCAGGTAGACTTAGACACTCTGCTTAGCCAGCCACAGCCCTAGGCTCCTTTACAGCTTCTTCTGGAAGCTTAGGCTTGGTCTAGAGACCTTTCCCTACCCAGGAAGTTTGGGGACAGAAAGGGGCTCCACCACCCTGTTAGTCTTATTCCTCCCTCCCTCTCTTTCTTCCTTCCCCCCTCTCTTTCTTCCTCCCTCCCTCTCCCTTCCTCTTGGCCTGACATCTCAGTGACAAGACTGGGAAACTTCATCAGCAGTACATCACTAGACGTTGGCCAACAGTTAGTGCTGCATGTGGTCCAGGGGCGAAGTCCAGCTCTGGGCAGTAGCAGGAAGCCACAGCAGAGAGATGCTAGTACTTGCCCCAGTAAGACCTAAGCTGTAGAAGTATATCTGAGTGTAGTCCATGAGTCTAACTGGAAAGCAGAGAGAAGCAGGGCAGAGCAAAGCACACAGGTAGTGGGGTCTGTGCAGGGCTCTGTGGGCATGCCTCACCTGTGCAGGAGTCTTCTCTGCCATGGGGAGTTCCAGGGATTGGCTTGAAGGCATGGTGATTCCTTTGTAGCACTCTTGGGAAGCTCATCAACTCCTCCCACCTCCTTCTTGCACTGTTCTCATTAAAATCACTACCAAGACTGTCTAAATAAGGGAGCTGCTGCCCTTGGGATTTATATAGACAGTTCTGTCTCCTTTTCCCATCCCATACTTCTGACAAGGAGTCTACCTAAGGTATTTTCCATCAAGCTGGAGATCTTTGCTCTTCTCCCAAATATTTAATATATAAATATTCTCCAGCATAAGGATCCATTATATATATATAATCCTGGCATAACCTCAGGAACAGGACTTAGCACACAGTAGATAGTGAATACCTCTCAGACATGGCAGGGTTGGGGCTGAACATAATTAAACCCTTCATAGTTTTAAAGGCCAGACTTCTTAACTTCCTTTCCCAGGTAGAGACATGACAAGTGTGTCTTTACCATAACCAGGGTATAAGGAATACAGTGTTGCCTCCCACAACTCATGAGTCTTGGATTCATGTTCTACTTCACTACAGTGGCAGGAGATATACTGCTCTTGCAAAGCGTGCCACTGGAAGGGACCTGGGCAAAACTGGTGTTGGCTTCTGTGAGTTAACCCCTGCAGCCACCTGAGGGTGGCCTTCGAAAAGCACCTCTTATCTGAAACCCTCCATCCTCAGCATTCCTGGTGACAGTGATATCAAAACTGGGATTTCCTCCAAGCGCCCACTTCACTGCTGTCTGTGGTGACTTCCAGGCTGGAGTACTGGGTTGGGGTATAGTAAATGCCCTTCAACCTACTTTCCCACACCCCTATCTCTCCTTTCCAGTCTATTCACAATCCTGCACCTTCTCTGTGGGACCGCTACTCTCATGCTGTTAACAGCTAAGCCCTCCCTGGGGCTGGGGCAGGATTGAAACCTATCAGCTAGATTTGCTTTCTCCTTGGCCTGAATCCAAGAAAATCACAAGAAAGAGGTGACAAATTAAACAAATCACACCATGGTGGGGCTACTTAACTGCCTCCAACCTGGCATCAGCCTTCCAGGGGACCTTGGACTGGTTCAAAGATATAATCCCTCTTACAGATGACAAGCTAGGGCTGGATCTCTGTGCAGGCACCCCTGCCAGGTGCTTGGGATGCACTGGGGACCCACCATCTGGACAAACGTTGTGGGAGAATCTAAGCACCCTCTCCTTGCCTTCCACACATCTGCCCACATAATGTGGACAAAAATGGGCCTGTTTCTCCAATAAGGCTGCTTTCCACTGTAATGGAAATATGCTCATGTAAACTCACATAGCATGTAAATGCTTACTTACAAGCATGTGCATTAACAAAGAGATGTATAAGAGGAAGGAAGCTGCTAGTCTTCGGTAAGTAAACAACCCCTGCCTCCCAGAAAAGCTGCACAGGGATAGCCCAGTCCAGTACCTTTGGTCCTCCAGCTATACAGCACTGCCCCATATGCAACTCCTGGCATTCAGAATCTCCCACAGGGACCTCACTTTAGGTTTTCAGTGCTCTGAGAACCAGGAAGAGAAGAGTGCTTTACTGTGGGGAGTTAAAATTAGATGACGTTCACTGTCCACAGCCCCTACCTCAAAACAGTCCAAGCCCTGGTTGCCAAATCCCTACATTCTAATTATGAGTTTTAACATCCATGTTGATATCTCTTGAAGAAAGTACAGTTGCTTTGACCAGCATACCAGGGTAAAGTCTAAATTAAAACCACTTCCATGAGAAGCCAAGGGAACAAGAAAGGTAAATGGTATGCCAAATGTTCTGAAGAGACATCAGCACAGCATGGTGCCATTGCTAAGGCATACAGGGGATACTGGAGAGACTCTTGCTTTATGAGGCTCAAGTTCAAGAGAGGAGGAAGGGCTGAGAGGAAGGATGGGGAACTGAACCTGAACAGAGATTGTCAAGAAGGAAGCACGAGAAGGTGCCTTGGGATTTCAGAGAAACGAAATAACATGGAGACTGTACATTTCGTCTTGAAACTGGGTGGATGGTCTTGGTACAGGTGATTCTGGGTGGGCAAGGGGGTTATTTTGTGTCAGAAGTCCCTCCTGATTTTCTCTGAAGTATTTAGTAACTCTGTGGTTATGAGATAGAATGACAGATGGGGGAGTTGATCATGACTTCCAGGGCCACAGAGAAACACAGACTTTTTACCCAAGGATAATACCCACTGCTATCCACACACTTTTTGGACCTGCTGGAGGAACTGTGCACAGAAGCATGAAGAGACACGCCCACTCTGGCCTCTTCAGCAAGTAGGTGGTAGTGCTGCATCATGGGGCCTGACAGATCACCCCTTCTTCTCCTTGCAGATCATCCCAGTGACAGGCCCTCGGGAAGGGGGTACCAAGGTCACCATCCGAGGGGAGAACTTGGGCCTGGAATTCCGTGACATTGCTTCACATGTCAAGGTGGCTGGTGTAGAATGCAGCCCCTTGGTGGATGGCTACATCCCGGCAGAACAGTAAGTGGGAGGAAGCTAACAGTAAGCTACCTGGGAGATGGAGACAAGCCAACGGGGAGAAAAGAGATGGTCCATAGGCTGGAGATACCCTTCATCACAATACTTGGGACCCGACATATTTTGGAGTGGCGATTTTTTAAAATATACATGAAGTGTCTTCATACACATGACATAATCTGGGGATGGGCCTAAATCTAATATAATATTTGTCTCATTTACATCTTATACATATACCTTGAAGGTGATTCTACACAGCAACTCCCATCAGATAAAGTTTCCTGGTATAAAATTTTCACTGGTGTCATATCAAGGCTCAAATGTGATTTGGGATTTGCACTTTGGGGACTGCCATTGGGATTAATGGCAAACTCGGAGTCAAATGGTGGAGAGTAAAATGCAGATCACATTTTAGGGTGTCTCCGGGGTCACACTCAACCCTCTGCCTTCTGAGATTACTGAGATGTCATACTAGGGGGCTGTAAACAAGGACAGAAATAACAAAGAGGGGGGGACATGGCTGCTGGCACTGTGGGGTACAGAGAGGTGAGAAAGAGCAAAATTAAAGTCGTCTGGAGAGTGTGAATTCAATTCTCTCTATTGTCTCCAACTCTCCCTCTCCGGGAGCTTCCCCTGGGAAGCAAGCCCTGGGCTGTCCTCTGTGGGGGTTGAAAATGAAATCCTGTCCTTATTCCCAGGCCTACATGCTCTCTGGGTAATTTTTCTCTTTGCAAAAGGTCATTCAACAGACTACCCTGACCCCCAACCCACCTAGTAGGGGAGATGTGGTGAGCCTCATCTGGTAAATAAGTACACACTACTTTCCAGCCCAGCAAACACAACCACGCAGTGCTTGACATCATCACGGTGGAAGCTGTATTCCAGCCTGCCTCCCCACACTATCACCTATGCAGAATGATACAGAACCACATAGGTGACACATGTGCCATTCCTCCTGATGGCCGCCAGGAAATCTCCATGGCACTGGTAGCAGGTGGGATGCTAAAGGTTTCACGCTGACGTGGAGCCCTCACAGCTACCATCACTCGGTGACCCAAACATCTATCTGTGGCTCCTACAATTTCCTGAAATCAAAGCAAAGGCAACAGTTGCTGATACAGCATGGTGTGGGGGAAGCTTAGCATCCCCCAACCATGGACCAGGTGTCAACAATGTTATTATAAAGCCAGATGATTAGAGTGTTGCGATATCAGATCCTTGGAGTGAGATGGGATGCTCAGGGCAAGAATCCGGCCATGTAAGAATTTAGTGCGTGGTGAAGGTGACGGTTCAAATCAACAAGGAAAAGGCGACAGCCTTCAGCAAATGGTGCTGGTTAATACCAGGAAAAGAATAATAGCAGATCCTGAGTTCACATTTAAACACCCAAATAAATTCCAGGTAGATTAAGGAGTTAGAGGCGCAAAAATGAAATGGAAAGGTTAGAAGAAGACTCGGGTGTGAATTCATTTGATTTCATGAAGGAGAAGGTGTTTTAGGCATGAGCAGAAAAATAAATCATAAAGAAAAGATTAGAGGTTTTGAGTACATTCAACTTAAAAATGTATACCGCAGAAATCAGTGTAAGAAAAATAAAAGTGGACGAAAGCTGAGGATACGGTTATACCCATCACGGTTAATAGATACCTTCTTCTTAACAGAGAAAAAGCGGCTTTACAAATAAAAGACAGTTATCCCAAAATGAGCAAAGAGCATGAGGAATGTATAACTCACAAAGAGCCCAAAACTCATAAGGGTGATGAAAGGCAAATGAAAGTAATGGAGAGAACCTTTCAAAGTTAGTGCTCAGCAGGCCAGGCGTTGAGCTCACTGGGTAGAGTGCTGGCCTAGCCTTCAGGAAGGGCAGAAGTTCGAGGTCATTCTCAGCTCCCTGGTGAGTTTGATGCTAGCCTGCACTAGGGCAGATGGTATCGAAGTAAAAACAAAACCAAAAGTAAGCACCAGATGCAACTGGTTTGTTTACTTGTGCTGGGAGAAAACCTGGGACAAACTTTCAGGAAGTTGGACTTGGGTTTAAAGTCTTAGCTGGAGGCTCCATATGGCCTCGGGTGCACCCAGGAGAAGAGACAGAGCTCACTTAGCTGAAGGGGTGAGCTTCTAGTTCAGCCGATAAGGAGAGAGAATTGGAGCGGGAGTCCCTCCACCCTTCTCTAGCCTTGAGTGCCCAGGTATATCCACCCAGAGGCTCACATGCTTGCCTCACACACGTGCTCCCTCCCTCTCCCAAAAGTATGAAAAAGAAAATCAGAAAGAAAGAAAGTTTTCAGATGGCACTTTAAGTACAGGTCTGTAATTCTAGCTACTTGGGAGGCTGAGGCAGGAGAGTCTCACATTCAAGTCCTGCCTCAGCTAGAGTGGCAGCCTAGGTAGCTTAGTGAGATTGTCCCAAAATCAAGAAAGAGAAAGGAAGCTGGAGATATAACTCAGTGGTAGGACCCTTGAACCCTTGTTCAATTTCCAGTATCACACCCCATCTGCCACAGTCTTTAGTCTAGCTTGGTGGTTCTCAATCTTCCCATGAACATTTAATACAGTTCCCCATGTTATGACCCACAACCATGAAATCATTTTTGTTGTATTTTATAACTGTAATTTTGCTACTGATATGTATTATAATGTAAATATCTGTTGTCTGATGCTCTTAGGAGACCCCTGAGAATTGATCCTTTGAACCTCAAAGGGGTTGTGACCCTCAGGTTGAGAACTACTGTTCTAGCTAATATACTCCATAGTCGTTAGTCAGTGCTTCTAGAAAATTCCCTAAACAACTGTACAAAAAGTTACACTTAAGAATGCTTATCTCAGTTTTATTTATAATGAAAAACTTTCAGAAGCAATGGTAAAAAATGGAGAATTCATCAGTTCAGAAGGTTAGTGTTCAGATGTTCCTCAACGTTACATCTCCTTTGCACATGATGTTGCCTGAATCCAGGGCTGTGTGCAGTGCTAGGCAAGCGTTCTGTCACCGAACTGCATCCTCAGTTCTTGGCATTGTGTCCTGACAAACCTTTCATAGGCTGAAAACAGCACAAATAAAAATACGTTATATATTCCTAACTACCAATGTTGTTTCTTCCTGTGGTACCTGGCTCACAGGGGCCTGAAGCTTTCTGCCACTAGTCAGCCTCCCAGAGAGTATCATAGAACATGAGGCCAGCTCAAGAAAAGACCACAATTCAAAGTCCAAGATCCTAGACAAAACTTAAAGTACAGGATTGTAGACAAGAGTCCGCAGACTTACACTTCCCTTTCATAGCATCGTAAAGCTGGAATCCTGCCAGTTACAGCTTTATAGTTCATCTACCATCTCAAATGAATACAGAGAGCAGACGTGCACACAGTCAAGGTATCACACTCGCACACAGGAGACCAAGCAGACTGCAGCTTCTAATTAATTTTATATGGGAAAAACTAGTCCTTTCTTCCCCCCCCCACACACACTAAATATTTATTTTTTATTTTATTATGCTGTTTGTACAGAAAGACACACACACACACACACACACACACACGTGCATGCACACTATGTTTCCTCAGTAGTTGAGAAACATAACACAGAAATGACAGTGTTGGGGATATAGCTCAGTGATGGGGGCTTGTGTGAGATCCCCAGAACCACAAATAAGTAAACAAACAAACAAACAAACAAAACAAACAAAAACCAGAACAGCACTAAAATCAACCAGCTAAACAAACAAACAAACAAACAAAAAAACTCTACAGGACACTAAATCTAGAAACAAAAAAGTAAAAAATTAGTCCATTCACCCAGATAGATTCTTTCGAATTCTAATGTAGCAGAATATACTGAAAACAAAGTTAGAAAACAGATAAGAAGTTGAGAGTCAGGACAAAAATAACTGGAGCATTTACAACAAATGAACATGACTGTCCCCAGGTTTCACAAAAGAACAATGGGTCAGCCTACTAGAGAGCACTTTAGTAGAGAAGTCAAAGGAAGGCAATTGAAAAAAAGTCACATGAGCATGTGTATTCTCTGTAATAATCAGCAGACAAAAAGCAAGATCTTTTTTATAGTATATTGGAAAAAAAAAACCTTTCAAAAGATTTTGACTGTTTAGTCTTAACTAAAACAATGGACCATGGATACAAGTTCAAATTGGTACACCTTTTGAGGTACATTATTGGGTCCTATGTGAGCAAACCATTCAATCCAGTGTATTCCTTCCTGAGAAGTCTATTCTAATAAATGCATGATACTCAGGTATGTGTAAGTTGGCTCACTTGGCTGGGTTTTTTTTTTTTTTGAAACAGCCAAAAAATGAGAATATTCACATGCCCATCAATAGGATGATTATTACATACAGATGGTTTAAACACGTATGTAATATTACAAAGCTGTTAGGAAGAATAAAGTGGAGTTATGTATGTAGAGGCTTAATGGAAGCACCATAGAAAGTTAGGTACAAACTGGCATTTAGAACAGGGTGACGCTGTTTGACATTTGTCTTTAAAAGTACATTTACCTATACAAACAGATAAACCTGTGTATAATCATACGTGTGCTCTCTTATTGAGCTCACACAGGTCAGCTTCTGTCTCTCGGCCCTGCTGTGTGTCTAAGCCATGGCTGGAGGTCCTATGGCTCATGAGGTATCTCCTTTCTTCCTATAGGATCGTGTGTGAGATGGGAGAGGCCAAGCCTAGCCAGCACGCAGGCTTTGTGGAGATCTGTGTGGCTGTGTGTCGGCCTGAGTTCATGGCCCGCTCCTCACAGCTTTATTACTTCATGGTGAGTCCTTGAATGCCAAACGCCTGACTGGGTGCAGGCCACAGCAAACCATATGGCCAGCATTGCAGAGCGGAGCCTCCACCCTACCACATACATTCAGGGGAGCCCCGTAAGAACAGGGTCACAGTATAGCCTCGATGCCGCACAGACCTGGATCCAGCTGTTGTGCCTCCTTGGATGGCTGCAGGAGAACTCTTTTGACCCTTGAGTCCCAGCATCTTCCATGTGGCCAAGGGGCATGGTACCTCCTGGGAACTTTGCCTAAACTCAACCGCTTTCCAATTGGGAGAATTCAGGCGAGCGGATTAGCTTCTCTGTGCCTTAGTTTCTTCATTTGTACAGTGGACGTGATACTTGCATCTCTCTCACTGTATGATGAGACCATATAGTCTCCGTCCAGTGTGGTGCCATTTTCTGTGTGAGCCATCCTCACTCCTCTGTCTGCCCCGGCTCCCCACCACGGTCCCTACTTACACTCATCCTATTATGAGGAGCCTGCCGTCTTCTCTTGCCCACCCACTACCCTCTCATGACCTTCTTGGCCCCCTCCTCACCTGTCCTGTACCTACTCCCACCTGCAGGCCCCTTGCATTTCCCCTATTCACACCCTGGCCCCCCACCTCCCACCCTCCCACTCCCCAATATCTCACCAATAGAACCTTCCAGACATGCAAAGCTGCCCTACTCTCAGCCGGGGGAGGGGGGGGGGAGTAAAATCTCCTGGCCTTGATCCTTCACCTTCCATTCTAAAGAGCCCATGTGGCTGACATTAGAAACCCTCTCTCCTTTGCCCCTCCCCCTCCCTCCTGGTTCTTCTTCCTGTTCCTCCATGGACAACCTTTTAGCAGCTTTGCCAGGGTTTCCTCACTCGAGAAAACTAAGGTCCTGTGTCCACCATGGAGCAAGCTGTGCTTGAATCAGGGTCTTTAGAGAAAGTTTCAAAGCAGCAATGGAAAGGCGGGGTATATTCAGGTTAGACTCTGGCTTCTTGTGACGCTTGCCTGGCAGGTACTTTCCTTAGCATAAAACTCACCCTGTGGCCTCATCCCAAAGAGAGGAATGAGGAGGGAAAAGAGATGTGAAGAGGAGGAGGAGCAGAGAGGCCACAGAAAATGATGAACAACAACTGCTACAAAGCAAGCACTATGCCACCTTCATAGCTGAAGGGAACCTAAAGAAAGGCCTAATGTCACATACCCTCTATAGTAGATATTCAGGGAGGAAGAATGGTAGAATCTTGGAGGCTAGGTGTTTCCCAGAGAGAATGAAAACCAGGGGTCCCCAAGAGTCCTGTAGGGTTAAGGGAAAAGACACTCAGCTTCTAATCCTGCTTCTGAGTGGCCTTGAGCCCTCAGCTAGGTGGCTTGTGGGAGAGGTCACTTTGTAACTACCACCTAGAAAGCCCTCTCCTGAGTGGTCTTGGCATAGGTTTCCCTGAGCTCCTCTGGAGATGTCTAGAGTTCGGAGGTCTGCTGAGACCTTCCTGGTGCCAAGGCTAAGGGGATACTGGCAGGCATCTGCAGGGATTTCCAGATTCTGTGTCCTGGAACCAAGAATTGGACAGATGTGATTAGCTGCAGAAACAGGGACAGTTTATTAGAAAATCATACACTTCCAAGGCAGAGGAAGTCTGGGACAAGGAGGAAGTTTACAAGCTTTGCCCAGAGCCCACTGTGGGACTATTATGTCTCATTTCACAGGCGTCGGGGTGGTGTCTTTTGGGCTTTCCCACACCTGCTCTGTTACCTTGAATTCTCCACCTAGTTTCCTGTATCTCAGGAACTCAAATCTCCACATATGAGAGGCAAGGTTTTTATTATATTTATATTATATTTTATTATAATGACCTACTGATACTGGTCACCTACAGATATTGATCAGCTACTGATACTGGTTACCTGCTGATACTAGTGCCTCTGTGAACCTGTGAGTCAGTGCACTGGTGGCTCCACAGTTCAGGACACACACACACACACACACACACACACACACACACACACACACTGATGTCTGTGTCTTCAGTCCTTCTCTATGCTAATGGTTCTTTCTCTCCTAATTTTGTGGTCTTTCATTCAGGGCTCTCACCAGCTTTACTCTCTTCCCAACTCTCCTGCTTTAGGGATAAACTTGAGTTCGCCTCAGTTTCTCTCCACAAATCAAACCAGGCTCTGATGTGTGGGTTAGTCACCCAAATGTCACAGCTACAAAAGGCCCAGATCAACACTCCTGGCCCATCACCAGCTCTGTCCCAGGAGGTCTCCCTGCTGGGAATGCGCCTTCTCCCTCTCCCTTCTAGTCTGTTCCTTCAGGGAGCCAAGTGAAAAGCTGGCAAATAATTCAGACTTTGATTTCCCGTGCAAACCCACCGTGAAATATTTATGAAGCATGACTTGAATAATTAATAGTTTCTCACAAGTCTAAAACATGTTTCTATAACACCCTCTCCCACCCGGAGCAGACCCCTTCCAGCCAGGCTCTGCATCACCACTACAGCAATGAGGCTAATGGCAAGCAGCTATCCTTCCCAGCATCCATACCAGACTTCCCCATAGCCCAGGGGCGCAGGACACCAGCTGACAGACCTACTGTTTTCTCTGTGGATGGCAGTAGGGCAAAGCCACCCTTTGGATTACTATAGTCTGCTGAACAAGAAAACTGTCACAGGCCCCGGAGATAACCATTTCTGGGCTCAGTTCCCAATTGTGTGACCAGAGAAGTTGAGTATCTTGCCCAGAGTCACACACCATGATACTAAAGGTCCCTTGTCTCTGGATGCTCAAGCCATAAAGCAAAGATTACAAACCTAGCTGAGGAACATTAGAGCCAAGGTCAGCGAGTGTCTCCAGGTCAATGCCACCAGTGTCCCCAGGCTGGGATTTGGGTACATGGCAGTTGGTTTGGTTTGCAGGTCCCCAAAGGAGGCTTCCTGCAGGAGAGTAACCCTGGCCCTGCGAACTCAGTGGGTTCAGTTTCAGTACTGAGTTCTCTTAGTGAGCTGTGGCTGGGGAAAGGAAAGAGAAGTCTTCATTTAAATGCAGATACAGGCTTCTCACCTGGGACCAGGGAAAGTTTTTTTCCATTAAAATGCTAATGAAAGAACAAACTGTAACTCCAAATCCCTGGCAATCTAGGGCTGTGCTCCCCGCCCCCACCTCAGCTGTCCCTCACCTCCATCAGGGCAGGGGGCTCCACAGGCCTTGGAAGCTTCCTTGGGCACAGTCCTCACAAATCTCATGCTCTGGCCCCTTGAGGGTGCTTTGGAAAGACCTTTGGGTTCTCTGGAGAGACCTTCGGACATAGCAGGTCCCCTTTCCAGGCACCAGGAAGATGTTTGTTGGCCAAGTGGCTGGAGATCAGAGAGGTCTGGAGTCAGGGCTCAGTTACTGTACTTTTTAGCTATGTGACCTTGAAGAACATAGTGAACCTCTCTGAACCTCATCTATAAAATAGATGATAATAATAGTAATTAAAAAAAAAAAAAAACCATTGACTGGGTAATTATAAATACACCTGTGTCTTTCTCACTATAGATAAAACCTGTCACTAAAAACAAAACAAAACAAAAATCAGTACACAGAAGCTATCGTGACTACTATAATTCTTGTAGCAATGAAAGCTTTTGTCGCACAAGAATAGAAAATGCCTTGCAGAGGCCACATGAGTGGATTCTAGATGGCAGCTCCTCAGTAGGCCATGAGGCACTTAAGGCCTGTCCCGGCCTCCACCTATCCCAGCATGCCTCAGTCCTCTTCTTTTCTACACAGACTCTGACACTCACAGATCTGAAGCCCAACCGAGGACCCATGTCTGGGGGTACTCAGGTTACCATCACAGGCACCAACTTGAACGCAGGCAGCAATGTGGTGGTGATGTTTGGGAGCCAGCCCTGCCTCTTCCACAGGTAACCCATGGGCCCAGGAGAGGGGCTAGACAGGTAAAGCTCCTGGGAAGGAAATGTGGGGTCTCACAGAGGTGGATAGGCACTGCCCCTCACCTGTGCTGACTTTTGTGAGTCCCTGTAAAAGCTAGCACCCTTCCTCCCTTTGGTGAAGAGCAATAGGGTTCTGCATTACCTGGGAGGAGAAAGAGGTAGTGAGCTCCTGTCCACAGTTCAGCCTGGTATCTTAGTAGCCTTTGCAGAGAATGGGGTACCACTGGGCATCCAGCTTAGAACCAGAAGCCCCTTCAGGTCCAGAACCTCTCCTTCTGGGAGCTGCCTGGGATTGCTGGGCTCTTCAGCCCAAAGAAATGCATACTTTACCTAGCCAGAAGTAGAAGCCACAGGGAGCCCATCCAAAGAATGCATTGGGAAATGTAACCGATCTAAGCCAGAGACCCCAGAAATAGGTGTTTCTTTAAAAACTATGGCAGACTCAAAGTCAGATCAGCCTGCACCTTGCATTACTGCTAACCAAGAAGCCATCACTTGGACACTTTTGAGAGTCATGAGGATGAGTTTGTTCAAAGCAACTACAGAAAGGCTGAGACTCATAAGCAGGCAAAGGGAGAACTGGAGCCCAGTGCAGCAAGCACAGTTGCAGACTTAAGAGTTACAGCCAGGACTCAGAGCCACAGGGACAAGGGGCTGCTAATTCCTGCCAAACCTACTTCACAGGATTCTCACTGCAGGGTAGGAATGAGACAAGGAGGAAGGAGCTTCACCAGACTTATGTACTAAGGTCCTTGTAGAAATTGGAGCAAGGGTTAGGGGTAAAGATTGCCCAAAGAGCAGACCTCTTTGAAAGGCAAGCTCAGAAGAGCCTTTCAAAAGGTCCTTGTCCCTGGCTTGTGCACTTTCTATCTGTGGCAGTGCTCGCCCTTCCTTCTGAGAAACCGGATGCACCAAGAAAGGGGTTGACCTGGGACCACGGCTAGGCTTAGTACCTGGGAGCCCATGCTCTATCCTCCCTTGCAGGCGTTCTCCATCCTACATTATCTGTAACACCACGTCATCAGAGGAAGTGCTGGACATGAAGGTGACCGTACAGGTGGACAGGGCCAGGATCCGCCAGGACCTGGTCTTTCAGTACGTGGAGGACCCCACCATTGTGCGTATTGAGCCAGAATGGAGCATTGTCAGGTAGGTGGACACATTTCCCACAAACTTCTCTCTGCATCTGGGTCTCAGTTTCTCTTTTGCAGACATCAAAACCCCAAGGGAAACCAGGCTTGGTGACAAGAGCCTATCACCCCGGTGACTTGGGAGACTGAGACTTTTCTCTCGCCAGCCCTCTCCTCATCACCCCTGTTACCTGCTTCCCTTTGTTTATTTCATAAAACAGACTCGCCTAGGGAGGGTCTGGTCCTTATTTCGCGATGCTTCGCCATTGCCCAACACAAATGCACTAAGCAAAAAAGACCCAGAAGATAGAAGGGAGTACGTGATGCTGCTATAGAAAGAACCTAGACAGGGAGTCTCTATTGGGGCAAACTGTGGATCTTCTCGCACTGCTGTCTTTAGGTGAATTCTCCTAGAAAGGTTACAGGAACTCTAGAGTGGAGCACCTCCCATCAGAGATAGAGCTGCAGGCATTTGACTCTGGCCACCTTCCCAAACCCGGAGGACATGATCAGGATGAGACGTTTCTGTGGAGGCCGTGCTTCCTTTGAGAGCCCCTTGAGCTCCTTGGAAAGCTGTTGTTCTGGGATGCATATAGGACACAGTGACGTTTTGGACTGGGAAGGAACAGACACAGTCAGTGCTGTTTACCTGACAGATGACCTTAGTAACACCTTACTCCGGAGTTGTTCCTTGCTCAGGGCCCTCCACAGTCAACTCCAGCCCTGAGGGGCTCAGGACTGGAGAAATTAGTGAAGACAGAATGAAGAAGTGTTTTGCTCTGGCTGACATAGTGACAAGCTGGGGGTGAAACTTAGACCAGGGACCCAAGGGCCAGATCTGACTGTTTGCCCAAATTTTTATAAATAAAACTTTATTGGCACCTGGCTCTGCTCACTGGTTGTATTGTCTACAGTTGCTTGCTCATGACTCTGCAGAGTTGAGTAATTGTGACAGAGACCATATGGCCTGTGGAGCTTGAAATATTTGCTTTCTGGCTCACCACAGAAATAGTTAGCCACCCTTCACTTGAAGACCAAAGAGAACCAGGCTGTCTGGTGAGATGAGAAAGGCCATTGGCTGTCCTTAGCTAAAGTATGAAGGGGAAACAGTATGTCAGAGCCATACCAGGTTTTGGCCTCAGATCCTGGTGATTCAGGAAGGTGACAGAGCCCTTTGTGTCTCACTGAGGACAATAGGGAATGATGCTCTGTGACATCCATGGCCTTGTTGAATTTAGTTTCTTTTCATATTGTCACAGAAATAAAGGTATCATCTTTCTGGCACTCAGCAGTGTCCCTAGTCACACTCATGCCACAAGGGAGGTTGGACATACATTCTGGACTGCCAACATTTTTGCTTAGGTTAAAGAAATCCGAGGATGACCTTGGCTCTGCACACTGTATGCATTTGAGTATCTTTAAGTGCCTCGGTTGTTTGGGGACAATGATGAGTTTATTTGAAACTGAATGTAGAATTAATGGTTGGGAAGGCTGAGGATTTGGAGGCTAGCTACCAGAAACTCATCTGTAGGAAGAATCAGCTGGAGGTCTATGTGTCCATGTGAGCACATGAGTGCGTGCAAGACAAACTCAATGAGAAAGAAGAGTCATGAGAAGTTTAAAAATGGGAAAGTAGATAGATCAATAGAAACCTATGTGAGTACAGGGAACAAGGGATCTTAGCTACTCTGAACTAACTTGCCCACAATGCCCTGCTTTCGACAGCAGGGTGTTTGTCAATGACACTCCATTGATAGCAACCAGGCCATTGCTCACTCTAGTTTAAGGAGGACACAGCCAAGCACAGGGCTGCCCAACCTCCCCACCACCTCTTTCCTAGATACAGAGCATAGCATCCTTTGAAAGGCCACACTGACCTCCTAGATCACCTGAATCCTCCTCATCTGTGTCTGGTAGCACTCCAGGGCTCAGGACACTAGAGTCTCAGAGCTTGTCACACCTGTACTCTTAGAAAAGATGTCTGGTCCTGGGCCGTGGTGGTCATGGGTCTCAGCTGGACTGAAGCCACTAAGAAGGAAATCTTAGCAGGATTGCCATGGAAAACAGATGGTGCTTGGTGTTTGGCTTCTGGAAGTTCTTCTGGGGACCATTTAGAACATTTAGAATGGTAAGGGCTAGGGAAAGAGACTCTAGGGCAGAAACAGTGGATCGTGTTTGAGAGCCTCAGAGAACTAAGAGATCACACTGTCACCAAGGCTTCCGTGAGATGTACTTGTTACAAACAGCTCAGCAAGGGACAATGTGGACATCTGGTCACCACTGTCCTCTTCTAGCCTGCTGAGGTGCCTTTCCTTGTTACTACACTCAGCATCTCATCCTTGTCTCCAAGAACATAATTGTGCTTTCTCATCCTTATTGTTGTGGCTCAGCCTGATGACCGGTGTTGTCATGGCCACTCTCCCTCCCATGCCGGCTGTTCACACTCCTTTCTTTCTCTTTGGGCAGTGGGAACACACCTATTGCTGTCTGGGGAACCCATCTGGACCTCATACAGAACCCACAGATTCGTGCCAAGCATGGAGGGAAAGAGCACATCAACGTGAGTCCCTTGGCATTTCCTTGACTACATACATGATGTATGTCATGGGATACCTTCATGACCTGGAATGATGGGATATGGGAGTTGATGTAACCATGTTTACAGCTTTGGGGTATAGGCCTGAAAGACCAATAACTTCTATAGTACATGGGGTTCCAGTCTCACCCCACCATTTCTACACAGATTAACCAGTCATTTCCATGTTCATATTGAGCAAAGCCAGAGCTAGGAGACAGCCACAGGGTCTGTGAGTAGTCAAGAGTATGGTCCTGGTTGCATCCTTCATAATCTTCCTCTATCAGCCCCATGTAACACCAACCACACAGCAGAGTCGTGTGTGTAGATGCTTCTCACTTCTCATTGCTCTCACCCCTGCAGATCTGTGAGGTCCTAAATGCTACTGAGATGACCTGCCAGGCTCCAGCTCTTGCCCTGGGTCCTGACCACCAGTCAGATCTCACCGAGAGGCCTGAAGAATTTGGATTCATCCTGGACAATGTCCAGTCTCTGCTAATTCTCAACAAGACCAACTTCACCTACTATCCCAACCCTGTGTTTGAGGCTTTCAGTCCCTCGGGAATCCTGGAGCTCAAGCCTGGCACCCCCATCATCCTGAAGGTATTCCAGATAAGCTTACCATGGCTTCTCAGTTGTCAATTATTGCTCTTACTGGGAAGATGAGAGGACACTAGTGTATCTACTGCACTCACTGGTTTCTGCTCTTATCACAAAATATTTGATGCTGGATACTTATGAAAGAAAAAAGTTAACTCGCCTCATTGTTCTGGAAAACAAAAGACCCAATAATAGCCCTGGTTCTCATGAGGACGTTCGAACAGGACCACATGTGAGAGGAAATCAGAGGGGAAGTCACAAAAGTAGCTCCACATCTTAAAGGTCCCATTATCTCTTACCTAGCAGTACTAGGGACCAAATTCAGAACATACTACTCTGAACTTTTTGCTAATGGTGGCCTCTTTCCTGGTCCATCCATAAGATCAGATGTTGGGTAGCAGGCTGTGGCAGCCACCAGCATTTGGGGTTCTGACCCGGGCTTGGGGACGGTGGCTTTCCTGTTGTTCAGGGCAAAAACCTGATCCCCCCGGTGGCTGGAGGCAACGTGAAGCTGAACTACACCGTGCTGGTTGGGGAGAAGCCATGCACCGTGACAGTGTCTGATGTGCAGCTGCTCTGCGAGTCTCCCAACCTCATCGGCAGGCACAAAGTGATGGTGAGGCTCCTGGGGCCCCTCGTGTGTGGAGCAGGCATGAGGAGTGCCGGGTCAGAGAGGCTCACTGTATCTAGGCTACCAAGGACTTCCAGAGTACTTCCTGCCCACTGTGAGCTTCCCCTGGCTCACCCCAGACCTGTCTCTGTCATCCTGCCCCAGGAGCCAGCTTCCTCTGTTCTGGCTGAGGGGGGTGTAGGAGGGGGAGAGGCAGCCTTTAAGAAGCTGGTGTAAGGCCATCCGTGATACCATTTTCTGTGTCCTAGTTCCCAGCTCAGATGATTCTCAGGGAAGCCAGTTGGAGCTTTGTCACTGTGCTCACAGTGTAGCTGTGAGCTGTTTCCCCACGAGGAGGACAGTGTCCTCCTGAGTGAGAGGAAGGGCACATTTTCTAGGTGAGGGGTGGCTTCCTCTGTCGGTGCTGTCTCTGGGGGGGGGGTGGGAAGGGCTCCTCACTGGCAACCATGCTCTCCTTCAGCCTCCTCTGCTACCTCCCCCCATCTCTGTGTCCACAGGCACGGGTGGGTGGCATGGAGTATTCCCCTGGGGTGGTGTACATCGCTCCAGACAGCCCACTCAGCCTGCCAGCCATCGTTAGCATCGCAGTGGCTGGAGGCCTCCTCATCATCTTCATTGTGGCTGTGCTCATCGCCTACAAGCGGAAGTCCCGAGAAAGTGACCTCACGCTGAAGAGGCTGCAGATGCAGATGGACAACCTTGAGTCCCGTGTAGCCCTGGAGTGCAAGGAAGGTACTGAGCATGCCGGGGCCGGTTCCTGGTGCTGGAGTTTGTGCTTGCACACATGCGTACTCGTCATAGGAGAGCATGCAGACGGGGCAGCAGCGGGCAGTATTAGAGGTTATGTATGCACGTTACATGGAAGCACATGTAAGTCACTATATATATACAGGTATACACATCTTCCTCTGTACTGTACCAACCAGCCTGGGCAGCATTTGGTGGTACTGAAGGTCATGTGTGTATACCCTTATATCTGTGTATGTAAGTACATTAGCCAACAGGCAGCACTGCAGTGGAGGGTAGTTATGTGTGTAAATGTACAATTTGTGTCTGTGTCTTTCTTTCTCAAGCCAGCAGGTTAGGTGACAGCAGCCAATGCTGAAGGTTGCTTGTATGGCTGTATGCACTTGTATGAGTATGAGGGGGTAGGTGTGTATGTGCGTGTGCCTCCTGTTCACAGCCCTGCAAGCTGGGCATTCTAACTACAGAACCTTTCTGCCAGTCTCTGAGCTTAGCCAGGGTCCCAAAGGTCTGTCGAGCAAACCACCCTTGGTTTTCTTCTTCTCCTTCTAGATATGTTACTGGAATCATTTATATACCCAGAGTCCATATTCAGAACTCTGGCTTGGGGGAAAGGGGAGTTCATGGTCTCCTCTAGGGAAGACCTGGGGGCTGTCTCAACATGGAGCATGTAAGCAATCCCTCAGTTCCTGTCCATCAGCAGGCAGGGAATTCTACAGGGTTGATCTGTGATTTCAAAGGAAGTGTATTTCACAGCTTGTGTTTGAAAAAAATGTACACAAGCCACCATGAAGGGAGATCAGTAGTGTCAAACCCAAGTAGGCAGCTTAGCAAGTAGACATATATAACCCCAGGACATCCTTCTGTAAGCCACCCTGGGAGGAAGGAGCTGAGCTATATCTCTGTGGGTAATATGTACCTAGAGTTAATCCAGCTCTGTACCTGGGCTCAGGATCATGCAGTTCCCGCCTCTTGATGGAGTCTAGCCTCCATCCCATCTCTGATTCCTTCAGCTGTCATCCTGGCATCTGCCTTGTGGGACTGTTAATTACTGCCTTTTATTATATTTACACTGCTTAATTTTTTTTCTCTGCAATGTACTCTTCCCTCTAATTAGGTGTAGTGATTAGAATCTCTTTTATGCGAGGCAGGCACGAGGCTTTGAATAGTGGAGGTGCTTGGTGACTAAAGGAACTGCAGACACATCAATCCCTCCTTTTCCTCCTGGCCAGGAAAGCAGCCCAATCAGGAGGAAGCAATGGAAGGGAGGGGTGCCAGGCTCCCCGGGGAAGGAAGGCTCAGCAGGCAGAAACCCGTGCAGTCCCACGGGAGACTGTGACTTCTGCCTGGGGACAGTTACGCCGCTGGGATGGAAGGAGGCATCTCACAGCAAAGGATTTGCAGGGTGGTGGCAGAGGAACTTTCCAGGACACCAAGCAGTTGCTGTATATTTATGAGGGCATTGGGCCCAGACAGTGTTTTCGTAGAGAGTTCAGTCAGCCAGCTAGCTCCACACCTAGCTCCACACCCATACTTCGAAGACATCAGCCCAGACCCGAGCTTCGAATACAGTGGCACACAGATAGATGTATAAACACGCATGTCCACAGTGAAACCTCACTGACATGCTTGCACAATCTTATACAGGCACACAGTCACATGTGTGCAACCCTCTCTTGATCATGTATACCTCTCCACAGACTCATATAAACACAGATATGTGTTCCTTATTCCAGTCATGCCCAAGCGCGTTGGTCCATTTATATTATTGTGATCGAATAGCCCACCAGAACCAAATTTAAAAGGTACTGGCTTCTCCTCTCATGGTTTCAGAAAGTCCATCCATCATGGAGTAGGGGAGCATGTGGGATGTTCAACTGATGGCTGTCAGAAAGCAAAGAGCAGGAACAGAAAATGGCCAGGGCAAGACGTAGTCCCAAGGACAGCCCCCAACCCCAGTGATCTTCTAGCCAAGCCCTACCTTCCAAACATGAATTTCTTTCCATCAGTAGCATCTTATTATAAACCCATCAAAGGAAGAGTCCATCCATTGGTAACTACTGTCTAATAGTTTCCGAGACTTACAGACATACCCAGAGCTATACCCCACTAATCACCAGGCGCTTCTCAATCCACTCAAGCTAGCAACTTAGACCAACCATCAATACACATTTGCTAGGCTTTGGCGACAGTGTATACTAAAGAGGCCCCCTGGCTCCCTTTACATGTACACAGTTGCTCACATGCATTGGCGTGTGTTTAGAAGCAATAGGACACCTGTCTCAAATGTCCTAACAGGATATCATAACAAAAACTGGAGCATCCACGTAACAGAACAGCGGGGTTGTAGGTCTGCTTAGTCCCCATGTTTCCCAGCAAGCCTTGGGGCTCTCTTGGCATGAAGACCCATGAAAAGCAACAGACCTCATGTTAGCTCTACCATAGTCACCAGGAAGGACAAGCTGCAGGACCCTGTGTGCAGTTCAGAGCACTTGTATCATGTTGACAGGTCATTGTATCCCCCTGGGTATTGGGGTCACTTTTTTCTGTCTCTAGAGTCATGTTGGTCCTGTGAATACCTTTTGAACCCACAAACTATTCTTTTATCTTTGTCTTGGGTTTTACAAAAGCAAATCTAAAACAAATATTGGTTAGACAGCAGCCATGACTTGTTCTTTGGCAGTGTGTGCCAATACTCTTAGTGTGTGTACATGTATGTTCATGCCATGTATGCGTGTAGAAGTATGTGGGGGATGCAAGAAGAATGCCACAGTTTAGCAGGATTGACAGCTGCACCTCTGAGGTGACAAAGGATGGCCTCAGGAGGCAATGTACCCAGAATGAAGTATGACAGCTTCGGCTCTGGACTGTTCGGCATGCCAGATTTTCCTGGGGGCCAGCTGGGACCTTGTAACTCTATCCAACCTGGAGGCATGAGCTGTCCTTACAGACAGTACCTACAAGTAATGGAAATCTGCCACCAGATTACATAGTGTTTAGGCAGGAAGGGCAAAAGTATCCCCTTCATATCTGTGCAGAAGAAATAGGTTATGATGACAGCTCCTCTGCCCAATTTTTGTTTGGTTTCTGAGAACTACATGACCCAGAATTGGATGCTCAAAGTCTTTTTTATTGGAAGAAATTGTTCTTGACTTTGATAAGAAAATCTAGTTTAAAGTTCCACACTAAGCAGGGGTTCATTTCTCTGTCTTGTCCCCTGTGCCCTGCCCTTCCATATTTCCCTTCCAAGCACAGTTTACAAACCAGAGCCCTTCTTCTTCTGATCCAAATATTACCACAGGTCTGAGGGCAGCCTTTTCACCCCTCTGCTGTTTGAAAGACATGAGGCCCCAGACAAGCTTTCTCCTACAGTAATGCACAGGTCCACAGACCACACCCCTGGGTCTGGGTGAGGGCTCTGAACATTCTCAGAGGAGTCACCCTTAGGCTGGACCCATCCAGCATATCACAGGATTCTCAGCTATTGTTCTTCAGGTGCTGTTCACTTTTTTTTAAAATGGGGTCTTTCACTAGCCTGGAGTTTCTGAAGTGGTATAAGTTAGCTGGCTGATAGGCACCAGGATTCTCCTGTTTCCATGGTCTCAGTTCTAGGATCACAAGTATATACCACCATGTCCAAGGAATAATACACACACACACACACACACACACACACACACAAACATGTGTATATATATATATGTATATATATACACATACACATGCATACACACATGCATACATAAATGTGCGCATATGCATGTATGTGTATGTATGTATATATTCGTGTGTGTGTGTATGTGTGTGTGTGTGTGTGCATGTGTGTGTGTGTAAATTGTAGGGATCAAGCTCGATACTCATGCTTGCAAGGTGAGCCCTTACTAACTGAGTCATAATCCCAGGATCCTCACAGGCTTCTATTTGTACCAGCCTTTGCAGAGCTGCAGACAGATATTCATGAGCTTACCAGTGACCTGGATGGAGCTGGGATTCCATTTCTGGACTACAGGACTTATACCATGCGGGTGCTGTTCCCAGGGATTGAAGACCACCCTGTGCTACGAGACCTTGAGGTAAGACTCAGTGCCCACTCTCATAGGCTTGTTTGTATTACAGTAGGGCAGTGTGCTGGTGAGCATCATACCCAGCATCCTGATTCAGAAGTGCAAAAAGGAGACCATGGAGACAGCACATCTTGCCTGTGGTCTCCCAGCCTGTAAACATAAATGTGACTATAGGGCCAAGCCATGGAACCTCAGAGTACACATTTCAGTAGCACTTCAGGGCCTCAGGGGATTCCTAAAACCCTTACAGGATTGGATGAATAGGAAGGATCCCCTTCCAAGAAATCTATACATGTATGTCTTAGTTGGTTGTCTATTGAGTGATAGGACACCATGACCAAGGCAACTTATAGAGAAAAAAGTTTATTGGGTCTCACGGGTTCAGAAAGTGAGTCCATGAACATCACAGTGAGTAGCATGGGATCAGGTAGGCAGGCATGCTGCTAGAGCAGTAGCCAAGCTCATCCCTTGAAGCAACAACTATAGAACAGAGAGCCCTCCCTGGAAACGGCACAGGCTGTTGAAACCTCTAAGCCCAGCCCACGCTGTCACATCTCCTCCAACAAGGCCACACATCTTAATTCTTTCTGAACAGTGCCATCAACTGAGGACCAAGCATTTAAATATATGAGCCTGCCAGAGCCTGTCTCACTCAAACTAACCCAATGTATACACAACCAAATAGGCCAAATAAATGTGGGCTGTTCGTGGATCTAGATTTAGTAAACTGCAGAGGTCTTACTAGCGAATTGGTGCTCAGTGTTTAAGGGACAATAGCACTTGATGCATGAGGAAGGGAAGTGGGTGTGGGAAGAGTAAGGCCCCACTGTCACATTGCCATCAGTGCCATCACATTGCCGTCTTCTGAAAACATTACCCCACTGACTGTCTAGCACGCTTTCTCAGGCATGCAGATATTTCAGATTGCACTCTGTTCTGAAAGGGCTCTGGAATGGCTCACCAGAGCGACGTGAACATGACAAAGGAGGAAAACAGGACAAAAGAAGGATCCTCAGGGCCGATCCTTAGATGGTGACAGCCATTAAAATCCCTACTTAGCTTTAAGTGCTTGTCATACATTCAGACATCTGTCTTCCCTGGCGCCCTCTGAGTAGGTGAGCCCATTTTACAGGTGAGCAAAAGTAAGAGGGCAGAGGCCCCCCGTGAGGGGCAAGGCACACGGCCACAGAGCCAGAGGGAGAGCCAAGGTTGTTTGGCTTCATGTTTCCTTCTGGCTGCAAGCCTGTGCCCCAGAACCCCGGGTGTCCTTCGGTTCTGCTTATGTGTCAGGAGCAAACATGACGCTCATGTGGAGCACCAGTGGAAAATAAAATGCAACGCAGGGGTCCATGTTCCTCACGAGGAGAACGGAGCCTCTGCTCGGGGTCGTAGATAATGATGCTGGCGGAAGTGTCCACATGGGGTCTCTCTGGATGCCCCAGGCTGTGCACCATGGCAGCACACAACACTCATTTGCAGTCTGACTATAGTACCCATATTTCTCCACACTTGCTTGTTGGATGATGCAGATGTGTGTGTGTGTGTGTGTGTGTGTGTGTGTGTGTGTGTGTAATTTTGGAATGAGAGAATGGGTAGTTCTGTCTTGGAGAAGCTCTCCTTGCCCCTCTGTCTGATAAACACTATGAAGCACTGCAGAAATTATGGGTAATATCCCCGCATTCTCTCTGGCATGAACCTCTAGTCTCTGTTGATATGTAGGTGTGCATGTGTGTGTATGTATACATGCACTATATATTTATTTACAGAGACACTAGGTACCTCAGGACATTCTCTATCACCTTGTTTGGACTCTTCATCTTTCCCCATCCCCACTTTAGTTTGCATCCAGACAGCAGACTGCTCAGGCCATAAAAGAGCACGTAAGTGCCCAGTTCAGAGAAGTCGGTATGGTAAGCAGATAGGTCACCGTCCATATGTGTGAGTGTGTTACTTGTGTATAGAGTGTGTGCTTCACTTTATGGTCTGACTTCTTACCAGAATAGGACCCTGGCATAGAATATTAGTGTAGGAAACATCTGAGTAAAGGACTGTCTGTCTGTCTGTCTACCTGCCTGTCTGCCTATCTGTACAAGCTAGGAAACCGTAGTTCTAGCAAGGAGAGTGGTGTCCTGTCTGGGGGACATCAGAGGGAATAATCTAAGAATTCAACCAGGATAGGTATATAGTTATTTTTGTACTTATTATATTTCTTAGTTATTACATTTCCTAGTTAGTATATTTTCTAGTTATTATATCCCTAGGGATATAGAATTATTTTACTAGTCCTGAATCCCAAGTCTCCATGAAGATGTAAGTTTTAAGCGGGGTTTTCTAAGTCCCTGTCAAAACTGGGCCCAGAAATCAACTTCACCATCCCTACCTTAGCCTGGGCTTGTGGACCTTTTGTGGTCTTATGTGGACTATGATTTTGTTGGTTTCCACCCTACTGTTGCAATGGAAAGTCTCTCCTTGATGTTCTGAGTGCAAAGGACCATGCCTGTTGTTAAGAGGAGTGTTTTTCAACCTTTCAGCTGCATGAGACACATGCTCACAGGGAAAAGTGTGAGCGGAGAGTGTCACCTTGCTTTGGTGCATTGCTAGTCCACACCAGCACTTGAAGGCATTTGAGGAAGAGACTTTCCTGGCCCTAATCATGTACCGGTGCTTTAAAAACACAAAGAGTGTCCGTCAGTCACCCACTCCTGGTTTGAACCCATCACTGACTCCTAAATTCTAACCTATTGGGTTACAATTAAATTTTACTATCCAGTTTTATATGCGTGGAATTCAACTAAAGTGGGGAACCACCTGTATAATAAAGAATATTTGGTTTCAGAGTGACTTTGTCTGGGAGAGGGTGGCAGAGTATGAAAGGGTGGTTGCTTTTCATGATACTTTACCTCCATCTCTACTCTTTCAATTGGAGAGAGAGTGTGTCTACTTCCAGCACCAGGACAGAGAGTGATGTGTGTTAGATATTGAGAAACTCCTAGTGAACAGAGACAGACAGGAAAAAAAAAAAAAAAACCCCACAGCAACAACAACAACAAACCCTGCAGTCCAGGGATGTGTAGAGACAGGTAATAAAATCACTGCTGATCTTCCACACATAGCATATGCCAAGTACTTCATGCACATTATCTTATTTAATGTTCATAAAACATTATGAGTTAGACCTTCATACTCTCATTTTATAGACAAAGCAGTAGACCCTGAAGGGATTGGAGTTTCTCTTCCACACCCAGTTACCATGTTCTCTGATTCCAGAGCCTAGGTTGCTGATCATGGTACCTTTCCTGCAAGAGACTAGCCACTAGTCTTAACTCTAGGCCCCAGGTACCTGTTGGCTACAAGCATACGAATTATTTTAAGGTGGAAGAACAGCTCAGAGAGTAGCTTCATACTGGGTTTTTATGACATGGGGTGACATAGCTGGCACAGTGTCCTCTCTATGTGCTGTACTGCCAAACCTGCCCTTGGCCACCCTTCCTTTTGACAGACAGCCTGAGAAGCTGAGAGACTGTACCTGGGAAGGCTTCAGGGAGAAGCCAGAGTTGGCTTCAGACAGCTCCTGAGACAGGAATGAGGTAGATGTGGTGATAGGTGTGGTGGGGTGGCTGAAAATGTAGCACTGCCCTTTGGCAGTATGGTGGCCTGGGGACACGTGTGGTCATCTCTCTGACGACCTGAAGGTGTGAGATCATTAGAAGACTCCATAGAAAGCTTGCACATAATGTGCACCACACACACATAGCTTCCGGGAGACAGCTTCATCTGTTGCTATTAGTTCAAGTAGCAGAGGAATCGTTCTGGGAAGAGGAGGAAGGCGAGGAAACGAGTCATGACCATTATGTGAGGCTGCGGTCACAGGTTTGGAAAGGAAGTCAGGAGGAAGCAGACGGTGGTAGATTAGCGCCTGAGCTGCAGCAGAGGCAGGCTACCATGCTTCCCTTGCTGGTGCTACATCAGCTCACTAGGGATTGGGGAACCAAAAGAGCCAGTGTAAGGTAAGCCAAGGCTGGGCCCTCTTGGGATAGTGAGGGCCAAGATGAGGGCCAGGTTGTCTGGCTGGTACATAATTTAGTATCCTCTTGGCTCTGTCATTGTCCTGTCTCTTTCTGAGAATTGTCCTCCCTAGTACTAGTACTGCAGCCAGAGGCATGACAAAGGACTTACTTTGGGTGCAGACAGGCCTCCTCTCAGATTCCAGACCCACCAAAATCCCCTGCCACCAGGAAAGCTTGCACATGACCACTGCCTTGCAGAGTAGACAGAGGCACAGTGTGCCCTCTGAAGAGGAGACAAGGACTTGGGACTGACTTCTAGCTGACAACAGCCTCTGCCTGAATCCAGAACACAGGGGTTTCTGAGTCATGTGGAGAGTGTTTATTTCTGCCATCTTCTGTGACCTGGGGCCAGCAGGCTATCTCTGCCTGCCTTTGACAGTCCTTTCCAGTTGAAACACGGAGGGAGGAGGTAGACAGCAGAAAATAAAATAGCTCCACTTTGTGACTCAGCCATGTCTGTTATTCAGTTCCACAGGCCTCTCGTGAGCTGTCTGAGCCCATGTGATGGCTCCTGGGTAGGGTATCTGACTGTCTGGGTCCATGGTCTAGCTTGGAGGACCCTGAAGAAACTCCTATCCTCATGTGGTCCCAGAGGTCCTAACAGATCCTGTACCCTAGAATTTTGTGTGGATAAAATGAGCAAATATATCCAAAATGGTCCAAACAGGACTTGGCAAAGAATAAGTAAGCAAGGTACATATGCATATTAGTTCTTCCAGCCACCATACTTTTCTGGTGAAGAAACGGACTAAGTGCAACCCAAGCTTAACGAACTAAAACCATGTTCTTCATTGTGACATACATGACAGTCCTTCTCAAAGACCTGGGGCAGGGCATAGCGTTTCCTTGGCACCTCTGTTAGTGCATTTAAGGGGACAAGCACTTCCCAGTGTTCTGTGAAGGCTCCCTATGAGGGCCAAGCCTGTGGCCACATTCACAAGAGCAGTTGTCTTAGAAGCAAACATGCAGAGCTCTGCACAGTGACTGACAGGTCCCCAAGACAGCCTGCCCCTCCCACCCATGAGCCATTGTTCAGATCAAAAGGCACAGCAGTGCCATCTGTTTAGGTGTCCTGTGTCCTCTCCCACGTGCCCCTCCCCCCAAAAACCACTCTCTGAGTATCACTGAGTTATCTTCCCTGTCCCCATCAGTATTTAAATGGAGAGTGAGCCCACCCCAGTGTCTGTCTTTTACATTCAGTGTGTTCCCAGCATTTGCCACCTTGCTATGAATGGTAGTAGGTTATTCATTCTCAGGACTATGGCGCATCCATCCATTCCATTGTTGCTGGGCACTGGAAGGCACCAGCCTGACGTTCCTCTGAGCAGGGCTACTGTACCCCTTTCTGGACACCTCTGTCCCCCATGCTCAGCTAAGTGGCTGTCATGTACCCTTTTCCCAAAAATTCCTACCCTGCACGGAGGAAGGTTAAGTGCCTCCTCCCCTAAGTGAAGAACAGCATGATGCTCCTCAGAGACCATCTCTCAGCTGGAGTCCCTAAGAGATAAATGAACTTGTATTAGCTTTCAGAGTATGGCGGTGGCAGAGTCCGGGAGAAACCCAGTCATCTTGATTGTTTAACCGTAGAACCTTTGGGGTCTGAAGGGCGTTAGGTGAGCTGTGAGCCCTGGCCTGGTAATTCCTCAGGCAGGACACAAACCACAGCAGTTCTGGCCTCTCAAAGCCCCGGAGAATTAGAAGGTGATCTGCGACATGGGCCCTGCATTAGTTCTGTACCACCATTAGGAGAGGCCTCAGCCTCTAGAGTCTAACACTGGCGGATTCAAACTCTATTGCTGCTTCTTGTGAACAGTGGCTAATTCTCCTGGTCTTAGTGACCGTGTCTCAAAACCGCAGGTACTCACCAACTTTGCGGGCTGTGATGGAGGGTAAACATATACTAGGCCCCATGCATGATGACTGAGAAGGACTTGGCAGTGTTAGCCAGATCAGCTGTGCCCAAAGTAGAGGGGGTTGGAGCCTATTCAGCAGGCAGTCAGTGGGGCCGCCAGAAGCTTATGTTGAGGTCCCAGATCTCCCCACAGGTCCCAGGCTACAGGCAGGAGCGTGTGGAAAAAGGCTTGAAGCTCTTCGCCCAGCTCATCAACAACAAGGTGTTCCTCCTGTCTTTCATCCGCACCCTTGAGTCTCAGCGCAGTTTTTCCATGCGCGACCGAGGTAACGTGGCGTCGCTCATCATGACAGTACTCCAGAGCAAGCTAGAGTACGCCACTGACGTGCTGAAGCAGCTGCTGGCTGACCTCATTGATAAGAACCTGGAGAGCAAGAACCACCCCAAGCTGCTGCTCAGAAGGTGAGAGAGACCTATGGTGGCCAGCTGGGGTCAGAGGATGCCCTGCCCCAGCCCAGTCCTAATGTATGGAACACTTCAGGTACACCAGGCAGGCTGCGGAGGGATCAGCTATGCTTTCTTGGGTGAGGCACTGAGCGGGACAGCCAGTCCCACCCATCACTTGGCTGCCCACAGCCCAGCTCATCCCATAACCTGCTTTTCATTGTACCCTGCCCTCCTGAACTGTATTATTTTCTCCTTTATTTCTGTATCAGAGATCAGTCTGGCCTCAGCTAGGCAGGGTCTAGAAGTAGAACCAGACCTCAAGCTGTCCATGAGCCGCAACAAGAGCAACATACAAGCATATAGACAGGAAGCTACTTGGGCCTCTCCCAGCCCTGACCCTGTTTTCCCGTTTGAGAAACAGGAAGTGAAAGCCTTTTAGGACAGCTGACTTAGTACAGTTCAACAAACAGGTCCTGACCCCTGCCATAGACTCAAGATTTACTGCTGGACAAAGTCAGATACTGTAAGGTTTCCTTGTGTCTGTGATCAGTCTCCTAACAGGCAAATAAAGTGGGAGTGGTCTATTGTGGCTCCTGGTTTGAGGAAATACAGGCCATCATGGTGAGCAAGATATTGGCAACTTTGTGTCCAGTGGCTTATTTTCTTCAGCCAGGCCCCAACTCTTAAAGGTTCTATAGCCCTCCAAAACAGTGTCACCAGTAGCTCAGCACACAGTGTTCAAACACGCAAACTTTTGAAAAATATTTCCTTTGAATCATAACATATGTTCATATCTTATATTTCAAAAACCCACAAAATTAGACAAGTGTCAGCCCTGCCTACCCTGGGACTTTGGCTTGGCATCCACTTGAAGGGTGACCGTTTCTCTTCTCAGCCGTGCAGCGCGGCCCATCTGCAATTAGAAAACAGCATGAAAAACACCCACATCCAGCTTTCTGCTCAGATCACTCCATCCTGCCCGACCTCTGCCCCATGGTCTCTGCGTCAGACTCCAGGCCTCAGCATTGCTCCTGGTGACTGGCAGATAGACTGGACTTGGTTTTCCCAGAGTTTGCTCCGGGCTCTCTCTGGTGGGGAGGGGGCGCTTGTGTGCACAGCTGCAAAAGGCTGCAGTGCAGAGGAGAATCCCACAGCTCTGCCAACGGGAAGGCAGATAATTTTGATTTTTGTTTTACTTTCGCTGTGTAGCCACCCACTGGCATAATTCTAGGGTTGCCGCTGCCTGCTAGCCCTCCCACTGACAACTTCCTGGCGTGGTCTCATGGTCTTGCTCTGGGGCTCTGTCTTCTCTCCTTACTTTCTGCTTATGCTCCCCGGATGCTCCTGCACTGTCCCCTCCCTGCTTCCTCCTTTCCTTCTCGCCACTGACTGCTCCCTAACCTCCAATATTCCTCCTTCTTTCCCTTCTCTGGCTTCACTGCCAAACAACAGCTGTCTAGACACCTGGAGATGTCAGTTACCAGCATTTTCTAACAACTGTGCATTTATATCAACCAGACCTGTCTGGGTGGACTAATTTGTCTCTGGAGCTGGCCATGTTCTCAGCCCAAGTTCCAACCTAGGCTGTCCAGTTGCTCCTGGCCACCTGTAGCTGCTGGGCACTTGAAATGTGGCCAGCGTGGAGCGTGACTCAACAATGCCACCATGGCCACCACTTTCAGGAAAGAAAACAATAAGAAGGCTTGAGGAGTGACATGTTGGACTTAAATAAGTATTCCCTGCCCCGCTGTTGCAGAAGCCTTCCTCAAAGATATGCTGTGGTGGCCTTTGGGATAGGACAATGCTATGGCCCTCCTGTGTGTGGCTGCCAATGCTATGGGTCTAGAAAAGGTAGCAGGCTCCACATGGAATACCTGCTCTCTCTATCCTATACCACTTTCCTTCCTAGGTTCCACCTAATTGGCCCCCGTGTTTCCTGTTCTGCTTTTTCTTTCTCTCTTTCTCATCAATAGGGATGCATCCACCGATGCATTCCCAAGTTTTACTAATGCTGTTCTATCCAATGGGAAAGCTTCTACCACATGTAAAGACTCAAATCTAAATTCACTGAATAAAGGGGACAAACTTCAGCTCCTCGGACCCACTGGCCACATTTCAAGTGTTCAGTACCATACGGAGCCAGTAGCAACTAGAAAGCTTAGGTGAAGACCTTTGCCATCAAAGGTTGACTAATTGGTTCACTTTCCTCTTCTGCAAGTTCCTCAAGGTAGGATGGGAGAAGGAGCAATTCCCAGCCCTCCTTCCTCTCCTGGGTGTAAGCCTTTACCTCTTGAGCCTGCCCCACTTTTGAACTGCTGTGTTCTTTCTTGTGGAGTCTTTGCAAAGTGGTATAGGATGGCACAAGGCAGACTCCACATCTGCCATACGCATGCCCAGATGCTAAGCTCCAGATTCCCAGACAGAGCTCCGTTCTTAGCCCTGGAGCCTTGCAGGCCGCAAAACTGTCCAGTGTCTTAGGTTACCAGACACAGAAATCAGTAAGATGCTGGCAGGTTCTCCCTCACTCTGCCCAGCCCATGGCCTCTGACCATGTGAGGATGTGCCTAGGAGGTAGAACAGCAGAGCTGCTGGGCTATCAGTCACCAGCTTCAGTGGACCAACCTCTGCTTCTTTCTTCCATTCCCTCTATGACTGCTACCAGGACGGAGTCGGTGGCCGAGAAGATGTTGACTAATTGGTTCACTTTCCTCCTCTACAAGTTCCTCAAGGTAGGATGGGATGAGGACCAATTCCTAGCCCTCCCTCCTCTCCTGGGTGTAAGCCTTTACCTCCTGAGCCTGCCTTACTTTACAACTGCTGTGTCCTTTCATATGGAGCCTGATGCGTCTATTCCACAAGAAATGCAGCTTGGTTATTGCCAGTGAAGTGAATTGAAGAGAGCTCCCTGTGTGGTCCTAACTTCAAAAACAACACCCTCTGTGGCTAGTTCCTCCCAAGTGAGAAGCAACTGTACCTTTGAGACAGTTCCATGTGGTCCAAAGCTAAATTCCCATTTTAAGCTGAGCACAAGTTACCTGTAAGTTCCCGGTGTCCTCTCCCCTCCCAACATCCTCTTCTTCCTCCTAGTACCAGACTTACGGAAGCTGATTAAAGGTCCTAGAGCAGGCACAGGGGGCGTGATGCTGCACATAAGCCGAGGATGTGCCTGGGAGGTAGAACAGCAGAGGTGCTGGGCTTTCAGTCCCCAGCTCAGTGGACCAACCTCTGCTTCTTAACTGGTTCACAGAGAAAGCAGGATGTGGTGGGGTGGGAGGAAGAGTGGAAAGTAGGGGAGGAGGCGAGAAAGGAAGGGCAGGCTCTGGATAGGGGGCAAAAAGGAGCAGGACCACCTGGGTCTACAGAACCAGGGCCCATGCAAATCTGAAGATTACAGAAGAGGAAATGGGAAAAGGCAGCCTGGAAGCAGGCAGGACCAGGAAAGCCAGAACAGTGGAGTGTGCCCTGCATACCTTTGATCCCTAAGTTCTAACAGTGGGGTTCTTCTCTCATGTAGGAGTGCGCTGGGGAGCCCCTCTTCTCCCTGTTCTGTGCCATCAAGCAGCAGATGGAGAAGGGTCCCATCGATGCCATCACGGGAGAGGCTCGCTACTCACTAAGTGAAGACAAGCTCATCCGGCAGCAGATTGAATATAAGACCCTGGTGAGTACCATCCCTGCTCCTCCTAGCTCTGGTAGGTCAGCTTTGTCCTGAGGCAAGAACAGTGAAAATGTGGAGCAAACCACATTTCTAACTTTATCTGCTGTAGGGCCCAGGCAGGTGCCTCCCCCATGGGAGCCCACCCCTGTTTCCCGTGGCCCATGCACCAGGGTATCCCAGGGGCTCAGCTGTGGCTCAGCGACTCTTCAGCTGGTGCATGGTTCAAGGCAGGCGCTGAATTGAATAGTCAAGGCCCAGCAGGGATGAAGGTGGAAGTCGGGCTGCTAGGGATAGATGCTCACACAAACCCGTTCAGATCCTATGGCCAGGTAGGGAGATGATCCATCCCCTCAGATCAAGGCTATTTCCACTAGCTGGAAGTCCATTCTGGTTTTTCCATTCCCATCTTTCTAAGGGTCCCAGAATGCCAAAAGATCGATTGCCCGAAAACCCAGAGGCACAGCCTGTCAGGCTTCTGCTTTCTCTCAGTGTCCAGCTCACAGGAAGAAGTCACAGATAACGAGAAAAAATGGCAAAGAGGGGAGACACTCTTCCAGAAAGAGAGGCTTGAATGGATTTCTTAGGGAGAGAGAGTTCTGGTTCCACCCTCTGCCATCCCCTTGCAACACAATGTGCTTTGAGCACAATCATACCCTGTCCCCAAATTGCAGCAGCCTTTATTCCAGAAGCCAAACGATTATGCCCAGCTACTGTCATGTGACAGACTCACAGAGAGGGTGAAGAATTCAGGGAACCTGGCTGACCGCTGGTTAACTTGGAATGGGAGAGAGATGGGAGATGATTTTACTTGAAGATGGTTTGGTGGTAAGAAAGGGTGTTCATACCTTTGAAGGGGACACTCCATCCAGTGATGATACAAGAAGAAGGTCCTGCACCAGGGCAGACAGAGCAACAGAGACTCCCACTGAGCAAGTTAAATGCAGAAGTGGGAACTGTGGGGGTATGCAGTGACTGGAGGAACCCCAGAAGCTCTGAGTTTTCTGGCAGTGACCTTGTGCTGCCGGAACTTGAGTTAGCACAACCCTGGTAGTGTTCCAGGACCTACCTTACCAGGGAGCCTGCTGGAGTATTAGACACTCCCCTGGTTACCAGTCAGGGAGCTTTCCAAAAGGCAGGGTACCTGATGGTTACCTGCTTGAGTGCTAGATACCTGGGAACTTGCTAAAGTATAAGAAACATACCTGGTTACCTGCCAGAGTATTAGATATGTGTCCCCCGGGAGCACACTAGCTGTTTAGATGCCCCCCGCCAAGAGCCTACTAGAGTGTTACACTCTTTCTCAGGAACCTAATAGAATGTTAAATGTTCCCTGCAGATGGCTAGAGGCTCTCTAGGAACCTTCAGAGAAAGTACCAGGTGGATGATTCTCAAGTAGTTAAGAGCCAGGAGTAGCAGACATGTTTCTGTGTCTGGGACCCTGTCCTTTGTGGGTGAATGCTTTTTCTCTCAAATATTAGTGCTGGCCTTGACGAATGCTATGACAGATCACCCTTAAGTATCAGTCTCTGCTCCATGGTCCTTCTGGGAAACAAGTTCAGACAAGGCCATTTTGCTGCTGAGAGGAGGCTAAATTGCCCACCAACGGCCTGGAAAAGGACAAGATGGTGGCCAGAGCTGGAGAGAGGGATATGGGAGGTTCTTAGAAGGAGAGGGGCATTGGCCGACTCACATAGACATTTATCTCAGAGGCCTAGCCTTCCTTCCATATGTTCAGTTCAGGACATTTTGAAGGTGAGAGTAAGATTCTTGTTTAAATAGATTCAGGCTTCCCCCCTTCCTCTTAATGGAATAAGCATTGTTCCCCACTTGTGCTCGTAGCAGCTGCTAATGAGGGGAAGGAGTCCAGGGCCAGGGTTCTGATTACCACCACATGGAGCAGGAGGAGGACTGCTGTCTGGTTCCGCTAGCCAGATGGGGCTGTTGGGAAATGGTTACTGGGAGGGACCTGGTGTGGGGGGGTTAAGTTCCAAGAAGGAAGTGGACACAGAGCACTCAGGCTCTATGGGCAGAATACTTGAGGACCCAAAACAGCAGCACATCTGGTCTCAACTCCCCCAATATCCAGGTCTCTCTGCCTGACTCTTACACACTGCTGATCATTCCCGTACCCAGTAGTTCCCTTCCCGTTCCACTGGGGTTCACCCAGGAGTCCCCCAAACTTCATCAATGTAGACAGAACACAACTTAAGGATGGCTAGAGGACAGCTTTGAAGGAAGTGAGCAGCTGATAAAGCAGTTTTAATTTGCTTGTCTATCTTTGAATGAGAAACAGAAGCCCTACACCATTAGTGACCTCAACCCTTGACCAGGGCTTCAGGTTCACAGCCAGGGAGGCCACTCGGTGGCCTGAAACTGTTTTTTTTTTTTTTTTTTTTAAGGCTCCTTTTTATACTTAAGGAATACATTAAGTTCTAATAGATCCAGCAGCCTCCAATCATCCTGAAACGCTTCCCAAACCAACGCTATTAAATCTTTTAAAACAGGAGCTCAGTTTCTCATTAGTACTGAGCATGTGTGTGAGGGTATGTGAGAGGGGGGAGGGAGGGGGAGACGTGATTGTGTATTAGAGGAACAATGGAAGGTGGCACATGGAGATGGGGTTGGAGTGTTAATGGGGTGCTCCCTGCATGCTGTGTGAATGCTTCTATGTCTTTCTGTTACAGACCCTTCCTCCCTCCCATGATACCATGGCTTCATTCTTTATAGAACGCTGTTTCCTTTGAGAAATTTAAGCATCTGTCCTAAGAGTGTGCAGTATAATTAAGTGTGCAGTTTATAATCCCGAGGTGATGTTGAAGACATGGTATCATCCTGTCTCTCTGGACAGAACAAATTTGCCCTGACCCCTTCACACCCCATCATGGAGAAAAGTCATTCATGAAGGTTCTCAGGGTGCTGTTGGGACCTGGAAGCCCTTCCCACTGTCCTCATTCTTGTCACCTCTTCTTGTCACCCTCAGGTCCTGAGCTGTGTCAGTCCAGATAATGCTAACAGCCCAGAGGTCCCAGTAAAGATCCTCAACTGTGACACCATCACTCAGGTCAAGGAGAAGATCCTAGATGCCATCTTCAAGAATGTCCCATGCTCCCACCGGCCCAAAGCTGCAGACATGGACTTGGGTAAGAGAAACGACCTCCAGGGCTATCCCTGAGGATGGTCATGGTCAGTTCCTGCCTTCTCTGGTCAGCCGAAGGTAGATCTGAGCTTCAGGGAACAGAGCAGGGGAAGTAAACGGAGGCAGGCAGGCTGGGTTCGCCTTTACAGTCTGCTTGGAATTGGTGGAGCCAGTCTACGAGCCTTAAACAAAGGTGGGGGGAGGCAAAGGTCACTAGGCCCTCTGTTCCTGAACCTTCCTTTCAGGGAATGCCTCTGCGGTGCTTTGAGTGGCTGAGGCTGGGATTGCAGGTGTCATATGTGAATGCAGAAATATAAGGCAAAGCTCCTATTCCAAGTCCCTACGGCCAAGGTCTTGACACTGCCTTTGTCCCACCCCATCCCCCAGGCTCTCCCTCCCCTCTGTGCTGTGCCTATAATTTTTGCTGAATACTCACAGCTCAAGGGATCTGGGTCAGCCGTGGAGGACAGAGAAAAAGAATAGAGAAGAATGAGATATGACGGCCTGCTGTGGAGCAGATGACACTGCATTTGAGTGTTCCGTGAAGAGGTGGCCTCTACAAGCAAGGGCAGGCCACCCAGAGGCAGCTGTACTTTGCCTGAATGCTCAGTAAAATGTCATGCAGGGGATGTCCTCCGGAGGAGGCTCTGAAAAAAACAGAATGGAAAAAGGCAACTCCGGCATTGTTTGTGGTACCTGGGTCTAAGGCCCGGTGTCCCTAAGTCCTTGCTGTGTGACCTTGTCCAAATTACTTAAACTATCGTACCTTCCTTCCTTTGCCTATGAGGTAGAGGTGATAACAGCAACTACTTCACCGTAAGAGTTCAGTGGGGGTGATGCATTGAAAGCTTTTCATGTGCTAGACCCTGGGAGAAAGTGTTGCTAAGGACACTAGCTGTGGATGTTTGTGAATTCTGGGTATGAGGAGAGTGTTGACTCCTGGCAATGTGGGGGCAGGGAGAAAGACCCCTAGCAGCCCTACACATCCATCTGGCCTCTAAGCTGGTTTCTGCTAAGCTGAATAGAACAGATGGGTTTCTATGATTTTGCTCAAATCCAGGGTGATTTTCACCCCTCCCTCTGACTTCCACTTCCAGCCATGTTCTGGTGCCTAAAGATCCAGAGCCTCAGAAAGTTCTGTTAGTTCCTCGAATGTCTGATATCCCACTAGGCTTAAGACAGGGTGTGTACAGGCCCCTATGTACCTATTCTTACAGTCATCTAAGTGTCTTGTTCTTAGGGCACAGAGGAGGCTCTGTGGCAGGGGACATGGATATATATGTCCACCTGTCTTGTTCTTAGGGTACAGAGGAGGCTCTGTGGCAGGGGACATAAATATATATATTCCATCCATGGCACTAGAACTTAGGTGTATGGCTGACTATATGCATTTAACTTATGTCTGATGCCATGAGGGGCCCCATAGACTAATGGAGTAAAGACCCCTGCTATAGAGCCAGAGGGGAATGAAATGGTTCAGTATGGAAGGCTCTGATGCTGATCTCTCTCAAACCATTCCAGAGCCCTCTCTAATGACTTGAGTGGGAGAACACGGAAGCATCCACATTACTTTTCTTACTTTATCTATAGGCCCAGGATGGGGCCACCCCTCTGTTCCTCAGCATCAATATCTGTGGAGAGAGTGGAGGTCTGGGAACAGGTGATAGGAAGGAGGGGTGCTGGAAGATAAAGGGGGTTCTGAGTGTGTCTTGTGCTTAAAAACACGGAGGCTTCCCAAGGAGGCAGGCAGTGGCCTACGTCACGAGAACAGCTCAGTTGCTCCTAGGAAGTAGCTTCTCTGATACACTAAGAGTTGGTGGGTGGCTGTGTAAGCATAAGGCCTGATGGAGTTTTACATCATCAGACTCCAAACAGAGCAACTGTCCCTCCTGTCCTGGAGAGACTGGGTTGGGGTTAATGGCTGTTGCTTATGACTGATTTTCCCTAGAGATCTCTCACCCTGTATGTGGGAGAGGGAAGGAAACACTTGCTAGTTTTAGAGAATTGCTACCCTCAGAGATCAGAGGATGCAAATCCATCAAATACATCTTCAGTGGAGAAGTATAGTGTCGCTTGTGGCATGTCTCACAACCACAGATGGGGCCCATCTTGAATGGCGGTTGCGGTGTCTGAAGAAGTCACTTTCTTTTCTCCTTTAGGAAAGAAGAGAGCCTGAGAGTTGCTTGACCCCAGGGCCCACCAGAAGGTGGTTGCGCTCTCAACCGCAGGCTACAGAGGCCCTAGAAAGTCCACTTCCCGCCAAGCGAATGGGTCTCTCTCATACACCCTGTGGCAACTCATGTCCAAGTGCCTAGAGCAGACTTCATCTCTCACTTTGGTGGTCTTAGGGTTTCCCCAAAGGAACCACACCACTCTGTACCAAGGAGAATGCACTGGGGATCCATACACCAGTGTAAACGCAGGACTCACAATCTCACCAGTGTGAACCCAACATGTGTTCCAGAAGTGGGGTCCTGCTGTGCTTTCCCAAAGGCCTCCATGCTCAGCCCCACTTTATTTCTCATCCCAGGGATAAGAAATAGCTTATCCTCCCTCCATTCTTTCTTTCTTTCCTTCCTTCCTTCTTTCTTTCTTTCCTTCCTTCCTTCCTTCCTTCCTTCTTTCAGATTAAAGCAGGAATTTGCAGCCACCCTCCAACTTTATTTTTCTTCAGACCAAAACTAGTTGCAAAGCATAGAAAATGAAGCTTCCTCAGAGAGCCAAAAGTCATTTCCATACCTACCCTTGTCAGGAGAGGGAGGTCCGGTGAATTGTCCATGTGGATGAAAGTGCTTTGAAAGTTTAAATCCAGGTATAAAGGGAGATGTCACTGTCACCACAAATCAATCTATGCCAAGAGCCAACTGGCCACCTGGCACAAAGACTGAATGACGTCTTGTCAGCCCATGCTAGGCACAGAGCACCCTCTACTTCTTCTCTTTGAGCCTCTTGCCCCCACAGAGAAGGGTGTCTCGCTCACGCTGCCTCTTCTCCCCAGACTCAACTCAAGGAAGAAGTCAGATAATCCTATTATCCCAAAGAAATCTATCCCCAGCATACCTCTCCCTGACATGAAATAGATTCCATCATTTCAGCAGCCCAGCCTGCAGCTGCTGCTGTCCCCTACACATCTCATTGCTGCTTGGGTTGGAGCCCTCCCGACATTCCCTTCATCTCTACACAAGCTTTGTCCAGCCCCAGATGTTGAAGTAACTATGTGGGCAGTTGTGACTGGCAGGCATCCAAGGGCAACAGAGCCGAGATCCCACTGTACAGTGGTATAGCACATACCCATTCGGTGTCCTATTGCTCACTGACAGTGGTGTGTTCTACACTGTGCAGAAGACCATCATATTTGAAAAGGTTGGCTTTGGTCAAATAACTCAGCCCAACTGTAGGCTCTGTATGTAAGTGCTCTAGTGTGTTTAAGCTGAGCTAAGCTTTTTCACTTATCATATGTTTGAATTATGATGGGCTTATCTATGTACAGTTCTGGGTAAGTTGAGATGTGTGTGTGTGTGAATGTGTGTGTGTGTGTGTGTGTGTGTGTGTAAGGGGGGGGGCTTGTATCTTATACATGATTGACCATATGACTTGGAAGCCAGCAAGTCCAAGCTGTTCAAATTCTGCAGGTACACTGGAAGACTGGAGGCTTAAGGAAGAGTATATGGTCATCTGTATGCAGAATTCCCTCTGTCTCAGGGATGGCCAGCATTTGCTAACTATAGATCTTTAACCAGTTGGAAGAAACCCACCCACATTCTAGAGAGTAATCTGCTTTACCCCAAGTCCCTGGATCTAAATGTGAATCTTATATACACACATCTCACATAAAGGCTGAATAATGTTTCACCAAGTGGCTGGGTATTAAACCCCTGCCAAGGTGACACATAAAATTCCCCATCACAGGACCCAAAGCAAAGAATGCAGGGCCTGCCTGGACTACAGACTGTTGGGGTGTATGAAAGGAAAGATGGTCACAGACAGATGTTTTAAGAGAGTGAGTTCTCAAAGCACAGTATCAAGGTGGCACACTCTACCCTGAATCTATGAGCTGGCCCTATGAGTTCACCACTAGAAATTTGTTTGAATCTCCAACTCTTCAACAGCCTGTCCATCTTCAAGACTCATATGTCTGTTGTAAGCCCCCTGCCGGGAGTACTGGCTAGGAAACTCAGAGATTAGGAGAAGCACATCATTTCTCCGCATAGTAGCAGGGACAGGACATTTTGTTTTCTGTGAGCCGAAGACCTCTTCTTGATAACTCCATCTACTCCCCAGAGTAAAGAAGGATACTTGCCTTCAACGAATAGGGAGTCAGTAGCCCAGAGAGGCACAACAATTAGGATGTGGTGCACAGCAAGGAGACGGAAGGAAGCCCCATTGTCCCCCTGTAGTCTCTTCCTAATGGATTTCTTCTCCGGAGGTTACTGCCTGTGACCTCCAGAGATTCCTCTGGCTTAAGTCAACGCTCCGTCAATAGTCCCTGGAACTCTGCCACCACCCTGTGTTGCTGCTGAGGTCATTCTGAGAGGTTATATATTTTTTCAAATAAGGAACTCCTGTATGGAATAAAAGATACACCCTCCTCTGAGTGAAATATAAAGAGTTCACAGCAGCTGTCTCTCCCCCGTTTGCATTTTCTGCTGGCCGATGGGAAGGACAGATAAAGATAATGGGATTTCTTCTTTTGTTATTTTGCCTCCCTCTCTCTCTGGAAGGTGGGAGTGTAACGAATTGGATTGTGACTGAGTCTGTCCTCTGTCACTGGTGCCTGGAGGAGGGCATGGGCTCGTGGGGCAGAGCTGTGGGCAGAGAGGGCTCAGCCTGCAGTTTTCTCTTGATGCCAGGGTCACCTTCCTTCCTCCCCACGGTCGCCACCTGCCTGCTGAATTCTGTTTTGACCCAGTGCACTGTCTGGAGCCATAGTGTATCAGAAATAACCACTGAAGCCCAGGTTGGTACAGCCTTGTGATCCCAGCTGTGGAGGAGGCTGAAGCAGGAAGACCCCACGTTCAGGGCGGGTATGGCCAGGCTTGAACCCCAAGTTCAAGGCTAATGGGCAGTTTATAAGACCTTGACTCAGAATAGAAAATAAAAATGAAGCCTGTGACAGTGGTATGGTGCTTCCCTAACACACATAAAACCCCAGGCTCCAAAGTCCCCGAGCTGTGCTCGGCTCCCTTTTGCCTCTCCTGCAACTTGCCTGGGCAGCACACCACATTTACAAGACCCGTGTTGCATTTCTCATTTAGAAATTACTCCTCTTAAGCCCAAAATTTCATAGACCAGTCATTTTCTACTTGAGAACAATAAATGTCTGCTTTTTAACAGAATCGCACTAGGTGGTCACCTCACCGTCCCTGGGGTCAGTTTTCTTACTCTTCCCTGTGGTTTTTCAAAGGCCTATGGATTGAACGTAGGACACTGTGCATGTTAGACAGGTATTCTACTGGCCTCTTTTTGTCTTTTGAGACAGAATCTCCTCTAAACTACCCAGGCTGACCTGCAACTTGCTCTGTAGCCCAGGTAAAACTTCTAATTCTTCCGCCCAGCCTCCCGAGTAGTTCGAATTACAGGCCTATAGTACCATGACAAGCTTCTAGCCCCTTAGGACTCACCCCTACCCTCTCAGAGCTTTCCAAACATACTGTGGTCCTTGTCCCACAGGGGAGTGGCCATGGAGAGAGTCCAGGCCCTTCGTCACATTGTCTTAGCCTCACCTGATCACAGGTGTGCAGATGGGAAGCTTGTCTCTTCTTGCAGGTTCCCTGTAACGGGACAGGGCAGGCTTCTGGAGAGACACTCTGCTATGGAGCCCAAGGGGTGAAAGTGGAGCCTCTTGGCTCTGACCTTCCTGACATAATTTTAGTCTGTCTTTGCCTATCAGCATCGGCCCTTTTGAATCCTCCTGAGAAAAGACCCTCTGAGAGTGACCACGGGAGAGTTGGGCTGTCACAAAATCAGAAGGATCACTGCTGGAATAGAAAGACAAAATGAACTATGCCACTATTCTCTCTTCACGTGTGTGTGTGTGTGTGTGTGTGTGTGTGTGTGTGTGTGCGCGTGTGTCTGCGAGTGCTCGCGCGTGTATACCCATGCATGCACGGGCCTATCTGTAGGCAACACTGCAATGGTCAGGGCAGGATGTGCTGAGGTTCTGTGGACCCTGGGAGTAGTTTACCATTCCCTATACTAATACCGTCTCTATATGGTACTTGCTGTAAACTAGGAACACTCTCTGTTGTAGTAAAATTTAATTGGGGGTTTCTACCCCACTTTAGATCATTCAGTCCCAAATAAAAGACAAATATTTTATATTTATAACAAGCCTTAAAGCACTAGAGCTGGCAGACATCAGCCTCTACGCTAGTTTGTCCACTGCCCTGTCAATGACCCTGAGGTACCACTTACCACATCCCACCTGGATGCTCTTGCTCCCACTGGGTGACCCTCATGGCCACGTGCTAACCATCCACCCATCCCAAGGAATTTTCTCCTCTCTCCACCTCCCTGCTCTCCCCATGGTTTCTCCTCAGACCCCAAGCCCGGCAGCTAAAGCCCCACCTACTTCTCTTCTGCCCAGCTATAAGCTGTAGGCATGTTTATTCGACCAATAGTTTTAAATTGCAAGGTTACATAGAATCAATTGGTGTAGGCAAGACTTTCCTCAGCCCTGAAGATCTCATCAAGGGCAACCAGATTTTGGGGCCCAATATTTAGTATTACAATATATAGCAACAGACCAAACCTCAACAACTCTCAGAGACACAGTCCCCTTCCAGGTAGCTGCAGGTGATTTCTTTTCCACTCTAAGCCTGGATCTCCACTGCCAGCCACATGTCTCCGCTCAGGTTTGTGTACATGCTCTGGTTCCATCTTCCAGCAGAAGCTCCAAGTGCTTCTGGCTCATATCCTGAACACTCCTATGATCAGTGTCCCAACCTTTCACTGCCTTTCCTCACCCCTCCCATTTCTGCCTTAAAGAAAAATAGTCCTTTTTGGTAGGGCTCTCTGCTCCCATTTCTCCAAGACTGGCCTCCACGCTCCCTCACCTTTCTGCAACCCATGGCCTTCAGCTCAACCATACATGCCATGGTCTGGCCTACTGGATCAAATGGGCATCTTCTGTTAGCCAAAAGTCCCTCAAGCCTTTCATACCAACCTATTTATTCATACTTATAGATTCATCAAAGTCACACAAGTGCCACACTGGAGCAGAACACCTAGCTCTTGTCAACTAGACAGAAGCATGCTGTCCTTTCAGTCCAGTTGGGGTGGCCTTTGTATACCTGGCTCCTCTCAGACAGCTTCTCCCTGTCTCCATCTAGCCCCCTGGTAAGCTCAGTAAAGGCAGGGGTCTTGTTCACCTCTGTCATCTGTCCTTCACTGCATTGCTCAGACCCCTATGCTACCAGTAAATGTAGTTTGATGAGAGTGGACCTCTGAGACTTTCCACGTATGCTCATGGTTTACCCAGACCCAGGGTTCATGTCATTGACTGAGCTTAGCATATCATTCAGCACCTGGGAGAGGTTTTTCCCATCACAGAACTATAAAGGCAGCCCTGTCTGTTGCAGCTTCTACCCACAACACTGCCATTAGCTGACTTGTCCCATTGACTCTTGGCTATCCTGACATGGTCACCTCATACAGGGACACAAAGAGAAGGACTTTTATTTGTTAATTTTTGTTGCAGTTTAGCTATTGTATGTACATATGGCCATGGTATGGAAGCACATGGGCATACAGCGCACCTAGAGACGTCAGAGGACAAAATAAAAGTGTCGGTTCTCTCCTTCCACAGTGTGTGTCCTGGGGATTGAACTCAGCTTGTCAGGCTTGGCAGCAAGCACCATCTCACGAGCCCAAGAATGGTGTGAATGCTGATTTTCTCATCTGCTGCAAAGAGAACTAGGAGTTTGAAGATCTGAGCTCTTTTTCCCCTTTTCTGCTTAAAAGAAAAAAATACTCTAATGTTTAACATGCACAAAGTAAAGGTGGCCCCTCCCACGGGCCTCCTGAGCTCACACAGACAGTGGTGTATGCAGCCTGGGGCCCTGGGCACTGCCCCTCATATATTAGGATGGCAGGCCTTCTCTGTCTCCTAAGTTCTTCCTAGTTTGTCTTTCCGGGTGTGGGGTAAAAGTTCATGGATGCAGCATGCAGATTGGGAGCAAGCTGTTCATAGGACAGGGAGAGTGGCTGTGGCTTTTGATTTTGGCATCTCCTCAGTGTCTGCTTTCCTCTCTAGAGCCCAATGACTCATTTTTCTACTAGGGCAAGCTCATGAACTGGGACAAGAGCATCCAGAAAGCTGAGCCCAAGTCCACACTTAGATTTTTCTGATACATACCGAAGACATAGGACATAATTAGCATTCATTTGGTGGGGAGGTGGCCGAGTGAATGAACAAATGAATGAGTGAGAGGCAGTGAGAGTCTGGATGAATGATTGGAAATGCAGCTCTGGAATCTGGGTTTTTAATGTGGTGGGCACAGGGCATATGGAACAATATATGGACCGGAAGCCAGAACCAGGATCCGGAAGACAGGATCCAGAAGACAGGATCCAGAAGACAGGATCCAAGACAGGATCCAAGACAGGATGGAAGGTTGATCAGTGTGTACATGGAGTGGAAACTGAGTCCTCCAGGACTCTAGCCACGGAGAAGTCTTGGGAGAAGAAGTTTCCTTGTTGATCTACTGAAAGTCTATCTGGGAACTTAGGGGTGCCTTCCATTTGTGCCCCCACACTCCCCTCCACCCAGAGACCAGCTTTGTGGCCAGCGCGTGGGCTGTGCTTCTTGTTACAGTCCCAGGAATGAAGCAGCCCCCAGCGCCCAGTTCTCTTTCACCAACAGTGAACTGGAATGGCACATATCTTTATTCCTTTAAAACCCTTTCTGGTAGTTTAGGTAAAAAGCGCATAGCAAGTTTTCTGTGTAAGAATTAACAAACATGACCGGCTTAAGAACCCCGAAAGCAAGGCTGAGTGCCCCTGATTCATCTTACAGTCCTTGTGTTGGTATTCAAGGAGACATCCCTAACTGAGATTAAAGGCAATAGTTACCACCTCCCAGGCATCTACAGATACACTGCTCAAGCATGTGCCTGGGCTGGAGGCTGTAAGACTGGGTTTTGCCTGTAGCCCTAGCCCTGAGACCAAACACTGGCATCTGTGGTGTGTGTCTTGCATGCCTACTGCCCAGCATCCATACCAGTGTCTTGGCTGTGCGGAAACACAAGGCATCAGTGTGGCAGGATATTGTGGAAAGGGAAACTCTGGGCCCAGGGAAAATAGCCGAGCGGCTTGTCAGAGCTCCAAAGCTCCGAATGGGAGGTTTAGTCATGACAGCATAATCTGGCCACGGGGGAGGGTACAAGCCCCTCCTTTTGTTTCCCTTCCTCCCATTTCCAGCACACATGGCCGGCCTTAGGTGCCTGAGCTGTGTCCACACCCATCCTCTGCACTGAGAGGCTCGTTTTTCAGACCCTGAGTGATTCCCAGGGGGACAAGGGAAATTGTAAAGTCCCCTGGAGGTGAACTCAGGGCTGGTACACCGTGGCACAGCCTGGCATGATAGCTCTGCGCCTGGCTTCCTGAACTGACCTGTTCTTCGTTTTCCCAGTTGGAATGTTGGTGGAATGTAGTACAATAACTAAAGACCGGGTCACACTTCTTAGTTCCCATGATTCTCTCACCCAGGTTGCTAGCAGCAGCTCACAGTTCACCTCCAACTGTCGCTCCTTGCCCATCTGCCACGGGATGGACATATACAAATGTGAGGTCCTCTTTTTATGATGAAAAACAGGCAACTATTGCTAAGCCACACTTGCCCTTTCTTTAGTAGTTTGTGTGTCCGCTTGTTCATTCAAGGCATGGATATTTGTCAAGGGCTTCCTGTGTCCTGTGCACGGTGTGAGCCCAGCTGGTAGGCATCCAGCATCATCAATACATTACACCAAGGACAGTCTGTGCCCCTGGGGAGACTCAGCCTTTTTCTGCCCTATTTTTTTTAATGGGGGCATGGAAACAGACTGACTCCCATTTGCTTACATAATTACTGGACAAGACTCACAACCATGGCTGCTGAATATGTCTGGACAGGCTGTGCATTGCACACTGCAGCCCAGTAGCTTGTAGTTATTGCTCAGATGTCATTGAGACTGCTGTAGCCCTGTCCATCAAGGGAACTAATCTAGAGGACTAGATGCTGGACCTCAGTGGAACCTTCTCCAGCCCAGATAGCTGATAGTCAAAATTGCAGTGCGCGCTCTCTCTCTCTCTCTCCCTCCCTCCCTCCCTCCCTCCCTCTCTCTCTCCCCCCCCCCTCTCTCACCTTGAAGTTTCTCCTGTGCTATCCCTAGCCCATTGATACAGCTTCTGACTCCATGTGGCCTCATGCAAGCAGAAGACACCCACTGCCATGTTCCTCTGCCCAGCTGGTTACCACCATGGTCCACTGCACTGAGAATCAGCTGCTTGACCAGATTGGAGAAATCCCTCTTCCTCTGGCAAGAGAGTATGCGGACCCATGGGGAATTGCAAAACAGTGTAGCCCTAATGCTGGGAACGTGGGCCAGCAGGTGCTTCCCTCCTGCACATCACCCTACCTGCCCCAGGCCCACATCACCATGAGCAGTTCCATCAGAATCATCTGCAGACCTCAGAGACAGGCACTCCCCAGTGACTTCTCCACTGCAGTGAGCAAACGGGCCATACTTGCACCATCCCTTTGAATCTTAGTATGGTGCAAGAGCTAGGCAGCAAGGATGCCCTAGTGAAGCAGGGTGTGCTAGGATATCAAGAGCCCCTTTGCTCTTCCCCAGGGCAAGATGCTTCCTTTCTGGGCCTGGATCCCATGCTTGGTGGAGTCAACAGTTGTAACCACAGCATGCATGATGTAAGAAGAAATGGAACTTTCTGTGACTCAGATGGGGCCAGAAGGGGAGGCACAGCCTGACCTTGGCAAGGGAAGCAAAGCAAATCTGCACATGTGTCTCCGGGGCCCATAGGAAAAAATTGTGACAGGCCAGGCAGGCAGTGTTGTGCAAGGGATCCCTGTTTCTATTTGCACGCACTCTGAGCAAACCCAGTGTGCATTGCACAATCAGCAATGCCAACATCTGTGATCCAGGGCTCATTGTGTATGCTACCTGAGAGCCAGAGCAGCAGCTACTTGGCTGGGACATGTGTTATATTTGACTTTAAAAGGCTGTTATTACTTCCAAGTGTGTGCTCAAGGGGACGGTACCTATGTGTATGCACACACATGTGTGAGCACATGTAGGAGAGCCGCCATGCACATATATTTCCATGTGTGTATTTCAACACTGTGATGTGTCCTTCTCCTTCCACATGTTATCTGTGCTAAATATCACAAAGGTTTCCAGTTGATGAAAAGCAAGCTCTTTTTCCCGTCCCTTTCTGGGACCCATCATCAAAACCCTGGGGTGTAGATACTGAAATGGGGGACAGGGAAATAGGGATTTTATACACACACACACACACACACACACACACACACACACAATGCTGTTTAGTTTGGGAGTATAAGAATGCTCCACATAGTTTTGTACCCAATCCTTTTCCAAGGGCTATCCACCACTCTTTGCAAGGCATACCATGGAACAAAAGGTTAGGGGCTACGTGGGTGAAACCACAGAATAGATTTCATCAGCTCTGGGAATTTCCAGTACGGACAGTAACTGGAGCTGTCATGATAGTGTCCCCTGCATTTGCCAACACTCTGCTGAGCCCTTTGCCTCCTGCTGAGTTCGAGTTCATTCATCCCTGTACACTGTGTAGCGCTTTGTGATGTTCTGAGCACTCACAGGCGCAGGGAGAACAGGTGGTGTTATCAGTGCCTCCTTTCTTTTGACATAATTTGTTGACTCGGGACCAGAACAAGTGCTCTGGCCCTCTCTGCCTTGACAGCATCCAAATTCATCCTCTAGGGGGAGAGGAGGACCAGTGCTTGCACTAGTCTGTCTGTGAATGCATTCTGGAGATGGCACTATGTGATTGCTATATGAGACACATAGGAACAGGATGCTCCCAGGAGGGACCATAGGGCCTTTCTGAACTGCCACCATTCTCTCTGCAGAATGGCGACAAGGAAGTGGGGCAAGAATGATCCTGCAGGATGAAGATATCACCACCAAGATTGAAAATGATTGGAAGAGACTCAACACAGTAGCCCACTACCAGGTGAGCTGACCTCAGAAGCCAGGAGCTGGTTCAGTAGATGGCAAATTCCTTGGAAGCCACAGGCTTTAAATTATAGCCACTCTGGGTTAGACGCCAAGCCCCAAATGTATTTCTTCACCAGCAATCCGTGATCCTTGGTGTGGCATGTGGTGACCCATGAGCATGGAGACCAAAAGGAAGGGGGTAGGGGGAGCTTCAAGGGGCACTGATGTCACGCAGTCAGAGACCCTAACCTCCTTGGATAGGATGCTGACACCATACTTCTTGTAGGGTATGGGAAGATTCTTCAAGGACCCTTGTTTAGAAGGCTTCCTGAGCATTTAAGGTTGGATGATCTCCAACAAGCCTAGGGAGAAAGAGAGTGAGGAAGCAGTCATCACACCATATAGAATCCACAAACTGCAATGCAGCTAGAACTCAGGTCTTTGTCTTGTGTTATCAAAATGGGAGGGAGTAACCTCCAAAACTCAAGTTCTTAGCATGGTGCTAATTGTCCCTCACTGCCTGTAAATAATCCTAATTTGTTCTTATTTTCTGGAATGGGTGGGAAGAATTTCCATGCCCAGGCTCTTAGAAACCTTTACCCTGTAGGTGCCGGATGGTTCTGTGGTGGCTTTAGTGTCCAAGCAAGTGACAGCCTATAATGCAGTGAATAACTCCACCGTCTCCAGGACTTCAGCAAGTAAATATGGTAAGATCTCATCAGATGTAAGGGGTGAGAAGTAGAAACATCCAGAGTGCGTGTGGTCAACAAACGGTGTTGACTGTAGGTAGATGACCAAGTCAGCTGACTATTGGGGGAAACAGCCAGGATGGGACAGGGGTAACTAGTCCTAATTGCTAGCTCTGAGGGATAAGCATATACTTTATCTGCTTGCAAAAAGGAATGCAGGACTTGGAGTAGCTGCACTGGTAAAGTGCTTGCCGTGCAAACATGAGGATCTAAGTTCTATCTCCAGAACCCAGGCAAGCGTGCCAGGAATGGGGGTACATGCTTGTAATCTTACCTCTGAAGAAGTGGAGAAAGTGGATACCTAAAGCTTACTGCTAGCCAGTTTAGTCTAATGGTTAGCTCCAGGCCAGTGAGAGAACCATCTCAAAAAGCAAGAGGGATACACATATGAAATGACAGGCTCTTTGAAACCTGTAGGTTTCTATGAACAGGTACCCTAGCCAAAATGGAACTCTGGTTTCCATATATGTAAATAAATATACACACACAGGTGGGGGAGGGAACCTAACCTTCATGAGGTCATATAGTTTTACTTTTTTCCATCATCTCACATCAAGTTTTCAATAATCTAGTGAATTAAATAATTATTATTTCCCTCTATTATTTCTATTAGTAAGTTATAGCTCAGAAGTGTAGAGATTGAATGATTGGTAAAGATCACACTATCATTATGCAGTGGCAGAAAAGGCAAGGAAGAGAAAGGGTGCTGCCTATAATGTCGAAGCTCCAGAGATGCCCGGTTCTGTCACCATCTATGTGCTTGGTGTCACATGATCACCCTGAGCAATGACATTTTTGTTGTAAAGCAGGAATTAGGGGAAAAAGACATACATCACCAGTCATTTTGGATGATAAAGGTTAACATAGGCTACAGACAGGCATGATAGCACCTCGTCTTTTGCTTGTCTGTTCCCATTTTACCATAACTCAAAATAGAGGAAGGGTAGATGAAGTAAGTGGGAAAAATTGGTTGGGGCCAGAGTTGGTTGGAGAAGAACAGCTGCCCTAGCCAAGACTTATTAAGGAACGCAGGTTACCTGCTCTTACACGTGCTGTTAATTGGCCACACGCGCTACAGCACGCACGAGAGGAAAAGTGTACAAGAAGCACAAGCTTGTATTTCTGCAAATTGAATAATTAAGGGCTGACTCAACGCCAAGTACAGGAGTCAGCGCGGCACGAGTGGGTAGAATTGGCTACAGTTAATTCCTGGAGGTGGTGGGAAAGACTGTGCCACATGGAGCTGCAAAGCAGCAACGCCAGCCAGTGGCCTCGGCTTGGGAGAGGAGCGTGCTGTGAACTGTTGGCTCCAGGACTGTAGAGACTTACTCTTAATGGGCCGCTGCACTCTTTACGTGGACAGAAAACATGATCCGGTACACGGGCAGTCCCGACAGCCTCCGTTCCCGGACACCCATGATCACCCCTGACCTGGAAAGTGGGGTCAAGCTGTGGCATCTGGTGAAGAACCATGAACATGGAGACCAAAAGGAAGGGGACCGGGGAAGCAAGATGGTGTCTGAGATCTATCTGACAAGACTGTTGGCCACAAAGGTATGTGACGGGAGAGGAGGGTGCAGGGAATTTGTGGTCACAGGAAGGGCCGTCATCTGCCATAAAAACACTGGGCTTGAGGGCTGAGGAGGTGGCTCAGACATTAAAGAGCTTGCCACGAAGGCACGAGAACCCAAGTTTGATAGCCTCAAGTCCTCATTAAGAAGACAGTCTACGCCAGTGCCTTGCTCGTGCTAGGGAGGCTGAGAGAGGAGACTGCCTAGAGTGTGCTGGCCAGCCACATAGCAAGCTCCAGCAAAGCTCTTGTCTCAAAAACCATGGAGAGAGATGGAGAAAGACACTCACGGTCAACCTCTGGTTTTCACATGTGCACACACATGCACATACACAAGCATACATGCATTCCTATATACTAAACAGACATGTAATTGCTAGCACGGGTGCTCAGTATACACCAGGCCCTTCTGTTGACCTCTCGCATCGGGCACTGCCAAGAGCCCAGAGGTGTGAAGGGACTGAACTGCTGGATCCTCTTCAACCTGTCGCTCTGGGGATATCCCAGCAGACATGAATTGGCCCGCAATCTAAAGTTTTCTTCCCGCTTTCCTCAGTACCCAGTCTCGGCTACCAGCACTCTACCTCTCTCCCCATCCCCCACCATTCCTTAGGGAAGAAACACTTTTTCTCGGGGGTGCCATGTCCCATCACTAAGGCTGGAAACGGGCTGTATCCGTAGCTTTGCCAATGCTATTTCTAATCCTGACACCGGGGATTATCCATGCCTGCAGTTCTAGTCTTTCTCTTCAGAGTCTGGGTTCTCTAGCCTCTCTGTAGACCCAGATGGTCATTTAGCCAGGGTGGATAGTGGCCAAACAGAACCAGCAGATTGTATTTGTCAGCTCTGACCAAGCATACTCATTAGCATTTTAGGAATGTGATACAATAGGGCTGGCAGAGATATAAAACCAAACCCTGTGGCTGGCAGAAGAGAGTTTTGGCCCTTGTCCTGTGTCTTCTGTCTGTGGTTTGTGCACAGAGGAAAAGTAGAACTCCCAGGGAACCATGAGGGGAGATCTGATGCAGTGTCTTCCCCTCCTCCCACCCCCAGGCCCTGATGTCATGTTCAGCAGAGATGTAGAGCACTGACCTCGCTTGGTCTGTCCCTGAGGTAGCTTTTCAACCCATCCTCCCACCCCCAGATTAGATCTGCCTAGCCTGGGCTGCATCTGAATGTCCCCTTCCCCAGGGTACACTGCAGAAGTTTGTGGATGACCTGTTCGAAACCATCTTCAGTACAGCCCATCGTGGCTCCGCCCTCCCCCTAGCCATCAAGTACATGTTTGACTTCCTTGATGAGCAGGCTGATAAGCATGGCATCCATGACCCACACGTCCGCCATACATGGAAGAGCAACTGGTAAGTAAAGGGGGGAAGGGCACATCTGCAGAGGCCGGTGACCTGCCCAAACAGGGAGGCAGGCTTTCCAGAGGTGAGCTGGCCACTGTGTACCTGCTAGCAGAGTCTCTACTCAACCTCAGGCTCTGACCTTCCCCATTGTCTCACTTCCCTTTCCTCTGTCTTTGTACCTTTTTTTCCAGCCAGTTGTTCACTCAACAAACTATGCTAATCCAACAAACTAAAGGTCATAAATACCACCACAGCCAGGCACTGTGGAATCCAGCTACTTCCTGGGTATGGGGCAATATGAAGAACCAATACTGAGGCTCTTAGATTATTTAGGGTCCCTGCCCTCAGGAAACCAGCAGGTAAGGATATGCGATAAGAGACACAGTTGTCTGTATACATGGACAAATACTAGCATCGGAAATGCATGTGTTGGACAGGTCAGGAGGATCTTGAGGCACAAGCAGACGGTGCCTGGCTGAACAAGGAACATTCCAACCCCACCCAATAAGCTTATCTTTTCCTTCCCAAACTCCTGTCCCAAAGCTGCCCAGAGTCACACAGTGTTCCCTGGAGGACACGGGATTTTCTAACTATTGACAACACTCCAAGCCATCTAACACACAGTATCCTCCCCACCATCTGTATGGAGCGAGTATTTCATTTGAGGTTGAAGCCACAAGGCCAAGCATCAGTATTCAACACAGGATGCAGAACCTTGAAGAAATGGGGCTCAGTAAATATTGATGAGGCACAGACAGTGATGGCCTGCTTCAGAGTTCTCCCTGCAGCAGAGCTCACCGATGTTCATCCTCCAGAACAGAATCTCTATTGCCTTTAGCGGCCCCCTGTCAAGGCCACTCTTCCCCAGCTGATTCTTCTGAAGCAGCATGGACCTAGTGCCCAGTGCTATGACTGTGAGGGTTTGCCAGGCTCTAGGGCACAAGCAGGCAAGCTGAAGCCCACCCAGGAACCAGACCTGGAAACCGAGAAGGCAGCTTGGGTATCAGCTTTTCTCCTGGACATTCCGCTGCCTTTCCCTCTTCCACTTGCAGGGGATCACTAGCCCCCAAAGAGGCTCAGGCGTACAGCAGATTCCTTATCATCCTTCTAAAGCAGGGCCCCTAGAACCTGGGTTCCATTCTGTGTAGCCACTCTGGTGAGATAGATTCCTCCTCTCTGAGTCCTGTCTGTGTGACTCTTTGGCGGCGTCTGAGGGGCAGCAGCCACCTCCAAGTCTACATCACTCTGATGAGTCTTTCCCTAGTGTCAGCCACCTTCAGATGGGACAGATGCTCCACTAAGCCAGCCTATTGGTGTTGGCCAGGGAGGCTCCCTCCCAGGTGGCAGCCTCCTTTCTGAGTCATCCAAAGGATGCAGATGCTGCCTAGAGACAAGGACCAGGAAATGGAAGGTCCAGGAAATAATCACACTGCACTTACTGTAGGAAGAATGATACCAGCTTCAAGTCCTTACTTAGAAGAGCATCTCTTCTTTCCCTGCCTTGATCCTCTGGTACCAGGGACCATACGCAGTTAGAAATAATCAGCTCTGTCTGTGACTAGAGTTCATCATCCCTGTTGAGGGCATTGTCTCTTTTTTCCTGACTCAAGGTGTGACTTGCCTGCCCCTCCCATCCCTCCTTCCCCAGTTCCCTACAGGTTCTCTGTTAAATAACACTCCTTCCCAGTTAGCCAGAGTGGCTGTAATCAGCCGGAGATGCGCATCACTGCTGATGTTAATAGCATGCTAATATTTCATTAGGCAGGAGCTTCAGTGGTGGCTCTGCTTCCTGTGTGGTGCACCTGCCTCACTGCTGGTTTAAGGGACAGGGAAAAACAGTTACACCACCACAGGGTTCCCAGCTCCTCTCAGCCGAGTGGGACAAAAGGAAATGAAGGAAAACTTGAATGGGAAAATGAACTGGAAGGGGAACTAAATCTCTTATTCCGAGCTCCAAGCCCAGAGACCATGACCACCTTTTAGAAAGGTTGGGATGCTATTGTGGGCCCTGGTACCCATCTGCTGCCACTCCGTCTGTTTCCTGCCCTAGATTCCTGGTGATGAAGCAAATGACAGACACCAAATATTAGCAAACCCTAGTGTGCCTGCCCCAACCCTATGTGACACTCATTGTAGAGACTTAACAAATGCTTGTTGATTGACTGGCATCTGCGGACGGCAGGTCTCCCTGCACTTATGGCGTATGTTGTTTGTATGATACAGATTGGCCACTGGCAGATAGAACCAAGAGCAACAATATTGGATCTGGTGCCTTGAAATAATGTAATTCAAAGATGTTAAGCTCTAAGAGGCAAGCCAAACACATGCGGGCATTGTCACTATCACCAGCCGTGAGCACAGCCACCAAAACAACAATAAAACATCAGGGAAAGAGGCAGGAGGCAAAGAGGTGGGAGCAGAGAGGAAGAAGAAAGCAGTGCCCGCGCTATGCCCCTCCTTACTGGCAGCTCAGCAGGCTGGTGGAAGCTGCAGTGCTAGACTGGCAGGCGGAACACAGCCCATAAAGGTGTGCTGCAGACACTCCTCCTGCAGGCCTTCTGCCTAGTGCAGTGACCACAGAGTCAGGCCACAATATGAATTTCTCATTGTCGCTATGTGTGCATGCCCTACCTGTAGTGCATCTAAGGAACGCACCTATGCAGTGTTTTAAAATTAACCGAGCACGGACCTGGGGATGTTTGAGCTCTAGGTTTGATTCCCCAAATCACATAAACTGTGTGTGGTGGTACACACATGAACTCCAGTACTTAGGAAGCAAGGGCAGAGGATCCTCAGCCCCACAATACATTAAGGACAGTCTGGGCTACATGAGATCCTGCCTCAAAATGGGAAACAGGGAACTGGGAAATGGTTCAGTTGGTAAAGTGCTTGCTGTGGCTGCACAGGACGTGAGTTCGATCCCAGCACCTGTACAAGAAGCTGGCCATGGTAGTGTGCTCTTGTGAGTTGGCACTGGAGAGACCGAGGCAAGGGGGTCTTTGAAGCTCTCTGGCCAGCCAGGTAGGCCTAGTCAGTGAGCTCTGGGCCAGTGAGTGACCCTGTCTCAAAAAAAACTATCTAAACAATTGGAGGTGGATGGCTCTGGGGTGATGATAGTAGAGGTGACCCCAGCCTCCACATGCACAAACCCACAAGTATATCCCTCCCTTCCTACACTAACACACTCACAGAATGGCAACAGTGAGAAGCAAGCTCATCAAGTGTGCCCTCAAAGAAGGCTCTGCTGGGGCTGCTGTCTGTATCGATTTGGAGCCTAGTTCAGCCCAACATTTTCTGCCCTCAGTGGGGAAGTGTGTGCGTTTGGCTGCGTTGCCTTCCTTGCAACCCTAGAATGCAGGATTCCTGAGGGCACAGGATGTGGCCCCGTCCTTGTATTTCCTGTTGCTAGCTGAGCTCTTGGCAGGCAGTAGGTTCTGACTGGAAGACAGGAGGGAGGGGAGGGGATGTTGTGGGGTAGATAAGGGATTGGTGCTACGCGGTAGCCTGGTGACAAAATGGTCACACCTACCCCCTACGCCAGTTCCTTCCCAGGCAGGAAGTAGCCTATGGCACTAGACATGAAGCAAGGGTGTGACTTCTTCCAAATTATCAGTAAGCAGTCAGATGCAAAAATCTACGCTTACCAACGGGATGGTCCCAGCAGTAGGCAGATAGGAACAAAGACTTTAATTCTGCTTTGTAGTATGCACATGGCTTACTCCTTTGCCAAAAGGAAAGTACAGTGTCCCACATCACAACTCGGTATCAAGTTCTCTCAAGTTCCTCCAGTGGTACATCTCTAGGTGAACCCCACCTGACCCCAGTCTTGCTGATTTCCTGTATGCTGGATAGACCTACCCCACTGCCTGTACCCTTTACTTTCCTTACCCTTTACAGCAGTCACAGATGGCTTCTAAGCTCTGTGGACTGTGACCACCGTCTTATACCCCACTGCCCCGCCACTCCTGACAAGATGCTTCTTCCCTCCTCACAGCCTGCCCTTACGGTTTTGGGTGAATATGATCAAGAACCCTCAGTTTGTGTTTGACATCCACAAGAACAGCATCACGGATGCCTGCCTCTCTGTGGTGGCCCAGACCTTCATGGACTCCTGCTCCACATCGGAGCACCGGCTGGGCAAGGACTCCCCCTCAAACAAGCTGCTGTACGCCAAGGACATTCCCAGCTACAAGAACTGGGTGGAGAGGTGAGTATGACCCATGGAAACCTGGGAGTGTCTGTCTGGAGCAGAAAGCAGGCTGATGCTTCCAGACTAGTCACTGTCACAGCTGTTCCTGCAGCTGGAACACCCACAGCTCATGGCCTCCACACTGAAGCAAGCACTGGGAATTGTAGCAGAGCTTATCAAGTGACCTATATGGAACAGCATAGATCTTAGTGACCATAGTATCCTTTAGGTCCAGAGGGAGATGTGCTCCCTGAATCCCACCCCCCATACGTATATCTAACACCACACACATACATGTAGAGCATATGTAACGTATACATATACCATATACACATGCATTCACAGTGTTCTATGCATGTACAGGTACCATGATCCCATGCATACACTGTGTATACATGAAACCACAATATATACATACACATATCTGCATGCCATCCATGTTTGTTCACATATATACCATACACACAGTACACATGCATGCATGCATAACATACATCTTCCCATAGTTCCTCCCACACCATCCTTTTCCCAGCCCTCATCCCACTTCTGTCTCTACGTACCTTGTCACAGTAGTGTGGTAACCCCCAAATGCTCCCAACCTTTACTCTCCCAGTTGGGTTTTTGCTTGTGATGAAGTTTGAGAGGAGAGCTTTTTGCATTCCTCAGAGCCGTCGACTGCTGTCCTGACTTCACTGAGAGAACCCAATTGTCCATTCTCCTGCAGCCGCCTGTGAGCAGCTACCATTTGTACTGTGTCACCAGTAGCAGTGGACCCTACTGTATCAGCCCTGCCTTCTCTTGGTTGTTTTGTTGTTACTGTTTGTTTAAAGACTACTTTTTCATATTCCTTGTGACATTTTCTACATGAATATCATGCCTTGCTTTTATGCACTCCATTACCCTCTGATCTCACACACACACACACACACACACACACACACACACACACACACCTTCCTGTGATTTTAACCCTGTCCCTAGTAACATGACTCTCACTCATTTACTGTGTGCAGACTTTGTAGGAGCGGAGAAGAGCCGCTGTTGGCCCACTAGGGACCACAGCAGGGTATGGCATGTACTGAATGCAGTGTAGCATGAAGAAGGTGATTTGTAAGCATTTAAATACACTTTCTAGGGAGCCCACGTGGTCTGCCATATACCTACCACTGGTTATCAAGATCTCTGGCTTTAGATATAGGTGAAAGTAAAGCTGGCCCTGGAAGCAGCTCTGAGGGGAAGGTGGGCCGCTGGTTTCTCACACATGCACCCACGAAGCTGACATGGATGGGGAGGCTGGGCAGCTGGGTTCTTACGCATGCACCCACGAAGCTGACATAGATGCATTTGTGTGCTTTACTCTGGGTGCACAAGGGAAACACTAGACTTGGCCCCTTCTAGCATCTCTCAGATCTTAGTGTCTAACAGGACCCACAAGCCGGAGTTGGAAGGATCAAGGAGTGAGGTCTTCATTCCTCCGGGTCTGGGGGACATCAGTCATCCATTCCCAGAGGCCTCTGAAAGCCACATTCGAAGGCATCACAGCATGAGGCTCAAACTGACGTTGTTCCTGTCTGTATTTTCATCTGCTTACCATCCCACTCAGACTCATGAACATGGAAGAATCCAGGACCATTCTTTCCCTGAATAGCAACTCCCTGAGCTCTGTCTGATGTGCGGCTCCAGGGGCTGGCATCCCACTAAGTTGGGCAAAGCTCAGCAAGAAAAGTGAACTAAAGCCATGGCTGTAACCCAGCCTTTCCTTGTCAGAGCAATGCCAGTCAGCAGTCCAGGTTGCCAGGGCTGGCCAGTCCTGGTATGGGGAAGGAGGAGAGCTTTCAGAGCGTCTCTGAAGAGGGGACTCATTGTAGGTAGAAATTCTTTAAGTTCAAGAAGGGGGTCAAGGCTGACCTTTCTGTTCTCCGTGTGCAGCCAGCGGATGAGAACACTTGTTTGGAGTTCACTGTCAGGGCTTTCTTGCATTCTTAGCCATCGGTAAGGCATTTCTGCTAAAGGCCCAACATGAAGGCCAAGCTTTGCAGTGGGAAGAGGCAATTGTATGCATGGCAGAGAAGACTCCATACAGGGTCATGGTCAGGCCTCGGGGTGGAGCAGACTGACTAGCTGTGGGCTGAGCAGAGCCTCGGAGGGGATGGAAGCATTAGCTAAGCTCTGCAGAGAGAATGGCACCGTTTAGCGGCAGGCAGCCTGGGGCTGAGCACATGGTAGAAAGCCGGTAACGGAGTTATCTGTACCCACTTGCCTCCACCCATCTAGAGCCTCCAAAGATAAAGCCATGCAGTTGATCCACCCAGGGGTTGACTGAGCACCACAGACATGCCCTGGTCCAGACCAGTCTCTTCAGGGTAAAGGGGAGTACGATAAATGAGAAAAGGGGGAACCTGGAGGCATATCAGGCAGAAGACTGGAAAGCACATCAGCTGGCTGAAATCAGCTTCAGATGAGAAAGTCCCAGTCTCTGTTCTCACCGTCTCCACTCTTATTCTTCCAACCCTCTACAGCATTTCTGTTATCTCTTCTCTCTCTCTCTCTCTCTCTCTCTCTCTCTCTCTCTCTCTCTCTCTCTCACACACACACACACACACACACACACACACACACACACACACATACACACACACACACACACACACACACTCAAAGTTTTCCTAAATATTCTCTTTGGAGAAATGCCTTACTCAAGCACCCTGCAGGAGACAAATGATTACAAGGGACAGACACCAAGCATCTTCTGTTTCTGGCGTGGAAAGGGTCCTTTCTGTGTGCAGACAGTCATCATCTCTAGCCTAGGCTACTTGCCCCTCAGGAACCGTGAGGGAGCCCTGCTGTTTGTAAGATGCCTGACAGTCTCACAGGCGGGCATCAGGAGCAGCAGGAGCAGCAGGGGCCTTCACTTCTGTTATGTCCTCTCTGTGGGAACCTGAGCTTTCCATCCTACACCGAGCCTGGTTTTCTGTGGATGACAGCGTAGAACCAAGTGGACCAAAGCATTGAGCACAGCCATGTTCCATGAGCTGTTTGGCCATAGTACTGAAAGTGAGAGAAATCACTGCTCACGCTTTTCAGGAATAGAACCACAGAGATAACTTTTCCTTGGCGAGCCTACCTGGCTTGGTGGTCACAGGATCCGCGAGGGCACAGTGGCACAAATCTTGGCAACGACAAGGTCGGGACCTGCTAGTGAAACCTCCGTGCTTCTGCTGTAAAGTGGAATGTTGGCATTTATTGGATCCAGATATATTTTATTAGTGGCAATGAAGGGAAACACCTGCTGGCCTACAGTACCTAGAACATCACTAACTCACCCAAACCCTGTGTATTAGAGGACTGAGACGTGTGCTTTGGGGTGGAGCCTGCCTTGCACATAACAATGTCTTCTAGGGTGAAGGAACGGAGATGGAGCAGGTCAAGAACACAAGGGCTATGGGTTTCTGGGGACCGGAATTCGGTGTGAGGGAACATTGGGAAGGGCAGGAGAGAGTCCAGATGAGCCAGGGGCAGCACATCGTCTAAATGTCAAGTACTCCCTGAAAAGACTCATCATCCAGCCTATGACTTATTATCACCTAGGCAGCAAGCCGAAGGCCAAAACCTCCTTGCCAGACACAGCAAGATGGCATTCAACAGGCAATGGGTACCATGTCTGCTGCAGGGCATGGGTTTTTAAGTTTCCTTCCGCAGGAGTTTCCGTCTGACCACGCCCTTCCCTGGCCAGAGACCAGATCTTTCCCTTCCCTGAAATGCAGTGGCAATCCCAGCAGACTGTGGCCCAAGGCAAGCAGCCATCTCTGCTCTTACCTTCCTGAGAAGATTCTGGTCACAAATTAAGCTGTCATTCACTGTAGGCCCGGAGCTGGTGGCTAGTGGAGCCCTAAAACACATTTATGACAGTCTGTCACCCAAGTACTAGAAACTGTTGGGGACAGGGAGAAGTTAGGGAAGTGGCAAGGGGATAGGGGCAGGGGTACCCTGTCAGGACAGTGAGGGATATACTCAGAGAAAGACACAGAGCAGGAACAGTGACACTATAAGGTCACCTTGTGAAGGAAGCCTGAGTCCTTGGGCTCTGAGAGTCAGGATTCAGGAAACCTTGAAGGAGCTTCCCTCCTTAAACCCCACACTGACACCTCACCTGCCTTACCTTGTTCCTGCCCTGGAGTCTCTTCTCCCTCCCCAGATTCGGATGCCAATTCTGTTCCTCATGCTGCTGGCTGTAGCCCTTCAGCCCAGGCACTTGGTGTAACACGGGCCAGCAACCACAACCACAGGATTCGCCAGTGACTCCCCATCTTTCCAGTTGTCTTTATTTCCTGCGGCCTACAACCCTAAAGCACATTGTAGAGGATGAAAAGGTGGCTGTGTTAGGGGCACAGGGACCTCTTACTTCCTCATTAGGAAACTGTGCGTCTCTCCTCTGGAGGGGGACTTGGAAGTCTGATGCATAAAATGTCAAATTGCAGAAATTAAAAATGTAAATGCTGGCATCTAATTAACCAGTTGACAGCAGTGCACAGCTGCAAGTGACAGTGACTGATTGCCTTCTGCCAGCCTCTCTCTCCCAGCAGCCTCCACCCTCTCTCTTAACCTCCAGAGAGCACAGGCCATCAGAGAAGAGCGACTGTTCAGACGAACCATGCAGCCCTGTTAGAGAGGCACAAGGCATGCTGGGACCCTGTGTCAGGAGCTGGGAGCAAAGTGGATTCTCTGGACCGGAAACCCTCTGACTCCCGGTTCTTCTCTGTCCACCCTCCCATACCTTTCTCTCCTCCCTCAGCATCTTCTGTATTAGAGCTGCAGAGGGCTCTCCCGGGCTGTGACATGGAAGTCTAGATGGGACATTACCATGATCACTAGGTGGTCACAGCGTAGGCTACCATCTCTTGGAGCTTCCTGTACAGTCTCTGTGTGTAATTCCAGCTCCTGTCTGTCTCCCTCCCCCACAGGTATTATTCAGACATTGGGAAGATGCCAGCGATAAGTGACCAGGACATGAACGCATACCTGGCGGAGCAGTCTCGGATGCACATGAATGAGTTCAATACGATGAGTGCTCTCTCAGAGATCTTCTCCTATGTGGGCAAATACAGTGAGGAGGTAGGCTTTGCCCCGCCCCGCCACACCTATACTGGCAGAGATGGGCCTTTTCTGAATGGGTCAGGCATGGAAACCCTATGTATCTGTCATGGGAATTCTACCTTCTAGGCCTAGAACAGCACCGTGAGAAGAGGGCACCGAGGGTCATCCGCTCTGTGTATCTGCAACAACTCCTCAAATACAAAAACCTGTCCTGATTTTTCTCTCTACCCCTCGCCCTAGGACCAAACCCTAGGGCTCTATCATGTTTTCTTTGGAGATAGTCTCCATAAATTCGAAAGATTGATCTTGAGTTCAACTCTGTACCCCTAGACCCCAGCCTGGCCTTGAACTTGCCTCATGCCCCAACCTTCCAGAGTTTCTAGGAATACAGTTTGCCCCATCAGACCAGCTTGCTTTCTCTCCATTATTGCTTTCTAATTTTTTTTTTTTTAAATTTCCTCTCTGATCTCATTCTCTTTGAGCAAAGACTTCCCCAGTGTTATGGACGGCATAGTTTGTTATGGCGTCCGGTGGAGCAGAACAGAAACAGAGTGGAAGAGGATGGAGTCAAATAGAAGAGAGTGAAACAGAAGAAGAGAGTGGAATAGGAGGGCAGAAAAGGGGTGGAAGAGAAGGGGGCTGAACCAATAGAAGAGGATGGTGTGCATGGATGATTTATCATTGTCTTCCCTAGCTGGAAAACACTACCTGGGTAGCTGCCACTGAGGATGCTGCCTTTGTTCTAGTTAGTACAGTGGTGCTATGGGAGTTGCTTAGCTGTGCAGGTGCGGACCGAGTGGTTCAGGATCCGGAGTCCCTGAACCATAGCTTCCTTCTTGCAGCAGAAGGTCGTACCAAGAGCTGAAGCCAGTGACCAGGCTGTTTCTCCCCTCACAGCTTTGTCACCCAAGTAGTTTAAGAACCCTGCTAAAGGACCCCAGCAGGCACACAAAACCCAATGTCCTTCAGGCCACAGACAGCATATTCTATGGACCTCATGCTGACAGAAAGCAACAGTGAGTCCCTTAGGGGAAGGACCCTGCTGTCAATCTGCAGGCCAGTTGTGGTCCAGGAAACAGTGTTCCTGTTTGCAGCGGGCAACTTAATAAGGATGTCCTGTGAGACAGCACTGCAAGATTCCTGCTTCATTCACCCTTCACCTATGAGACCTATGATGTCTACTTTTAGCAGTAAAGGACAATTCCTCACCAACTCCGTAACCATGATATCCCCAATTTAAAAAATTCATTAACTAGTCATGAAATCCAAAGCCCAAGGAGCCTCCAAGTCTCCCTAAGCTCCTCCAGCAGTTTCTGCTCTCCTATCCTAAAGACCAGAGAACACCCCACCTTGCTTGTCTGGTACCTCCTGTGGGACAGACCTTTTGCCTGGGGTGCTCATGTGTGTGACCTGGCATTTTTCACTGCACCCAAGCAAAGCAGGTGTAGATTATAGAAAGGAAGCATCTTCAGGAACATCATGTTTCACCCCAGGTCACCAGACTGGCAACTGACAGAGCAATGGTTCAATCCAGCATGTCCTGAGTCTCTGGAAAAATCCCAGAAACTTTCCCATGTACAGTGCAATTGCCCATCATTGCCTTTTATCAACCACCTGACCTCAGAAATGGGTAGCCACTATGTGCCAAATACCAAATACCAAGTTCAACTTACAACCTTATCCCTTTAGGGATATTTGGCTTTTAACAGACAAAGTTAAGCCAACCGGCTTTCTAAATGTGGATATTTTGGGCCTCAAGGAGCTGTTGGGAAAGCACGCCTTTATTTTGGAAGGAAAGGTAGGATTTGTTGTTAATGGAAAAGCATATTCTGCTCCCTCTGAGCATTTCACTTTTGCACTGGCTATGGAACTTCCCAGATACCATGGAGATTGTACGTGACAGAGGATTTTCCGCATAGGCATATGCAGCAAAGCTGTCTCTCACAGACAGTGGAATGCACACATCACCCAGATGTGACAGTGTTGGTGTCTGGTGACATGGTGCTCATATGCCTCTCACCTCTCTGTACCTGCGTCACTCAGGGATGCTGGCTTACACAACAGTATCAGTAGTAGCAGGAACACTAATACCCTGACAATATCCGTACCGTCTTTGTGTACCGTAGAAACACAGGCACATATACCCAGACTAGTAATCTTTCATTTTTGATCCTTCCACAGATCCTTGGACCCCTGGACCATGATGACCAGTGTGGAAAACAGAAACTGGCTTACAAACTAGAACAAGTCATAACCCTCATGAGCTTAGACAGCTGAGAACTGTCCTTCCAGGGCCATCCTGGAGGGAGGGACACACCAAGCCGTGCCTCAGTCTAGATTATCATCTTTACCAAGTGCAAGTTCCAACAGGCATCAGCAGCAACCCCCAAGCAGCGCCGTCTCCCCTTTCATTTCTCTGCCTCTTCTGTCTCTCCCTCCTTCTGGAGGCCCAACTCTTTCAGTTGCTCTGCCAGTGGAATTGGACCATGTCACTGAGCCTCCATCAGTTTAGGGATGGCCAGGCCACAATGAGGGACCTGACCAGATCTCAGGGTCAGACTCCCTCCCAGCTGCTCCTGGCCCCATGCATCAGTGGCAGAGCTCATAAGGGATGTGGAGCTGAGGACAGAACATTCCTATGCTGCTACTTCACATTCTGCTTTGGCAATCCCTACTGTGGTCCGAAACCTGGCTCTGGGAAGCAACTGTGAGCTCAGTATTATCTGAAGTAGGAGGCATCACTTGGATCTCCTTTTCTCCACACTCAACAAGAAGCCAGGCAGTGGGCCTGGGTGCTTTGTAACTGAGATCAAGGCCTTGCCTCCTACTGATGTTGGACTGGGGACCAGTGGAAGTTTAAAGATGCTCTCTCAGGGGCCGCTGCCTACCTATATGATGTCCAGCAGCCTTCTGTCCCCTTCCAATATCCTTGGAGGCCTTTCAAATATCCATACAGACCTTCCTCCCCTACCTGTGAAAAGTCAGACAGGGGAAGGCTAACAGTTACATTCCACCATGGAGATGCTCCTACATCATCTAATCTGGTTCCTAATAGCAGAAATGTACCATGGAGAGAGAGAAGAGTAAAAAGAATATCATCTATGCCAGAAGCAACAATGAATTATTCTCTGTTCACCCCAAGTTCAAATGCATCATGACCATAGTCAAAGGTCCATTGCCAGAGCCTTGTGTGTTATCTAGAGAAGGCATCTCCATGCTCCTTTGTCGCCATCACCGTCACTCACCGTGAAATGCAGAGTGTATCTAGGAGATTCTACCTCCAGCCGTCTCCAAGGCTTCATCCCCACTGTCTTTGAGAACTCAATAGGCGGCAGCAGAATCTGGTGCCATTGCTATGCAGATGACTTTGTCACTGGAATGTCCAGACCTCTGTGGGAATTGTTTCATCAACATTTCAGCTGTCTCTTCAGTGGTTCTTTCTCCTTATCCTTCCTGAAGTCATCCACCATTGGAAGAAACATACTTACACACAGCCTCACCAAGATGAAACAAGATGCCAGCAACTTCAGCCAACAGCTTGTGCCTGGAAGGGACTGGAGAGCTGATGGATATGGAGAACAGTGCATACCACTAAACCATGGCCTTGGCATTTATGTCTCCACTGTGTCCTTCCATTGTCGGATATTCCATTTTGTTTTAGCCAGACAGGCAGATGTGTGCTTGGAAATGTACCAAGTGGTTATGCCGAGAGGTGGTCTACTGACGGGTCCTGGAACCTACAGTCTTGAAGAGATCTTAAATACTTGGTGATCCAGTCTCTACCATAAGCAAGAATCTCATTTGGCAGCTCTGGCTTGTCATCCCACACTCATGGAAACAAGAGGCACTGGAGAAGGTGGTGTCAATCTCATCCCACAGTCTCGCCTTCTTTCATCCTCCATGCATTGCTTGCGATTATTTTCTATCACTAAATGAGCACTTGTAAGGACACTGAGTCCCTTTGCATATGAGGGAACAGGGTTGGGGGAGGCACCTAGGAAACAGTAGGAAACATGCAAAGATTTCTAATCCCATGAAGAAGGATGCTGAGACAGTCCCCTTCTCTGTCCCCTGGTTCATCTGTCCAGTCTTCAATGTCAGGATACTTCACTGAGTGGTAACATATGTGGCAAGAACATTCTTCTATCCACCGGAAATCAGGATGTTACCTACCAAGGCTGAACTGTGGTGACTCAGAGCAGAAAGCCCCATGTGGCACTGCTGTAGAAAAACAGCAAAGATGCACCAATGTAGCAAACAGGAGGAGGAGGCTGGGAAAAGATGCATTGGAGTTGGGGAGGGGCAATGAAAAACACCACCAACAAAAACCAAAGGTTTTGGCAAATCAACTGCCAAGTGGAGACATGTAGAATTTCTATCACCACGTATTGTGTTCTTCCATGAAGCTACAGGACCTGGCAGGCTTTAGGGTGCATGGGGGGTTAGGCTGAAGGAATACCTCAGCTGCAAAGGTCTTTTTACACACATGAAGGGTTGGGGAGAAGAGAGACAGGAACCTATTTAATGCAGACTTGCAGACAGAAGGAAGCTGTGTGTGTGTGTGTGTGTGTGTGTGTGTGTGTGTGTGTGTGTGTGTAGATGCATGAGCAAGAGAGATTTGAGTTTTAAGTTTTGCACAGTTAGAAAAATATGAACAAGCAGCAAAAGAGCTAGTGACTTTGCTGCCTTTTTTTAAAACTGGATGATTTTATTATTATTATTATTATTTTGTCGGTACAGAATTTTTTTTTGTCATTTTTGTTACAAGCAAAACTTCAAACACCTCAGAGAAATACACATATCAGGAAAAAAGAGGCCAGGGCAGTCACATGTCCTGCGTCTCCTCGTTTCTCTTGAGGTGGGGGCTTTAGTTAAATATTTTACTTTAATTGGTGATGTGGGTTATTTCTGGCGCGTCATAAGGTCCCTGTGGCCTGCTTGGGAAACTCAGAAGTTGTAGCCCATCTTGCCTGTAAAAACCTCTTTTTGCTGCTTGTTTGTTTGTTTACTTTCCATATCTTCCATTTGATTTTTTGGTGCAAGTGTGATACATTTAGAAGCAAGTATAGGCAATGTTATCCAAAATCTGTCAAATCCTCCTACATATTCCTATCCAACTCCCCCTTGGGATTTTTCTTGTTCCTCTTAACAGCCAGAGCCCCTGGGGGTCTGTGAGCTTCCAGAGAATCAAGTCAGTAAAGCCAGGGCATGCAACACTGTGGTGCCTTGACCTCTTTCCAGAGGTCATTTGCAGGGTGTTACAGATTTGTCAATGATGGAACCTTTATTTATGTCCCAGAGTTTGTTCAGAGGGTATGTGGTGGGGGTGGGGTTGGGAATAACTAGTCTCTCTCACCTCCCATCCACCTCTAAATCCTCCTGTTCCCGTTCCTGACACTACTGGTCAAAATGGTACTGATCACACATCCAAAATGTCTGGCCAAGTGAGGATTTGATTCTTGAAGGGAGATTAGCAGGGAGCTTGGTAGGGTTCTGAATGCAAAAGAACATGTAGAAGAAACCAAGGAAGGTATCTGGAGGTCGGTTGTTTCTCTGTGGCATATGTCTCTTTCGGTGCGGGCGTGGTCTGGCCATGTCTTCCTCCTTCCCTGAAAGGAGGCACCCTAATGTTTCTTAGTGCCGTGAAGTCAAGTTGGCCTTTGTGTCAGTTACTTCCTCAGGAAAAAAAAAAATACTTTCTTGCCTTCTTTCACTGTAGTTTTAAACTTGGGGACAGAGGATAAACAGAAGATTTCCCAGACCAGGGTACTCTGCAACCCTGTGTAACATGCATGGCCAGACCCGGCCCCTGGAGCCTCCATGTTGGGAGCCCATAGCCCTGGAGTAAGTTTCTGGTGCCTGGATGGGGGCGTATTTGGAATGATAAATACTTTTAATGAATCCTGCAGCTCAAGGTGGAGAGTATCCAAGGAAGCATGAACTGCTAACAAAGTCTTTCTATGCTCTCAGGCTGAACCCCTGCTTCCACTGGTTAATATTAATATAGTGCCCAGCTTGTCCACCACCCTAAGATTCTGAGGTGTTTATTTACCACCCCACACCCACACTCCCAAGTGAATATCTGTCTACTGACTATGCTCTACCCTGGCAGCTAGCTTCCTCCCTGTTCCTCCTTGAGCCTCCTGTATAAGGAGCACTCCCCAAGGCCAAGTACTGATTCTGATACAGGAGTTGCTCAGGACTTTAGTTTATTGGTAGTAAGTGCTGTCCCAGCCCAGCTTTGGCTGCTTCACTGAGTGATAGGGTCACTCTCCTCGCGCCAACACCCTGTGGGTGCTCCACTACAGAAGCCACAAGCAATGGCATCCCCAATAATCTCCAAGATGTGAGGCTCCGACACACTTTCCAGGACCTCAGGTGATGCTGCTGTGGGCCATCCTGGCCTAAGCACCTACGATTTTGATAGAAATAAGAGAGCCTCCTTCCCACCATCTCTCCTAGGACTTGCTGCCACTGATTTCACCATACAGCAACTCAATGCTCCATCTTGAGAAAGGCCAATACTCCAGCCATCAGGAACCCATTTTTTCTGATGGCATGGAATCAACTCAAGTTTCACGCTTGCAAGTGAGCAGCTGAGGTACCATTGCCGATGGAGGTAAATGGGCAGCTCCTGAGAAAGAGGCTGGGGCCTTGCAAGCTTCCCCTAAGGCTCTGATGGGGGCCACACCCTCTTTCCCATTTAGAAAGCAATCACTGCCGGAAACATTTCAAATCTTAGGAGAGACTTTATGTTGTTGCTTTACTACAGATCATTGCTCATCAATAATATTGCTTTTTATTAGAGGGAGCATCCGAGTTAAAAAAAAAAAAAAAAGCTAAGTTTTTTAGTTGTAAAGACAGACTGTCACTGTTAGCACCCGTTGGAACCCCTTGAGTAGACTGACGGCTATCAGAAAGCTGAGCAGAGGTCATGCACTATACCTCCTGGCAGAGATGGTGAGGGCTCTAAGCAGTGGGGTCTTTGGTTGAGGAATCTCACATCCCTCCTCCCTCATCCTTCCTCGGACTCCTATCTAGTCCTGCCTCTCTGAGCTGCCCCTGGAATTACTTAATCCTTCACATTTCTTCTCGGCTTCCTTCAAACTGCGCGGAAGCTCATTTTGTGGGGCCCAAGCTCCCTGTCCCCCATAACACAAAAACAAGTAGACACACAATTAGCCAGTTTCTTCCTCTTCTGCCCCTTTATTTTGTCTATATTTTTAAAGTTAAGACTCAAGCACACGTTGGAAGGGCTCCCTTATGAGAGTGGAGTTCAAAACAGAGGGTACAGTTAAGCAGCACCCCCAAAACACTTTGAAGCAGAGACCACTCCGGCAAACAGAACCAAGGAACTGTGCAGAGATCAGTTCGGCTCTATCCAAGCAAGAGGTGAAGATGGGCTGTGGCCTCATCTGTCCCTGTCCCTTCCCTGGCATTCTTGTCAGCCTGTTGGCTTATTAAACCTTCCGTTCTTTAAAAAAACAAAAGCTAGTTTACCTCAAAGAATTTTCCGTCCATTTGGAAATCAGTGACAGAGCTTGAGAACAGATGACTCTCCTACCTGGGCCTGGCGTCCATGGGTCACGTGATCTCAGCATGGTCCTGAGTTAGGTGCTGGGCCTGTTGTCCTTTGGGTCACGTGATTTCAGCGTGGTCCTGAGTTAGGTGCTGGGCCTGTTGTCCTTGGGTCACCTGATTTCAGCGTGGTCCTGAGTTAGGTGCTGGGCCGGGGTTCCTTGGGTCACGTGATCTCGGCTTGGTCCTGAGTTAGATACTCGAAGCAGGACCTGCGATGGGAAGGAAGGATTGTCTGCAGCCTTTCTCCCTGCTTAGCATGTAGGGAACAGCCTCTGTCTCTTCCATCAGGGTCTTGTCAAGTTACCATAGCAACCAGCAAATCCAGGTACCACAAAAGACAATGTCTCCAAGAACTGAGGTATGGGAGAGAGCACAGGGCTCTAGCTTGGTCAAAGGACCCAGAATTGAGCCCCAGATGCTAAGAGGGCAAAGGAATGAGAAATTGAATGGGGTGCATGAATGGGTTAAGCAGCTGCAGAGGCCTTGTGAGTCTGTGAAAGGCCACTGACAGAGCTAAGACAGATCACTCCTGTTTTCCCACTACGAACCCTTCTCCAGCCTGCCCCAACTCTATTCCAAAACTCTCACTTTGAATACTGACCCTTTGCAAGAAGAAAGCAAACTATACCTTTAGACAACAGTGTTACCCTGAGCCAAAAGGACAGGTGAATGGGATCTCTGGAAAAAACAAAAACAAAAGAGGGTCTTCTGGTTTTGATTTTTAAAAAGAGTATCCTAGTAAGAATAATAAAAAAAAAAAAAAGAGAAGATTTGAAAAGTTTTTAAAAGAAAGCCTATGCTATTTAAATTGGAGCCCAGTTGTAACTTGGTAAAGGCAAGCTTCTGTACCTTTGTTATAATTAATTGTATACCTGTGTATGTAAATATAAGGCATTCCTATTTTGCAGTTCAGAACAAAAAACTATTTGTAATATAGAATAAAGTTTATTAAAAAATAATAAAAATGCAGTTTGAGATTCGGGGTCTGTATATGACTATTGGGGTGAGGTGGGTCATTAGTAGACTTCCACCAAGATGACACAGGACACCTCCTCTCTCCAGACACCAGCTACGTGAGAGCTGAGGACCTGAGGGTTGTCTTTCTACCTAAAGCTTCGTCCTCATGTAAGGCAGCTACATGGGGCAGGGACCATGCACGTTAGGGAGGGGAAGCTCACGCTCACAATGCTGACAACAGACAATGCTTCCCCAGGGGCCTCAGATCCACTGTGAGCCTAACTCAACAGAGCCCTCTACTATTCTATCTAACCACCAGAGTTGCTTCTCAAGATGTAACAAGGGTCATTACCCTGCTCTTACCCTTCCACGAAAGCCACGCTTTAGTCTCTCTGCCCTGCTGGCTGGTGTAGGCTACTCAATAAAGAAGTGGCCTTGACCCTGGTGAGTGATGAGAAGGGGCAGGAAGGGACAGGAAGGAGAGGCCCTGGGTGTGCCTGTAGTTTAACACCTTAGCATCCCAACTCCAGAGAGTCATTCTGGAACCTGTCAGAACTAAGGAAAGAGATCGACAAGGCTGGGAGGCAGTGACCTGTAGCAGACACAGATAGCCAGATCAAGCCAGTGACCCAGAAACATCTCAGCAATGGCTTGTGAATAGAGGGAGACATATCTGTGGCCTCCAGACATGGGCATGAATTGCCCAGACACAATCAGGAAGAAAGCTAGTGATCAGAAAAACGGTCCTCTCCTTAATAAACATGTAGGATGGATAGGAACATATGAGATGTCCCACTCCACCCTATTCCTGCCACGTCTTCTGCAGATTTTACCAGTGCAATCTTACATGTCACCAGACTCAACCACCACGAACCTGAGCAGATGGACCACTTCTTGGTGCATTTGTTTCCTATACACAAATGGAGGATTGTTCTAGCTGCACCACCAAGCCCAGAAAGGCTTTTAGTCTGACTTAGACAACTGATGGAAAAGAGATCTGATGTGCCACAAAAGGCCATGTCAACATGTATGGTTTTATTAGTCATGAAAACAACTCTGTACAAACACGGGTGCTGGAGCCTCGGTGACATTTAGAGAAATGAGGAAAGGAAACAGTAAATATCTCACACCTTATGAAAAATGTCGCCGTTAAACTGGGATTCTTGAAGGCAGTGGCCATTGCTCAGTTGAATGTTACCCTGGCTTAGCTCAGTGACTGGCTCAAGGAGATATTTAGTCAACTGTGGATAAACTGAGGGAGGAGAAGAAGCTGTGGACGTTCACAAAAGCAATCCGTGACTGAATTGGTCACTGAGCTGTCTTCCAGCCCGGGTTCATTATTCTCCACAATGGACTACACATCCCATCCCATGAGTACTTTATTTTCAGGATGAGAATGGAGCCTGGGTGCTGTCTTCTCCAAGGAAATAATGGTTATTATCATCAAATTGGCAGCGCTGCTCGTGGTCTAGCAGAGGCCTCAGTTTCAGCACCTCACCCTTTCCCGAAACCCACCTGACTTGTTTGAGCAGAACACCTTCCTTGAATGTGGAGGCAGAAACTATCGGGATGCTGAGAGATCCGACTAGAACTAATGATATCTGTATGATTTTGGAGCCATGCCTAGGGACAACTACTGAGAGTTGTTTCTACTTTCCTTCCCTGGATGAGCAGTACAATATCCCACTCCATAAAGTACATCTGGCTCACAACTTAACTTCCAAACAGTGAAGTATGAGAGTTGGGTGGTATAAGCACCGTAGTGTTCCAGGGGTACCACCCTACCATCAACCAGGACAGTGACAACATACAAAAGAACCACTAGGGGATACAGGTGGACATACAGATTAAGTTTAACAAGAAATCAATTCTTGTTTCTCTGTGTACTAGGATGTGAGAGCTCTTGTTACTGAGCCATAACAGAGCCCACTCTGACTGCGACTGGGAATAAGAGGTTTACTCTGAACAATGCAACCCGTGAAATTAGCATTTTACCTACAGAAGGCTGTTCTTTTGACCAAGAAGTCTTCTTCCTCCTCCTCCTCCTCTTCTTCTCTTTCTCCTCCTCTTCCTCTCCCCCCTTTTCTTCTCTCCCTTCTACCAGTCTCTCCCTTCCCCTCCCTCCCTCTCTTTGTTCCTCCATTGCCACCAGGCTCTCATTATACATAGTCCAGGCTCATTATCTTCCTGCCTCTGCCTCAGGAGTGCTGAGATTTCAGGTACTTGGCTCAGCCTAAATCTATTAAAAATACAACATAGACTATTTGCTTATGAAATGAGCTTATTTTTGATGCTCCTAACTTTCCCAAGCCGGACCTGGGACAAAGGAAAGCTGAAGCAAAAGGCTAAGAGAATGCGGAGGGGTGGGAAGATGGCTACTCGGGGAGAAATAAGAAGTGGGGGATGAACCGAGTTAGGGCGGTGAACAATAATCCACAATTTTTATCATTTTTATTCTGATCCATAATAATTATCCTCACAGACAGAGACCCCACTCTTTGTCTCGGTGTCCCAGCTGCCTCAGGAGCCATGGAGTAATTGTAGATACGGTCAAGTGCAAAAATCACACCATGCCCAACTGATCTCTCAAATGACACAGAGATAACATTAAGAATGCCCAGCTATAAGACATAGAGGCCTCAAGTTTGGGGTGCATATTGCTTGTCAAAGAGCACACGAATGAGCTTAAGAAGGAGCAGGCAAACAATGCCACGAGTGTGTTTGCCAAGGATATTAAGCCCACAGCCCATAAAACCCAAAGAAGTCAAGGGCAAGATCCAAAAGGGTGTCAACTATAAGCTCCACCAACTTCCTACCTCTCCCACTCCAGGCCTATGAAGCACAGTCATGCTTTCATTGCCACAGTGCAGTCCAAGGATCAAGGCCCAATTTGACTTCTCTGGGTCAGGCCAAGGCTCCATCAGAAGCGTCCAAAGGCCTCCGGGCCTCCATGAAAGACCATAGAAAAGGCTTTTCTATCTGCCAATATAAGGACACATGGGCCATTGTGATGATGTGACTCTCCTGCCCCTGGGGCTTTTCGAAGGTGATTAGTGTCCTGGGACTGAATCTCAAGCACACACATAAGAAACTGGGACTGTGCTTGTAAACTAAAAGGATTAGCTCAACATGGTCTTTGCCTTTCTAGGCTCTTGATGAAAGTGTGACACCTAAATTGCCCCATTTTAGGAAAGGCCTGATAGTCCTTCTAAGACACCAGAGAGGCAGAATACATCCTTATTCTCCACTCACCGCAGGCATACACTGATACGGATCTTCCCACCACTCCACATAGGAGCCATGGCTTGGGATGTTTTCTGATCATCCCCATGATACCTCCCCAAATCCAACTAGTGTACTAAGGAGGTGCACCAGTCCAAGCACTCTGATATATCTTCCATCATAGGACACCTCTTGTTTCCTCAAGCCAAGTAACTTGACGTAGGCTTGAGCAGTGACCCTTACCTCTACACTACACTTGTTGTTCCCTTTTCTACATTAGTTTGTCTTCTGCTCTTCGCTTTCCCATGAACAACTCAAACTTAAGATGCTACCAGTGTTACTACAAAGCTACCTTAGCAGCCCACCCATGCAGACAGCTAGGACGACTACCTCCAGGATGAATTCCTGACTCTCCTTTGTGGTCTGATCACACTCACTGTCTATACCTAGTAAAGAATACGCCCATGGCCTGGCTCAAATATACCCTGTCCTGACCAGATCTTTCTAGAACCAGTTTCTAACAGTCCATAACCCTGATTCCTCATCTGTGAAGATAAGAACAATGGCTTCTTTCTCATAAGATTGTTGCCAGTGAGATAATGATGAAAGTACTGAGCAAAGGTCCTGATACCTTGTAAGTTCATGACAAGTGGTAGCATCTTCTGTTCTGGAGAATAAACTCCTAAGACAGAGCCTCACAGGGTTGTCCTCCAGCCCTACTTCCCAGGACAGCACTCAGCATATAGTAGTTACTCTAAAATGGTGCTTTAAGTAGACAGATAAAATTAAGCAGCTGTGGAATATTTCAACAGTACAATCTCGCAATATAAGTATATGTCAGCTTCCCAGTGGACTTCAGAAATAATAACTAAACATTACAAGTTGCCCAGTTTCCAAGACAGCACCTGATACAAGGGCTTGCAAGCCAGTGGTCCTGAGGAATGGGAGTGGGCATAAGAGAGCAAAGACAAGCCCATTCAAGCTGCCCCTGCCCTAGTACAGGCAGCAGGGACTCCGTTCCCCTGGATCTGAGGGAACCTTGGGGTGGCTCTCACTCCTAATTGCCTAAAGACTGCCCAGTGGCCATTTATTCCTTTCTCTTTCTAAATGAGCACGTTGGGATGGCTAAGTGGCATCCCCAGGGACTTCATCAGCTGGAGCAGAGGAGCCACAGGACAGAATGGAGACACAGCTTCCTTAAAGCAGATGCTGCCACACAACGTGTGAATGCCACCTGTGAGGACAGGAGAGACAGGAAGATGGGTAAATGAGATGTGCCAAACAGAGCATAAGGGGCACCTGCAACGTAAGAAATGATTACTCCAAGCCCTTACCGATTCTATAAAAGCTGTGTGAGAATCATTTCAAATGATGTTCTTCTGGTAAGAATCCTATGTTTGTTTCTACTTAAATTTTTCTTCCCTCTATTCCTTTGTTCTCCTTAACACTCCATTAGTTCTGCAAGAACTTTGTATAGTAGATATTGAAGTGGAACGTTAAGAGTTCTTAGGAAAGTCAGTTGTGTTGGACGGTGTTTTGCTGCGAAAACATGTGAAAGAGTGTTTTCCTGTAGCAGACACAGGGGGAAGACTAAGGCAGACTCATGAAGGAACGTTTCACTGAAGCAGACACAGGAGAAAGGATGTTCCATTAATGCAAGCACACACGAAAGAACACGTGGCAAAGGATTTTTTGCTAATGACACACATGTGTTGATCTGCCTTACATTGCATAGTTGAGCTCCACGCGTCAGGATGCCATAGAAAGAAAGGTGCCAAAAACCTTGTGGTGATGTGCTGTAGTTTCTTGCCACTTTGATGGACTCGGGCTGATTGGCAGAGTGACATCAGCTGAGACAGACACTTGCGCTGAGGCAAGACCCATGAAGGACATGTGATGTTTGGAGGACGGGTGAAAGGGCTCCACAGACGGTGACAGGGACTGACCTCGGCTTGCTGGTAGAGCTAGCTTAGCAACACTTGTTGGTCACTAATCTTTGCTGACCTTCAATTCACTGAGAGAGACATAGCTGAGAACTTCTTGAGTTCTTCCTAGTCCCTCCTGCTGACTCGTGCTGAGGCCGAGGCCTGGCTTTCTCTGCTAGGTAGTACCACTCCTGCTGATTCATGTTTGCTGTCCCATGAGGTGTTTGTGAGTGGATCGAGCTGCTAACCTATGAAGTGAATGGCCAATTTCCAGACAGCACAGACTGGAGTCACCCCCAAAGAACCTGTCTAAACAGGTCCACTTCCTCTGTATCCTTTCTTTTCCACTGTCTCTAGTGGGTGGTGGGCCACAGGGAAGGGTAAAGCATTTAAGAGCCATCATTCTAAATAAGGTTTGAAGAAAATTAATTTACAGATTTGGTTTATATTTGTCCTCCTCCCCCAAATCTCTCAGATTCACTCCTTCTTCCCAACCCTCCCAGCTTTGTGCTGTCTGTCCTCTTAACCCTGCAAATACAGTTTGTGCTGCCATGTGTCTGGCCACCCACTGAAATGGCTTTACTACAAACCAGAATCCCATGAGAGAACACTCTGCCTTCACTCAGCAGCAATCAATTGCCAATCGTTCCTTAGGTAAGGGTTGAACTTCATGTCCATCCTCCCCTCTCCATGTTGGAATTTTATCTGACTTGAACTTGAGCAAAGGCCTATGTATCAAGTTTTTTTTTTTTTTTTTAAAGAAAAAAACTGTTTATCTTTCTTTGAGAATCTCATACAGTTATGCAATGTATTTTGACTTCACCACTACCCACACTCCCCTCAAATTTCTAGACCTAAGCTCGAGAATGCATTCACACATTCACACACACACACACACACACACACACACACACACACACACACACACACACACACACTGCCTAACTTCCTATCCTCTTGTTTTACAACCCACTCAGTCCACAGGGCCATCGACTGGAAAGTGGACCACACCCCTGAAGAAAACTGACTCCCCAACAACCATCAACTACCAGTAGCTCATTGGGTCTCAGGACCCGCCTCCATCCATTCTGGAACATTAAGTGCTTGATTTTGTGCAGGTGGCCACAGCTGCTCTGAGTGTGAGTACGATAGCCCGGAAACGCCAAAACGATGCTCTTTTGCAGCACTTCTGTCTCTGGCCATTACTACCTTCCTGCCCCTTTGTCTCGGTGCTTCCTGAGCACGTGGAGGAGGGAATGGTACAGATGTCTCACTCGAGGCTGAGCACTTTGAGTCAGTCTCCGTCCTCTGAACGGTTGTGGTTCTCCATGTTAACCACCACCCTCCAAAAAAAGAAGCTTCTTTGATAAGAGATGAGAGCTCCAGTAATATAAGTAAAAAGATAATTATTTAGAGGGCAGTTTTATGCCCTGTCTATTTAGCAAAGTGACAGGAGTAAGTTCTCCCCTCAGAGGTATGGCATCTCTAGCCATGGGTTCTCGGCCATGGTTTACGGTACCAGGTCTGAGTTGTCTTCTACAGATCACACCTTAAATATAATCACAAAATGGTTGTATGACATCTGTGTCATTGTTTCACCTAGAGTTTCTAGCAAAACCTTCACCAGAATTTTTGCTTAGCAAGCTGTTCATAAGACCACTGACCACAATTCTCCCCAAGCAACCTTTCTGGATATACAAATGCCGGCCACCTGAGAGCTTGCAGCTCAGCCTCAGCTTATTGCTTCAAGTCCTTTAGCTAACTCTGCAGGATCTTCAACATCAGGGGCTGGAATAGCCCTGGCACTTGAATTGTTATTCAGTCACCTTGAGATTCTCAGGATTTCCTTTCTTCCCACACAGCTGGACTGCATTCAAGAATCCTCAAGTATTTGTTCTGTTTTTACAGAGTTAGCATTATATGATAAACCTCCTCATGCAGAAGATAGACAGGACTGTAGGAGGCCCAAGACCAAACATTTCAATCACATAGTGCTGGGATGCAATTACTCAGGAGATACTCTTAGAAGGCCAGGTGTGCTGATGCACATCTATAGTTTCAACACTTGGGAGACTGAGACAGAAGGATTACCACAAGTTTAAGAGTAGTTTGGGTCACATAGGACTCAACCCTAATGTGGGCTACATAGTAAAACCTTATCTCAAAAACAAAACAAAATAAACAAGCAAAAGTTGGTAAGGTCCAACATGCATGAAGATATCTTACATCAGTTGTTCATTGAAAGTACAATACTGAATACATCTAGCTTTCTACAATTTGCATTTATTATCCTCCAGTCACTTAACTAACTCCTCCCGCACTTAACTTGTTCCTCCCGGAGCACTACTGTAGGACCACTACATGGTTCTCCATCTGTCTGGCTTAGATGAGTCCAATGCCAAGGGAAATCAAGGATACATTGATGCCCGTAGAGCCAACCACTCGAGCCAGTTCCCTTGGTCGGACAGGTCCTGATGGATATTGTAGCTAATTGCCTCTCTATGAGCCATAACTAGATGCTGAAAGGGTCCTAACTGAACCAGCAGTCTCCATCCTCAGTGCACTTTCCCGTGGAGGAGAAATGCATATACACAGTACTGGAGGATAACTGTCCATTCCTAGGACAAGAGTAACCTTTCTCTATTGTGTCTCAGTGCTCCTACCATCCATACCTTCTGTGAACTATTGCTCAGACTAAACAAACAATGACCAAAACCTGCCGGGGATTCACACACACACACACACACACACACACACACACACACACACACCACTGAATTTGTAGAATTTGTATTTTGGTGATGTTTTCCCTAGGAATTCAAGTTTAACACAATCTTGCCATAGTTACTTTGAAATGGCCCAGACAGAATCCATGGCCTACATTTCTTTTATTCTGTCCCCTCCTGAGTATTTTTCACACTGCAGGAGCCTGGCTTAAATGCCAGTCTAAATCATGCCGAGTCAATAGAGCCTCTTCTGCTTCATAAAGATCATGTCCCACCACAGAGCTCAGAAAATCCACTAACCTCCCACCCTAGTCCTGAATTAACCTCCTTCTCAACTCTCTGATGAACTCATTTCTACCTGGACTCAGGTACTGAGTATAAAAATCCCACATTCCTCATAACCAACTCCCTCAGTAATGTTGTCTTCTGGCCCCTGACGTTCAAAGGGTCTTTAGATAATAATAGCCAAGTGTCCCTAATGGCTCATGTGAAACAGTCTACAAGAGCCGTTGCTTTCCCTGCATTGACTCAGATTATGTAACCTTTCTCTCAAGGAGGAATAAGTTCTGTCCTTGAGTTTCTCCACCCCCACAGCATTTGGATTGATCCCCTGAGCCCTCATCTCTCAGGTCTCCCCAAGCCTTCTTTAGATATTTTCCCAATTCAGGAGTTCCAGAGGTGAATTATGTCCTGATTATCATGCCCTTCTGTCCTGGACCATTATTAATAAGTTCCCCCTCTCCATGCAAAATTATAGATTTTCTTTTCCTCTCAGTTAAAGGTTGGATGTGAGTGAGGGCTATCTTTTCTCTTTTATCTAGCTCTCTCCCACGCCGCTGTCCATGGATCCAATTCTTTGGATCCTAGGAAGGGATCAGGAGAATAGCCCAAATTAGCACCCTTCCCCTCTCGCTTCGCTAGGAAAGAAATGGCAAACTAGCACGCCTCTCCTTCACATTTTCCCAATCTCCACGACAAATCTGAAGCTAACAAAGAGGATAACAACTGTGTGACCTTTTCCATTGTAAAACCTCCATTATGAGAGCAGGCTCGTTCCAGGAAGATGGCTCAGCCTCAGGTGTGTGTCATATCACTCAGTAGGAGTCTGGCAATTGCCATCATAGCTTGTTTGCCCAAATATCCCACGTGTGCTACTTATGTTTTCTAATGTAACCCATTAGTTATTTGGGGATTATCTCAATGACAGACCCCATGTATTAAGAGGAACACAGACTCACAGCCTCTGTCCAGGTAGAGAGAGACAGAGAGACAGACAGACAGACAGACAGAGACAGAGACAGAGACAGAGAGACAGAGAGAGACAGAGACAGAGAATGTGACAGACCAAAAGCCAATTCTACCCAAATCTAGTCTGATGAACATATCTATTCCTTACTATGACGTTGTGAAGGGTAGCTAATAGCATTGGAAACAGTATGTGCTGTTTGGGGCTCTTTTACTAACTACTCAAAAAGATGTAATCCACTCCTGGTACTTGGGATTTGGTAACAAATGATGTCTAGTTGGCGTATTGACTCCCCCACTGTATGGTAAATCCATTTGATGAAGTCTCTAGAGTAGTAGGTTTCCAAAAGGTCTTAAGTGTTAGTTATTCGTTCTCAGAGTCCCCCCTCTACCCTGCCCTTCCATCCCCAACTCCTTTAGTCTTTAATTCCAACCTGCCCTTCATTCCTCTATAATACCATACTCTTTCTCACTGTCTTTGAAAGAGCCCCAGTTCCTTACTAAACACACACCTCAAAGGTATAAATATTACCATCTACATATGAGAGAAATCATGCAGTGTTTGTCTCTTACCTCACTCAGACATATGGGCACATCTGTTGTTTTTTTTTTTTTTTTTTTTTTTAATTAATGAATCCTGGTGGCAGGTTCGCTACCTGCCCAGTGTTCTGGGTTCCCAACTGAAAGACACTCACTCAGTCATATATTTTGATATATCTTAAACAGAACAATAGCTGGGTCAATTCCTAACCTTCACCCAGTTAGTCCACCTCTGGCCAATAAGCCCAAATTATCACTTACTAAATTCTTTACCTTGGTTACCCTGGACCCAGGTGGGCAGCCCTCTGGGTCATACTCTCCCAGCTCCTTAACATGACTGTGATGTTACTCAGTCCTCCACTTATTTTAGGCATGGCATCTCCTCTCTTTCACACTTTCCTGGGATCTCTTCCTTCTCTTCTCCTCCCCACCCTTTAATTCTCCTTCCCAGGCTCAAAGCAGGAAATCTTCAAACCCCACCTCTGTCTGTTCTGCCTAACTATCGGCTGCCAGCATCTTTATCTACCAATCAGGACCAACTGGGAACAGGGTCCCTCAGTGGCTTACATATAGACCTCTGGACTCTCTCATGCAAACAATTTGGGGGACCCAAATTAACATCAGAATACAAACAACATCAGACCAAATCTACACTTTATTTCTAGAATTCTCCATTTACCTGCAAATCCTATAATTTCATTTTTTCTTAAGTCTGAAAAATCTTCTCTGTGTAAATATGCCAGTTTTATTTCCCATTCACCAACTGACGGACTTCTTGACAGCTTCTGGCTGATATCAGTCAGATCAGCGATGGACATGGATGAGCAAGGACTTCTGTAGAGCACTGGGTGTGTGCTCAGGAGTAGCACAGCTACATCATGGTGGATCCATTTTCAGTTCCTTTTGGAAGAACCCCCACACTGATATACAAGGTGGCTTTACCAGTTTGCACTCCCAACGATGAATAAGTGACCCTTTCCCTACATCCTCTCCAGCATTGGCTATCATTTGTTTTATTAATTTTACCCACTTCGTATGGGTAAGATAACATTTCAAAGCAGTTTTAATTTGAATTTCTGTGATAGTAAAAGCTACTGAACAATTTTTGTTAGTAATGCTTTTTACTGAAAATTTTTATTTTGGTCATGTTTTCCCCTCCCTCATTTTTTCTCTCACTCCCCACCCAACTTCATGTTTCCGCCCCCCTCCAAAAAACCAAACAAAACCACCAAAATGAAAATTATAACAAACAAATAATACAAAAGAAAATCAGAAAAAGAATACTAAACTAAAAACTCACCAAAAATCAGATTTTTTTTTTTAAGTGCTACTAGGCCATTAGTATTTCATCTCTTGAGAACTCTGGTTCTGTGCCTCATTTTAAAACTGGGCTGTTTGTTTTCTTTTTTTTTTTTCTTTTTTTTAAAGGTTTATTTATTATATACACTGTAGCTATCTTCAAACACACCAGAAGAGGCATCAGATCTCATTACAGATGGATGTGAGCCACCATGTGGTTGCTGGGATTTGAACTCAGGACCTCTGGAAGAGCAGTCAGTGCTCTTAACCGCTGAGCCATCTCTTCAGCCCTGTTTGTTTTCTTGATGTTGATTTGTGTGTGTGTGTGTGTGGGGGGGGGTATGTTCTTTATATATTCTAGATAAGATTCTATCAGATGTGTAATTGACAAAGATTATTTTTCTCATTTTGTAGGTTGACTCTTTACTTAAACAATGGTGTCCTTTGTTGTACATAAGTCGTTTCTTTGTTTTGTTTTATTTCATGAGATCCCACTTATTAAATGGTGAGAATTGAGGTGAGTTATCCGAAAGATTTAGGGATGGAACCAAGGATCGATTTCCTTGTGGGATGCATCACAGTTACAAAAGTAAAAAAAAAGAAAAAAGGAAAAACAATCAAGCCACTGGTTGACACTTAGTTGTGTATGTATGACCAAAAACTGAATTATTTATCTCTATGACTCACTATCCACTCTGTGAAATGACCATGTGTTGTGAGAGTTGAGTGTGTTACATATTGTGCAGATGTATAATATGCAGACCTCATGAAAGTTGACTTTTTATTTCTTTATTCTTTCTTTATGTTTTAAAACCTCACTATTGGCAATTGAATCCTGGGATTTTCATTCTCAAAAAGCACTTTACTATTAGATATGTGTCCCATCTTTTAAATTACTGCTTAGGCTCCACTTAGAAGGCTCCACTAAGCTGCCCAGAATGGCCTTAAATGTCTGCATCAGAGGGAAAATCTTGAGCTTGTGATTCTTCTGCCTAAGCAAAGGCTGGAGCTCTAGACCTGCACACCAGATCCCACAAGGATGCTTATTCCACTGATGTGAATTTCAAAACTACCCAGTTGGAGCCACGTTTTCATCCTGGTCATGACAGAGGCCACTGGTGGGTCAGGGGAAGGTCTGAGGCATATTGATAGTCATTGACCAAAATGGTGTCCCACCATGAACATCATCCCAAGACAGTAGAGGACTATTTCCAGCTACTTCAGCAAGTTTCCCTCAGGCTGTGCATTTCTCTAAGGCCCAGGCATTTTCTCCCTTGTGAGAGGCTGGTGAAGACCATTTTCTAATGCAGCGCCCTAGACAAAGAAAAGGAAAACTGGTTTTCTTCAGCACATTTGAACCATCCACCAAGAGTTCACTTTGTCTTGTGACACGATTCCATAGCACCCAATGCAATGTGGCTGGCTGCACGGAATGCCACAGAAATCCGCAGAATGTCTTCCATCTGCTGTTTGGTCCAGAGGCTCTGCATGCTTCCTGGTCTCAACTTCTTGGCAGCTCATTCTGATACAGCCCCATAGAGTCGCTGCCACTAAAACCCAGCTGCCAGGGACTATGCCAACCTTCTCACCATTTCCTTGCAGAGGCCTTGTGCTGCTGGCACCCAGATGGGCCTTCCCGGGGGTCCTTGAGCAAGAGCTGAGGCCAAGCTGCAGGAAAAAAAACCAGGCTCCAGAGAGTTATGGGGCTATAATTCCATCAAGGGCTTCTGGAGAGATTGTAAACTTGCATCCCAAGCCCCCCCCCAGTTCCCGGCCCTTCTCTCTTTAGAATGATTTACAAATCTATAACTCTGAGTCAGGATTGCCTCTTAGTTCACATAATCCAAATATTTAAGTAAAGCAGCATCAGGCCTTCTTTTGGCTTCCAGTTGCTCCCTCAGAACTAACAGGCTGCAACAGTGTCCCCTAGTGTCGATCCCCAGGAGAGACCCCTTTTGCTTTGTGAAAGGACAATGAGTGATGTTTGTCTTGAGAGGGTATGTAGAAATTTGAGTTCTACCTGAAACCATTTGGCCGTGAAGCCCTTCTCTAGGACATGCAGATACGAGCTAAGAAGGACTAACAAAGCTTTGATCTCGGTGGCTCTGGGTCATTCATTTGACAAGCATGAGTTGGGCTCCACTGGTATGAGCTGCATGGCAAGATGTTTGTCCTACTTTCTGTCATGTGTCTGCTCTTCACATCTCACATGCTGAAGACTGTGCGTCAACATTTTCACCCTTGGCACAACCCTTTCTGGCCCAACACACCACCTTCAGCCAATGGAATGAATATATCTGTGAATATCATATAATTGTGCTCATAATAGAGGAATAAAAGCTTCCTGAAGACAGGGCTGGGGCTGGCTGAGCTCTGATGCCTGGCTCCGAGCATTCCTATTTATTGAATGAAATATGAACACAGAAGTGAGCAAATGAATGATTGCATAAGGCAACGTGTGAGACCAAAACATGATAGATCAACTACAGCAGAGACCCTTAAAAATGATATGGATAAAAGCTTGTCTAGAAGAGTTTCCATCTTGTGTTTGATCATGAAGGGTCAGAAATCTTCCAGCCATCTTTCCTTTATGGTCACTTGTATTCCATATTCTTTATGGGAAACTGGGGTAGCACTAATCTCAAGGAATTCTGGCCTTGAGATAGAAACAACTAAACTAGCTTCTTCATGTGTGCAGAGTCCTGACTTCTCTCTCTCCAGCTTGAAGCCCACCTGGGGTCCAGAACCCTCCTCTCCTGCCCTGCCTTCCTGACTTCTGTCTGTGCCTGGGATTTCCCTTTAAGGTATGCTCATATTCTCATCCTTGGTGGCTGGTAACTATGGAAACTACAATTAAGAGGCAGCAGCCTCTGACTTATCAGAGACCTATCTCAAGTTCTTCCATATGGGCTAGGATGCACCCCGGTGTGAATCTGAGATGACAGCTCTTAAAGGCACCAGTAATGAAAGACCAGTTTGTCCTTTTCTACATTTCTAACTCACCACAGTCCAATGTTTTTGTAACATACAATGAAAACAAATTAGGACTGAAATAAAATGGAAAGGAATAAATACACAACGTACGTGCTCCAGTTTTATAATCGTACATTCAGTAGGCATAAGATTACTCCTTCAATAGCAACACATTTCTCAAACGTTGACTCTCTGTTTCAACATTGTCCTTGTGGGTCATCACAGGTTTGTAGATAAGCTCCAATCGATGGATACTCTCTAAATAACCCTGGTCTGGAACTCCTGGGAGTTAGCCTAGGCTACCAGCCAGTCTTCATCCAAACCTAGGTGTATTACTAGCCAAGCCTTCTGACACTGTTTAACTTGGGCCTTTATGCAAACAGACGTTGAAATGGAGAATGAGGCTTTCTCTTAAGCAATGGACAACCCACAGAAAGGGCTGTGCTTGACCTTCAGCAAATATGTTCAAAATCATCTACAGGGTCCTTGTCATACCTGGAAGTGCTCCCCACAAGCCAGGGATATACCCAGTAAATAATGGGGCAGATTAGGCGCCACCTAGAGGGATTTCATAGAATTTATGCTTTCCTCCAGTTTCCACACTTCAGCCTACAAGGCCTTCTAGACTGTCTACAGGAACCAGTTGATTATCATTGTTTACTTTCTCTCTAACACACTTTGTAAAATCAAGGCATACATTCTAGACAATTAAATGAGTAGTTATTAATATCTATATCTTTATCCCAGATCACAGTATGAAATTCATCCATCATTCCAGAAAGTTCTCCTGTGCCCTGGTATAAAAAGTCCTTCATATGAAGATTCAGCAAACTATGAACTGAAAATGTTTGAAAAAAATGTCCACACTGACATGTCTGCTTACTTTTCTTATTATTACTGCTCCATAAACAATACAGCTTTACAGCCATTTACGTAGCATTTGCTGTGTATTAAAAACTTTTAATAACCTAGATACTAGGTAAGTATATGAAAAGATAAATGTCAGATGTGCACACATACTGTGACAATTTTAGAAGGAACTTGAGTGTATACTTTTGGTATGAGATGTTCTTGGAGCAAATCAGCTTTTTGAGCACCAAAGCATGTCTAACTGTTTCACACAGACCTCTGGATCAACATGTAGAATACGTCCAATTCTTCTCCCCCAGTGAGTCCTCATAACTTTCTAAGTAAACATTGCCCCACACATATAACATCTAGGTAACTTCTCTTCTGATTTTTACCACCACTACCTGGTTTTGCATAAACTTCACTTAAAGGCACATGAACTCTAGTCCATTACTTTTACCGGCCATACACATCTGTGACTTGCACCATGTTGTCTTTCCATCTTTTCTCTTTGCTGCAACTGTGTTCCATTGTTGCTGAGATCCTGTCTTTTCAGATTTTTCTGTGGAAGCTTATTTCTGTTAGGTAAATACCTGATATCAGTCTACCAGTCTATCAGTCAAGTAGATAAATGTTTGGGTTTTCTAGCAGACACGTAACTATTTTCCCAAAGCAACAGAACAATTTCCATATGAGAGTTGAGGTTGCTCTTAGGCTTTGTAACACTTGAGTACAATAGTCTTTCAAGTTAACCACTCTTAATGGACACATGGGGACATATATTTATGGCTGAAATTTACATTATTCTGTTGTAAAATGATATTGGGGACTTCTTCATCGGATGATCTTTCATTTGGAATTTCTTCTGTAGAGTGATATTATACTTCATCCCTTAAAATAGTTGAATTTTGGACTGGAGACTCAGCTGTGGAGAGCATTGATTGCTCTTCCAGAGGACCCAGTTTCAATTCCCAGTACCACATGGTAAAAGACTCAGAGAGCCTTTGTAACTGGGAGACCCCCCTCTCAAAGAGACACAGAGGTAGCAATTGATGTAAAAGCAAGAGGTTTATTAGACCAGAGCACTGGGGTGGCCTACATCCAGGGGAGAGACAACTCTGAAAAGCTGTTGCAATCAGTTTTTATGCCTTTTTAGAGGTACAGGTAACATCAGCAAGGTTATGATTTAAATTCATTGACTAAGCATATTGACCTTTAAACCTGTTGGTTAGTGAGCATATGTGTCAGGAACCTGTCTGGGACCAGAGGGTCAGATGGCTATCAGACAGTACACTCTACCATTCTTCTGAAAATTATTTACTCAAAGAAGTCCCTTAAGCGGAGGCAGGACGGCCCACTGTGCCATTGTTTCCACATGAGTGAGGAGAAGAAGGAGAATTTAAGGAATGTGTAAGGTAGGGAAGCCAAGGGTAGAGAATTTCCCACTTTGACTTCTTCATTGGCAGCTCATGACCGTCTGCAACTCTAGTTCCAGGGGATCCAACACCCTCATGCAGACATACATGCAGGCAAAACACAAACACACATAAAACAAACAACCTAGTTGGATTTTTTATCCAACTACTTATATACTATTAACATCTTATAGTCTATGGCTTAACTGATCATCTACATTCTTTAAAAATATATTTATTTTTATTTTAGGTTTATACGTGATTTGCCTACATGCATATAATTATACTGCATGCATGTCTATTGACCATGGAGGCCAGAAGAGAGCTCTATAGAAAATATAGAACTAGAGTTATAGATAATTGTAAATCTCCACATGGGTTCCAGGAAACAAACCTGGGTCCTCTGGCAGATCAGCAAGTACTCTAACCATTGAGCCATCCCTCTAGCTCATGGTTTTTACATTGTAAATAAGGCCCATTAACAGAAAGCTAGCTCTGATTACAAAGTAAGTAGCTCAGTGGATCACTCTGTCCCTTTATGACTATTACTGCTGTGTACTGCTTAAGAAGTTGCTGCCTGTCTTGAAGGTCACAATGATATGCTTCCTATTTCTAGATCATCTGTCCCATGTCACTCTCTGGCTTATTTGTATCCCTAATACACAAGTCTTACTCTATAGCCTATAATAACAATGAAAATCTTTTCTATAATTTATTTTACCAGTATTTTTAGTAGTCAATGTAAAGATTTTGCAAATTTATTAGATTTATTCTTAGCTATTTGGCATTTCTAAATATCAATAAAATTTTTATCATGGTAAAAAACATATCACAAATTTACTCTTTGTGTTACTTTCTTCATTTCATTTTATATGAATGCATGTTTTGCCTGCATGTATATCTGTGCCCTATGTGCATTCTGGGAAGCCTAAATAAGAAGCCATATCCATTAAAATAGGAGATACCTGTGGCTGTGAATTGCCACATGGGTGCTGGGAATCGAATGTAGGTATTCCAGAAGATCAGTCAGTGCTGTTAACTCTTTAAACTTACTCTCATCTATTTTAAGTGATGTTTTCAAATATATATATATATATACATATATATATGTATGTATGTATGTATATATATATATACGTGTATATATATATACACACATTTTGAAAAACTATTTTTATTTTCAAAATATAATTTTCATTTTGAGAAACTCTGGGCTTGAGAGATGGCTCAGTGGTTAGGAGAATTGACTGCTCTTCCAGAGGTTCTGAGTACAAATACATGGTGGCTCACAACCATCTGTAATGGAATCTGATGCCCTCTTCTGGTGTGTCTAAAGACAGCAATATATAATAAATAAATAAACCTTAAAAAAAAACTAGAACTCTATCTATATTGAACAATAACTCTCTAATTCCTGATGCTCTCACTCCTGGTAACCAGTTTCTAATATTGTTTCTTTACAACTAACTACTTCAGACCCATGATGTATGCCAACATACAAAGGAGGAAGTGCCTTTGGTAACTGATTTATTTCAGTAAGCAAACAGTCCTTAATGCTTACACCCATTGTGTCATTAAACAGAATTCCTTTCTTTTGAAAGTTAAATAATGTTACAGTACTTGTGTGCATGCACATATAGATGTGCACATGTACACATGCATGTTCACACATGTGTGTATATGCATGTGTGCACATGACACAAATATGTGTGTGTGTGTGTGTGTGTATGTGTGTGTATTCGTCTTTCTTGTTGTTGTCAGTAATGCTGTATGAGTATGTAAACATCTGTTTGAGATCTTATGTGCAATTCTTTTCTCTCTGTTGTCTTTTTTATATAAATTTGTTCTTTGACAATTTTATACAGGAATATAATGCATTCTGACTACTCTCATTCTTGGCAATCCCCACTACTTTATAAAATTCCTTTACCCCTATTCAAGTCTCTTTGTTCGGTTTTGTAAGCCACGGAATCTTACCGAGACTCTCTGTATGACCACGACTTTGAAATTACCCATTGGAGACAGATGAGATCACCATTGGGTAAGAAACTAAAGACAACGAGCCTCTGTCTCTCAGACTCTATTAGTAACCAGTAGTTCATCAGGGGGACTAGAGCCCTTTGACCCCATCCCCAATGTATGGCCGATTGTGACAGGGCCAGTCTTGTGCTGACCCAAATGCTGGTGATTGTAGCTGATGCTGAGCCCATCATTACAATAGCTCTCATGCTTAAAAGCTGGCACTTCTCAGCCCTTTACCTCTCTTCCAGATCTTGCATTCTTTACACTCCTTCTTGGTGTTCCTTGAGCCTTAGATAGTGAGCTATTAATGCCTTATTTAGGACTGAGCATTTAGTTATGTACTTGTTTGAAAACAAGAATGCAGAGACTCGTGAAACTTTGAGTAGCTATTCAAACATTTGCTGAATTCAATGTTTAGACAAGTAAAGATTTTGCTGATTAAGGCTGGGAACAGAATTTCTCTATGGGAATAAACACAGATATTTAGAAGACATTTTGACCCTGTGTCAATTTAGCTAAACAGTAGTGAGTTCTCTCTAGGCACTTTGAGTTCCCAGGCACTTGATTTTGATTTGGGTACAGTACTGGGCATCTATTCCCCTTGTGGAAAAGGCCTCATTGGATCAGTTTAGTTATTCCCATAACAGATATGCAATTACTGATACAAGAGTCTGTAGGGCTCACAACTGGGTAAGAGCAGGAAAAGATGGATGCCTTAAGGAAAGATACATAGCAAAGCATAGGAAAATGAAGGCTAAAAAGAGTAACAGCACAAGTAAACAAAAGGTCTAAGCAGGGTAAGAAGAGGGGATGGAGAAATGAGCAAACAAGGATAGAGGGCTGGCCAAAAGAAAGGATATATGAAAAAGCCATATGGAAAGCAACCATCTTATAATTCAGTTAAATATATAATTAAAAAGGTAAAGAGAATAGCTGTGTGGCTTCATACTACTTCTAGAAGCCCTGGGTTATTAAATAAAAATGTCAGTGCAGCTATGGCATGCTTCCATATGAGTTGTTGATCAAAAATGCCCCAGAGGCCTTCAAAACAATACTGCTTCTTGTCATGTCTCCTGGTGGCCCATCAAAAGGTGGCCTTGCATGTAAGACAGAGATACCAAGCTGCCTGAACTGGAGCCTACCTGCTGCCTAGCTTTTATAGTGCCAGAGGGTGATATACAAACTGCTGGGAGAGAAAAAGCACCGATGGTCTTACTTATCTGTGAACTATATAAACCACAGAATTGAGTTTTTCAAATACACAACACACACACACACACACACACACACATACACACACACACATGGGCATGTGGGATGCTTGCACATATACATATACATGTACATGTCCATCCACACATATACACAGGAATCAGATTCTGGATCCACATAGTAATTCTATTTCTGAATCTTTTGAAGAAACTCGACATTATTTTTTCTAGCAACTCCACTGTATACTCCCCATGAACAGCATTTTAAGCATCTCATTTCCACTTGTTTATATCTATAAATACAACTGGTATGTTATGTCTCAACTTCGTCTACATTGATTTGCTAAATTTAGTTAGTTTAATATATTATAGATACTGTTGAATTGTTTACAAATACAGTCTTGATAACTGCAAAAGACGGTAGTATTTTGCTGTTTATAGACAATCTTTTATTTATTTTTATCACCATATGGAAATTTAAGGACCTCCAGTGCTGTTGAACAGTAGGGTCATGCTATATTCTCTTTATCCTCTTCCTTGTTTAAAAAATCTTTTACACCATGGCCATAGCTGGGAGAGTTTGTGGCCCTCCAGTAGAAGCTGAAATTCTTGGGGTTTATTTTCCCAGCTACTTTTGCATCTGGGGGCATTGATTTAGGCAGACTCCCATGAAAAGCAGAAGGCATTTCCAGACAGTGTCTGTAAAGACTTGAGGGAGGGAGTATCCATAATAATGAAGATGGGGGCTACAAAACCCAGCAAACAATGCAGAAGCATCCAGAGATGATCAAACTAAGACATTCTGTCTATGCTCAGACCTAGGGAGAGTAAGAGAGAGGATACTTCCTTGGTGTGCTGAATCTGGATCCCTGGAAGAAGATCCCTCATGGGAAGCTGATGTCTTGGGGAAGTGGAATGCTCTGCTATCTCTGCACTGAAGTAAGGTGGAAGTGAGTAGCAGCAGAAATATCCTGGTTGCTTTCTTTCCTCACTCTCTTGTCTCCTATTGGAACCTTTCAATGATTTGACCAATGGAAAGCAGAGGAAGGGGGGCCATGGAAGAAGAATCCTTGGGGATTAGGCCCTTGGGTATTAACACAAACAAACTAGAAAATAAAGAAAAATGAGTGAGGTTGAGAAGAAGGATGAAAATAACTGGCACAGAGAGGATCATGTGACCTCAGCTTAGCCAATCAGAGATGTACTTCCTAGACCTTGAATCAGAATCATGCAGCACGAAGAAGCTAAAACATGCAGAACATGCTCGCAGCCATAGGGACAGCAGAGTCTAGACTGGAAGCTGCCAGTGTTGCTGGGGAAGGTGAGATATGAGTCCTCTGCAAACTACCCAATATCTATCTGACAAGTTTCTTTTTAAAGAGGACAGAAGTGAGTTAGCTCAGGCATAGCTAAGAACTTGATTTAAACATGCTCTAGTTGAAGAAGCTTATTTTCCATACCCAAAATGTTTTCAAACAGCATATACTCTCACCAAATTCAGCCAGCAAACCCTTACTGACTACCTCCTGTCATCCCAGCCAAGGCCAAGGGTGCACTATGGGCTCCTTACTGTTACTCACAATGTCCCAACAAGAGTTAGAAGCTGTGACTCCAAGCTAGTTAAGGCCTTAGGGTATTATGAAATATCTTTAGCATTAATTTTACATAAAAGTGCTTTAAGAAAGAATGGTTAATTTACTAAGAAATATTTTATGGTGAAATAATCATATACATTATGGTGTTAAATAAAAAAACTTTTCCTGATTCATGGAACAAACCTTAGGGCTTCAAATACATTTCATAATTAGAGCTGTCCACAACCCAGCACACAGAATGTTAAGCAAAATCACACTGGCAACATCTCCTGTGGAAGATCTCTCCAGAGCATCAGATCACTTGGAATTGGGGGAAGCTGGGGTGCCTGCAAGTTTCTAAAAGTTGCTACAGACAGAAAGAATAGCTGATTTTAATCTAGCCATTAAAGTTTAAATATAAGGGCTGTATTTGAAATGAAAGATCAAGAAGTATGTTCATTAATAATATTATCGATATATTCTGAAAACCTCAGAGAGAGTCTTATGCCGGACCCTGAATGCTCAGCCTCTGTAACTGATGCTTCCAGCAGGGTGTTGTCTGCTTGGTTCTAGACAAGCTGGCTCCCAGGATAACAAAGGCCAAGATGTACTGAGGTCTGTTGTTGGTAAGCTAGTCATCCAGAAGAGCTGATGAATAATACTTCCAGGCCCAAAGCCAGAAGCCATGGGACCCAAGAAGAGCAGATGCTTCATTTCAAGTCAAAGCAGGCAGAGTTGGGCAGAAGGCATACCCTGAGTTAGCCTTTTCACTCTATGCTTTCACTCATTCCAGTCTCTGGTTGAGTAGATGAGGCTGGTCCACATCCACTTCAGACAGTTACAGATCCAAATGTTCATTTCATTTAGTTATCCCCTTACAGACATACTCAGAAAAACTAATGGCCAAATGTCTGGGTACGCTGGACCCATTCAAGTTGATATATCAAGGTGATATTATCACTCACATTTATACATACAGAAGTCCCAGTAGTTCCCTCTTTGAGGCAGCCTGATGATACAGCAGGACACTGCTGGTCTATACTACTTTGATGCATCTACCACAAATCCTGATAGAAGAATTATCATTCTACTGATCCTGCTAAGCAAAAGTTTGGGCAGCCAGTAAGGTCCTGACCGTAGTACTACCAAATAATACCTATAAGAGAGACCATTCCTGTAGAAGGACTTTGTGGGTTCTTTCTGCCACCCTTCTCTACCCCTCTTCCAACACCCTTTCAAATCCTAAATACTAGGTAGGAGAGAAAAAAAGATAGAGGGGAAAGGAGTCAAAATAGTATTAGACTACTTCCTGCTGGCTAGGGGCATTGAGCTTCTCGGGGCAAGTTTGATCTTCACCTTCAGGATATAAAATTTCTTCTTCTTTCTTTGCACACGATCATTTGACAAACTATAACCAACAGCATCCAACCACCAACCAGCCAACGAGACAACTAGACAATTAGACAACTAGACAACCAGCCACCCTATGGGGGCCTTAGCATTTAAATAGCCTCTGAAAAGTCCCTAGAATAACAAAGATCACACACTTGCAAAAACTATTTATAACTGGCAAAAAGATGTCCTTGGTAGAGCAAGAGGCAAATCATAGTCACCTTCTCTGAAACAGCCCCGTATCCCCACACTTTGAATGAAAATGAAAATATAATTCCACTAGATTTCTGTATTTCTGAAAGAAATAAAATTCTCACTACACATTCTAGTGCATCCATGGATTTCCTGGTTTTATCACAGAAAGTCCAACATCCTGAAGCCCCATCTTGCCAATTTTTATAATATCTAGGCTATAGTACTCATTCTTTCTCCCCCTCATTCTAAGAAAGAAGAGACACTAAAGCTTGATTTTCCTTACTCACAACAGCCTAGGCTGTATAGTTAGTCTGAAATCCCACTTATTAGAATGAAAAGAATATACTTTGAGTCCCACCATTATATTCAAGAAATCCATTCTTTTTTTTTTCTAAGGCAGGGTTTCACTGTGTGGCCTTGGCTACCTTGGAACTTACTCTATAGAACACACTGCCTTTAAACTCACAAGATCCACCTGCCTTTGTCTCCTAAGTGCTGGTATTAAAAGCATGTCCCACCACCACCTAACAATAAATCTATCCTTAAACAAACATCCTGCAGTAGTGTGTGCTCCAACACTGCCTATCTTAAGGACAGAGCTGCTATAAAGTTTCCCTGAGCTCTAGTTGATGTAGCCATTGTTTTACAGGGGCCTGCTGAAGGCCACTCTTTCTTAAGAATTATTGTGTATTTCTCTAAATGTTCTCACCATAGTACCTCCTTGAGTTTTTTTTTTTTTTTCTTTCTCTTTTAAATGATGAGAACTGACCTAGGCCCTTCTGAAAATGAGGTGAATGATCTCCTACTGAGCTACATTCACAGCCATTTGATGGGTTCTTTCTAAACACAGTCACAAATGGGACTTGAGCTTGATACCTCCACCAATGAGACTTTGTTGTGTGCCAAGATAGCTTCAGAGATATGCAGGAAAATGTGTGCTTTCTGGCATCTATGGGGGGCATCCACACAACCTCCATCCCAACACAGCCGTCTCAGCAGAAGCATGCTGGATGGGGCACTGGATAAAGGCAGGAGGGGGAGCAAGAGGCAGAGGCAGAGCAAGATCACGAGGCATTCCCTTTCTTTCTTAAGATAACTGAGACCTGTTACATCACTGCTGTTGATTTTCCTGCTTTCACAAATGAACACTGCCTGCTTGCACTCCAAGCATCTCAACAAAAATAAACAGAAGCTCCTGAGTGTGTGATTAAGGCAGACATAAATATTCTTTGTAGGAATATGGTGATTCACTATGCTAAAGTTGACTTGGTTCATAAGAGAGATGGGGAGGATGGTATGACCAAACAGACGCCATTCACCCTTCCATGTCAAGACAATCCCTTCCTCCAGCCCCTGACTTGTTCCATATTATGTAATTTGTACAATGAATGATTCAACTGGCCAGTACTTGTGTTGTTCCTGGTAGGTAGTACATGAACGTGGAACCCAGTTCAAAATGGCATATTTATTCTGCCGATGTCCCAGCCATCAGGTCCTTATCCAGTGTAGTCCAGCTTTTCTCTGCAAAGATGACCCACAAGTGCTTCACAATACCATTAGTTATACAGTTGCATGTTTTCAGACAGCACAAGTTTAAACTCAATGAGCTTGAGGATCTAAAGCCTGTCTGGCCACACACAGTGACTGGAGCAGAACTTTTGTTTATGAGTTTATTTGGGGATTGAACACTCTCTTTCTCCTTTTTAACTTCACACACACACACACACACACACACACACACACACACACACACCACTTCACATGCACACTCACTCACACACGGAATACACATACACACAGTGGAATAAATATTTCATGTTTCTGTGTGTGTGTGTGTGTGTGTGTGTGTATGTGTGTGTGTGTGTGTGTCTGTGCATGAGCACGTGTGCACACACACACAAGTAAAGGAGAAGATGAGACAAGAGAGTGGACAGAGATAAGAGAATATCTCTACATTAGAGTAGTCTTTCTTCCTCCTATATCAGGTTCCAGACTATGGGCACATTGCTGGCTCTTGGGATCAGGCTGGGTTTGGCTGGTGAAGTGTAGAAACCATCTTTCCGTGGGCTCTTCTACTCCATTAACTCTTTAGCCTCTGTTAGGGTCTTCCTGTGTGCACAGCGAAAATTTGGAAATACTGGGAACTTTTTCCTCTGGGAGCATTCTTTTCTTTTAAACACAGGATTATATCAACTGGAATTCCTCTTCATGCAATTTCAAGACTCTAACTCAGCCTTCTGGGACATAGATAGCAAGAGTGCATAGGTGTGGAAAGCTGGGACAGAGATACACAATGAAGGCAACTCTCCAATCCTGGAGCTATAAAACTAAGGATCTTTGGGGTATGGGCTGTCAGTGAACTTCTGCTCATCCCTAGGTCTTAAAGACATGAAACTTCAAGGCAGGGCACAAGCTGTGTGTACCATAGTATATTAAGGCAGCCCTGCCCACTTACCCTGGATAAAATACTTCTTTGAGGCTGTGATATTAGAGACCCCCATGAAAGATGACTATAACCTCCAATTCTGATCCCAGTTAGTTTAGTAAATGCAAATTTTCCTGGCTCCAATCTCTCAAACTAATCATGTTTTCCATGGGACAGCCAGAGTACTTATTGTGTCCTCTAAAAATGGGATCTCCACTGCTCTGGGTATAGAGAGGAACACTGATCCATTGGAGATGTGGGGTTTTCTCTCAGAGATTGCAGTATACCTAAATAAACATGACAAGGTAAGAGATGGTTTGGCCAACCTTTGCCAGTGGACAAAAAGTATCACAGAACATTTTGGTGACAGATGAAAAATAAGTAAGCAGACTGTCATTGCTTCCTAGGAGTATCCTGGAAAACATTCAGCAAAGGCTCTTTGCAGAAGCTATATTAGAAGGAAGAATAGTTGCAAATAGAAATTAGAAGATGACTGAGCCACATCATAAACAGTCAGCAGTCCCCCTGGACTCTGAGGACATCCCTGCCCAGCTGTAGACAGTCAGACCCTGACACCCAAGAGAATTAGGACAACACCCTAAACCAACATCACTAGATAGTTTTGTGTTAAAATAACACAAGCCTGAGTCGTTTGAGAAGGGAGAAGTTCAACTGATAAAAGTCTCTACCAGATTGCCCTAGAGATAAACCTGTGGGGCATTTTCCTGATTAATTACTAATGTGAGAGGATCCATTTTCCTGTGGGTGGTGCCACCCCTGGGCAGGAGGTACAGAATAGAATAAGAAAACTGGCTGAACAAGCCACTGAAAATAAACCAGAAGCACCTTTCCTCCATGGCCTCTGCTTCTCTTGTTCTTCTTTTTAAAAATCTATGTATCTATGTATATATCTACCTACTTATCTGCCTATCTATCTATCTATCTATCTATCTATCTATCTATCTATCTATCTATCTATCCATCCATCCATCCATCCATCCATCCATCCATCCATCCATCTATCTATCTGTTTATTTATATCCCAAATATTTTCTCCTCCTTGCATAGTTTCTCCCCATTCCCTTCACCTCTAAGAGGGAAGCACACCCCTTATATATTCCCAACCCTGGTGCATCAAGTCCCTGCAAGATTAGGCATATCCTCTCCCTTTGTGGCAGTCAGACAAGACAACCCTTTGCTAATATGTATCAGGGGCCTCAGACCGGTCAATAAATGTTCTTTGGTTGGTGTCTCAGTCTCTGGAAACTCCTATGAGTCCAGGTTAGTTGACACTGTTGGTCTTCCTGTGGGGTTGCCATCACCCTGAAGGCCTTCAGTCTTTTCTCTAACTCTTCCATAGGGGTCCCCGACCTCTGTCCAATGTTCTGTGGATATATGCACTTGTCTCAGTCAGCTGTTGGGTAGAGCCCCTCAGAGGGTTGCTATGCTAGGCTTCTGTCTGCAAGCACAATGTAGCATAATTAATAATGTAAGGGATTGGTGCCTGCCCATGGGGTGGGTCTCAAAATGGGCCAGTCACTGGTAGACTATTCCTGCATTCTCTGCTCCATCTTTGTGCATTTCTTTTAGACAGGGCTAACCAATTTTGGGTCAAAGTTTTGCAGATGGTTTGGTGTCTCCATTCTTCCACTAGGGGTCCTGTCTAGAGGCAGTCTTTTTAGGTTTCATATCCCAAGTATTTCTGCTGAAGTCACCTGCATTGACTCCTGGGAGTCTCCCTCATCCCAGGTCTCTGGGACTCCTTAGAGAATCTCCCATCCCTGATCCCTGGCAGCTACATGCCCTGTTCTTAACCCAAGGTTCTTGCCCTGGTGGAGTTCCTGCCCTGACTTCAGCCAGTGACTGTTAACTACAAGTGTAATATAAATAAACTCTTCCCTCCCTAGGATGCCCTTATTCATTCTACCTGTCACGACAATGGAGACCCTAGCAAACACATTAACAGGGCAGGGCTCCTATCCGAACTGTGGATTCCTGGGTCAGCCACAATTGTGCCTTGTGGAGCCTTTTTCTCTCCCATTTGTCTCATGATGCTCTGTCACCTGGCCCCACTTGGCAATGGTAGGAGGCAGGCTCATCAGCACGTCTCAGTCAGTGTAAGCGTGTCCACATCCTCTGGGGCTCCATGACTGCCCCTTCCTGTCACTTGTCTGCAGCTAAGTAACACAATTTGTCTGTACTGTTCTTTTGTGCTGCTCTGCCCCCTCACATCCAGGAGAGAGAGAATAAGGAGAGAAACACAGAAACAAATTGCTGCTAATGTTTCCTCCCCTCTCTCCATTAGAAGTGTCACTTATCAATATCGAAGACCCAAGTTCCACTGTCTGGTGGCTGCAAGGCCCTTTCTTGTGTCTCCCAGTGGAGAGACACCCTGCTCCACAACCAAGGATGCAGGCAGGCCAGAAGCAATGTCAAAGCTGCCCGCACAGCTGTTCACCAATAGCACAGAGTCTCCTTTAGTGGGAGCATGGTACCCAGGCAAGAGTCACAGAAGGAGGCTGCCACCCTTAGTGGAGAGGTAGAAGGCTGGTGCCAGGATCCAGGTTGAGAGGGGCAAAGGAACTAAAAGCGAACAGTAACACCATAAAGAAAAATAAAACTTACTCTCACCCATCCCTGCCATCAATTCCAAGTAAGATCTCAAGCTGAAGTATGAGACTTGGGGGGGTACATGTGAGCCGTACTATGTTGAAGCCATGAGAGGACACCCCGGTCTCTGGGGACAAGGGATGCCTGACATTGCCACAGAGGCGTTTGTGACTTATAAATCCAGTCAGAAGAGAGGCAGGGAAGCAGCCCTTCCTGAGTGGAACTGCCCTGCCTGGTGCTGGAACTACCAGATGTCTTCTCAAGGGAAGGGATGGTACTTTCAGGGTATGCACTACACTCTCAATGAAGAGGCCATGGGGAGCAGCAAGGCAAGCCAACTCAGAAGTCTGATAGGAGCAGAGCAGGGGAGTCATTGTTCTGGACCAAGCACACGAGGAAAGAGTAGATGACATCAGGGAGGCAGTGCTGGTGTCCGACAGTAAGGTCTGCTCTTCCCTAGAAACTAAAGGTTTCACCTTTGTTATGAATGAAGGCAGGATAACAGGAATCATGGAGGACAGATCTCGGGATAGAAATCTATAGTGATGCTAGTAAGCTATGGACATCCGTGCCAAGCACGCATAGGCATGAGCCTGGGCCGGAGCTTTTGGCTTGTTAGAACACTTAAAAAAAAAAACCAAACAAACAAAATACAGTTATAGTCTAAATCATTCAATCCTTTACAGACTTGAACTGCCTGACATGGCAACTGTATTTGAACTTCCTTCCTTTCTTTAAATTTCTCTTCTTTATCTATCTATCTATCAATCATCTATCAATCATCTATCTATCTATCTATCTATCATCTATCAATCATCTATCTATCATCTATCTATCATCTATCTTTCTATCTATCTATCTATCTATCTATCTATCTATCTATCTATCTATCTATCAGATTGACCCTCCAGTCTCACACATAGTAGACAGTTTATTACCACTAAGCTGTATCTCCAGCCCTCGCTTGAATTTATTCCTAGCTCAGGCAAGCCTGAAACTTGCGATGTTCCTGCAGAGGAAGGACATTGTGCCATAATCCGTAGTAGCTGGAATTACAGGCTTGCTCCACAGGCCCAGCTCATCAAGCTATGTCCCTGCAGCAGAAAGCTGCAACGTCTCTCTGCTTGAAGGAAAGACAAAGGGCCGTGAGCTGCACATGCGCAATGGAAGCGGATACGAAGGGGAGACCAAGAAGAGTTGCGTAGTCAGCTCAGGGCTCCTGTGATTCCCACCCGATTTCTTGTCTTTTCCAGGCTTCCAGGGGGCTTCAATTTTACACTGAAAGGTTAGAAGCTGTCAGTCTGCTCAACCCCTCAGCTGGACCCGGAACAAACAAAGCAGTGTTTTTGCCCACCTCCCAGTGTCTACTCCTTTCTTCTTCCAACAGCAGTAAGATGCTGAACATGGAGTCTGGGTGTGAGGGTCCATGGAGGGAATTTCAATCCTGATTTAAAGAATGCGGGGCTCTCAAGTTAGTGGGGTTTTTTTTTTGTTTGTTTGTTTGTTTGTTTGCTTGCTTGCTTGCTTTGTTTTTTGTTTTATCTTGCTCTCCATTTGACAGGCAAATCAATTCTTCCTTTTTGACAATCACTTCTGCTTTCCCTCTGACTGGCTCAGCTGGTGGAGAGAGCTCCTTTCCTCCTAAGCCCCGCTCCATGCCCTTGATTCAGACCCTGCCTGCTAGTGGTCATATTTTGCTTTAGGAATTATATGGGTCTAGTGTCAGGGAAGTCATTGTGGAAAAACAACTCTGTATGCTGAACAGTTTATATGCTCTAGGAGGGAGTCATGTTTCTGTAAGAAAAGTAGAGGAAGGGTGTGGGGGGAGCACTGTGTGAGCCTTTATCATGTGTGTGGTACTGCAAATGGCACTTTACAAACAAGGTGTGAATAAAACTGATTGCGCTATAATTGTCCACCCCTCTTGCCCATCACCCAGCTGGTCATGCCTTGCTTTGTGACTCTTTCTTCTATATCCTCACAACACACAGCACTAAGAGAAATTCCCCTCTGGGTCCTCAGGGGCTTCTTGATCAGTCAAGAGAGTAGATGGGTATAAGGAGAGACGTAGGCGCAGGGGTGTGTGAGCTGGAGAAGTTGGCTAGGAATACTAAAATCCCACACACATCAGTAATGACTGAAAATGAGGGAGACAGCCAGGGACCAGGGTTAGAGCATTTGGAGCAGGGAAGAGAATTGGTCAGGGCAGAGAGATCTGTCCACGATTGCTGTGGGATTAAACTTTTATTTCTTTATTGTTCTTTAAGATATGCAAGAAAAGTTGGGGTTCTTTTCTGTATTTGACTTGCCATTTGGCCAATGTCTGTCTGGACCTTCTTAAATATACTTCTCTTCCAAGATGTGGCTGAGAGGCTTCGAAGCTTTTCAGCAAGGAAGAATCAGGAATGATTTTGAGCCACAGGTACACACTGCATATGAAACTTCAAACTCCAGCCTAGAGTTCATCATGACCAAGGAGCACAGCTTTGTCTTGACTACACAGTGATCTGATCACATCTGTCAAGAGCCAGGGGTGGGGCAGGTGCCAGAGGGGAAAAAAGCTAAGCAGGTCAGATGCTGACATTTTCTCGCTCCTGAGAAAGGATTCCAGTTTCTTAGGAAAGTCGGTTTTATTGAGGTTGGGATGAAAATGATTGCCTTAGTTTCACAAGGAAGGTTTTTCTTTTTGAGTATTTTGATTCAGTGATCTCTCATAAAGCCACTTGGTACATTATGTTCCAAGCCCTGCACTCTCCTGTAAATTGCAATGCTGCCTCCCCTGCATCTTCTCCCTTTCTCCAGCACAGAGACTGCAACGAATGAGCCACATGGGGCCTTGGGGTTTATTTTGATTACAGATTCATTTACCCTGTAATGAGATGAAATAGTGGCTTTGTCCTGGGAGTCTATTGTTGGTGCTGTTGTTTTCAATTTAAATCATGACACCTGACCTTTTAAACTCAGTGACTCTAGAAAAAATTATAAATTTCTAAAAGTTTAAATTGTGATATACTAAGATAAAAAAGGATATGTATTCCTGTGTGTCCATCTGTGTGTGTACACATATAAAGACATGAGTGTGGAGTCCAGGAGTCAGGTGTTGCTAGCCTTCAGACAGTTCTGCTAGGCACCTGGCAGGGGGGGGTGGGGGAGAGCTAGAAATGGCTTAAGTCAACACCTGCTGCCACCCCACCCCCACTCCCACCCCCTGCCTGCTTGCTCTCCCTCCCACCTGTCTCTGCCCCTTCTCCAGGTCCTCATTCCCCTCCTTTCTCCCAAATTAAACTCCCTTTATCTGAAATCTGTTGCATGGTGTATTTTCTCAGGGAGACAACTTGGCATGGGCCACCGGGTACCCCCATCGCTGCATTATGTTTCATAACTGGTGTTGCTCCTCAGCTGGCCTTTACTTTTTTCTCTTTCTTTCTCTTCTCAATCTCGCCCTCACTATTCTAGACAGGGTTCCTTACTAGTCTGAGACTCCCCAAGTAGGTTAGGCTAGTGTGTCAGTAGATGGCCCTGTCTCTGATACCTCAGCTCTACAAAACAAAAGAACAAACCAAGAACACACATTCGAGGAATGAAACTCCTGTCCTCATCTACCAGCCCAACAAAGATTTTTTTTTGTCACAATTTGCCGTTTCTATCTTGTTCTAACACTGTATTATAAAAAAAGTCAGGCATCATGTACAATCAACAGGCAGTGCAGTTCCCTCCCTCCCTCCCTCTCTCTCTCTTTCTCTCTCTCTCTCTCTCCCTCTCTCTCTCTCTCTCTCTCTCTCTCTCTCTGTCTTTCTCTCAATATGTTTTTAGACTTTTATTGTCAAGTTTCAGCCTCTTTTGCTTTATCACCATCTTCTTTCCAATGTCTTTTAAGTCAGAGCACTTGTTACTAAATCCTTTACCCAGACATCATTACCTTGATTTCAAGATTCATTACAATTTTCCTTTATTCTGAAGTATAGTTTACTAACCATGAAAGGTACTTTGGGGGAAGATTCACCAAGTACTGCCAAACACATCCACCTGCTATAACTCCTATTCACCATTCCAGAAAGTTCCTCTTCCCATCAGTTCTCTTGCTTCCACCCCTGAAGGCTACTCATCTTCCTGACTTTTTCTGTAGCAGATTATCTTAGTCTGTTTTAGAAGATGGAACCAAGCAGTCACTCCATTTGGTACATTTGTGTATCAAACTCAGGGCTTCACTCATCCTAGACAACTGTTCTATTTTAAATAGAACAGTTTAAAACAAAACAACCTCTGGATCCTTTCAGGGCAAGAAATCCTTGGGCAACTTCTCTTGCATAGCTACAGAAAATGGAGTTTGCTTTATTATCACCAAGACTGGGGTCTCTGGACCATTCCTCACACTTAGTGAGCACTCTCTGAAGACTGGAGAGGGTTAGTGGGAAGGAGGCCTGTGGAAACACTAGTCTTATGTAGGTGGGATGGGTCCCTCCCTGCACTCCTACAGCCTTTTCTTATTTGTGGGAAGCATTTCCGGTAGCTCCATTAGCAACTTACTCTTCTAGAACCCGTGGGATCTGTTAGGCTGATGTTGTGTTCTAGGTCAGGAAGCAAGGTGCCAGGTTTCCAATTCATTTGGCCAATCAGACACCCCCATGTGGTCCCCATTTAACCTGTCAGTTTGATGTAGATGGCTGTGGCATTCCACCAGGGCTAAGCTTTGAGGACTCTGCCGAATTTGTGCATGGTGAGAAACTGAGAAATGCCTGGTTTTCTCGGTGACCTCTGTGGGAGGCTGACCTCTGCAGGAAGCGGCAAAGGAAGCAGCCCCCCTGCTTTGTCTATGCTGGAGGACCACCCACCAGCACAAGGCAGGAAGCAGAAGAAAGTCAACAGACCAGATTCAGAGATGTGCTCATCAGCTCCATCTGTCCCTGAATGATTTTGCAGAAAGATAGTAAGAGTGTTGAGATGCAACCCAGCAGAAGGAACTAATCAGCGAGGCCCATGTCAGTGTGGAGAGGAGACATCTAGACGGCATCTGGTCCATACAGACACAGAGGGCTATCAGCTCAGCTCAGCCCGTTAGTTTCTTAAATGGATTCTTCCATCAGTCACTATTCCCGTGAGTTCTGGACTGTTGGAATATCGCAGCAGTGGTGGTGATGGTGTGGTTGGTGTTGACGTGTTTAGAATGAGAGAGGAACCCGGAACAAGACATCGTAAGTTTGTTCAATGCCTCTATAGATAGATACTTACCTTCACTTAAGGTGAAAAGGCCCTGTCTAAGTGGAAATATGAACACAAAATGTATATAACATATACATATATGATATACCTAAGCTACTCAGCATCAGTGTCGAGCCACACAGCTCACTGTAGAGGATCATTTGTCTCCCAGCTAATCACATGACTGATAATGTAACAACTCTAGGACACTGCCCTAGCATTTCAAATCTGTTAAAACCTTTAGAAATAATTTCTACTGAAGGCATAAGACTTTACCAATATTGTGAAGTTGAAAAGTCTTACATCAGAGCATCCAAAACCAGAATCAGCTGTATATATGGATCACTTACCCTGTTTTAAGTAGTGACTGTCACATAGAGTCTGAAGACCTGAAAGAGCACAGGACAGAGGATCCTCAGGTTGAGCCCTGCCACCCTATGCCTATCTCCAACCCTGTTGTAAAGTGGGAATTCTTCTGAAACTCTCTGTCTCAGGGGACAGAAGACTGTTGAAGGAGGGAGAGATGGAACAAGAAAAGGAGGAGAGAAGAGTATCTGCAGGGAACTTCCTCCTTCATGGCTAATTGAAATTCAATGAACATTTATAGGTATTAAGGCTCAGAACTGGCCCTGCTAGGGGTCCCAGGTGCAGAGATTGCTGAAGGGAAAAGTCCTCACATTCCAAGCCTCTGCTTTGGAGCTAATAAGATGCTAATGTAGGTGATTAAAGACTGATTGATTACCGGGGATGAACTGAGGGGTGTCATGCGTTAGTACACATTAGAGCTGAGGACCATGTGTCCTGGAGACAAGAGCCAAACTGTGCAATCCCTGGGTCCTCTTGATGGAGTGGTGAGCCTTGGAGTCCTGAAAGCACAGCTAGCATTAAAAGACTTCACAGCGTCTGGAAGCTGAGAAAGCACCAGTATCTGGAGACTAAGCCAGACTCTAGAAGAGTAAGAAAAATCTTTTCATATATTTTTTTTCTTTTGTAGACTCTAAATGTTGACCCTGGTTCTTGGACACTTCATGCAGAAAACGCACAGTGACCTTGGACTCCGTCGGGGAATGTTCTGTCCTGATCTACTTCAAGGCAACAAGACCTTTCTTTTCTACCTTTCACTTACCTGCTTCATTTTCTTCTCTGACACAAACACAAAAAGCCAGGGAACCAGCATATTTAGACATAAATCAAGAAGTGTAAAATGAATGGGCCCTGTTTATAAGGAATTAGGCATTCTAACTAGCCTGTATAAAAGACACATAACCCAAGTATTTTATTTATAAGCCTTAAGTCTACATTAAGCAGGTTTGGAGCTATTCTAATTTATATCTCTGCTATAATGTCCCTTGTTACTTGCTGTTTTTCTTGGCCACATGCTCACAATCCATCTCCTCTCATGGTGGCCTCTTCCATCTACATGACCTTTCTTCTTCCCATCTGTCTACCTGTGACCCCGTCAAGGTAGCTGAAAATTCAACTACACCTACCTACTGACCAATCACAGGCTTAGCCTTTTATTGACCAATTAATTTGAGAAACAAGGTTATATAGCATTATTTGGTAAATGTAAATACCCCCCTAGGCCCCGTGGATCTCCTAGTCAGGGACAACCAGATCTTGGGGGCCAGTATTTAGCATCTGAATACATAGCAGTACCAGACCAACTCCCTGATCCTGCCTTCTGAACTCTGTCATGATTAATGTTAATCATCACCTAAGAGGATCTCAAACCAGCCAGAAGACAAACCTCTGGGCACGAGAGAGTTAATTGAGGTGGGTGGAACTATTCCACGGTCTGAGGTCCAGGATCCATTACAAAGGAGAGAGAGTGAGTGGAGCACCAACATTTCATCTCTTGCTGCTTCCTGTCTGTGGATGCAATGTGACCGGCCACTTCAAGCTTTCACTGCACTGTCATGACTTCTCCACCATGTTAGACTGTACCCTCCGACTGTGAGCCAAAATACACTCTACTTTTTCAGTGGCTTTTATTAGGTCTGTTACCATAGCGACTATAAAAAGGTAACAAATGTGATTACCATCCTTGAACAACAAAACAAACTGGATGAGGTGAGTGTGTATGACACAACCAGAAGACAGGGAAGAAGGAACTATTTATTCTAAGAGCCGAGGGAAGAGAAATGTCACAGCCCAAACCAGATCCCAGAATTTCAAGGTGTGGTGGTTTCACTATTGTGATAGTCTGAATATATTTGACCCAGGGAGTGGCACTATTTGGAGATGTGGCCTTGTTGGAGGAAACATGTCACTATGGATTTTAAGACCCTCTTCCTAACCACATGTGAGCCAATTTTCTCTTAGAGGTCTTTAGATGAAGATGTAGGACTCTCAGCTCCTCCTGGGCCATGGCTGCCTGGACAATCCCATGTTTTGGTGATTATGGACTGAGCCTGTAAGCAAGCCCCAATTAAACATTGTCCTTATAAGAGTTGCCTTGGTCCTGGTGTCTGTTCACAGCAGTAAAACCCTAACTAAGACAACTATGTTGCATTTAATTTCTCACTGTGGCAGTGTTGGCAGGTAAGGCATACTGGGAGATGTTTTGGGTCCCAGGATAATGTGTTCCATCAAGAATAGATTGCCAAGCTGTGGGAGTTGTGTTGGGATTCTGTAAACTGTGGGGTGGGGTTCACAGAATCCCAACATACATAGACTGGCTGTATTGTCCACTCTTGTGCTCCTTTTCTTCTCTAGCCGTGTACAGAATCCTTTTACCAAGATTATCGCTTTTCCAGGAAGACGATTGAGGAGGTTCCCATGCTTGTACTCTTGAGCAGCTCATTTCCTCCAGGGTGTTCATGGCTTTCTGCCAAGTCATCTTAACCCTGGACAACTGCCTACTCTAGGGAGAGACCTGGATTATAATTGTATGGACAAACTCAGGAGCAACACTATTGGGACAAGCCTCACACATGTGAACAGAAACATACATACAAGGATGTAAATGCACCCATTCACATATTTACATACATACCGTATACACACATGTACCATAAACAACCCACGTGCTACATATACACACATCATACATATCGCACATACAATATATATACCACACCTATTACACATACACATACATATTTACAAAGATACTACACGTACACATATGCTACAATCAGCATACATACCACACATAACACACACACACACACACACAGCCTCTGCCAGTCAATCTTACCTCCACGGGAAATAATTCACAACACAGTCATTGCCCAGTTAAAGAATTACAAACTTCTCTGAAACTTCAGTCTGTTCATGCTCTGCTCGGCAGGGTCATCTGTCTCACACTCTAAAGCAACAGGCAGTGCTTTGCATCAGGAAGCTTGGTGCCTGTTCGTGGCAACTTGCAATTATTCTAGTGTCCCAGACACCACTAATTGCATTGTGTGATGGCCTCTTACCTAATAAGCAAGTAGCTTTACTATCCCGAAACACAGTGGCTCTTGGGATAGAATGGTTGGAGGAGACATACCTGTGCACAAGTGTTTAGGAAGGAGGAAAGGAAGACATGCTAGAATGAGGAAAAACCCGAGGAAGCCATTCCCCAGGGCAAGGGCTGATGGTGTTGTATCTCTAACACAAAGCCAGAAAAAAAAAGGAGCCAGTGTCACATAAGCAGGCCAGGAAACTGAGGAATTCCCCATCATGAGAGATAACAGACTGGGGGTGGGGAGTAAGCAAAGTTGGCGATCTAAGGCAGATACCCTGAGGGCACCTGAGGAATGAACCCCTCTGGCTACTTGGTGTACTTATGAGGGCACCAACCTAGGAAGATTAGGATTTGACACAGCTCCCAGAGTCCATAGGAGCATGGGTAGGGTTGACCCTGGCCTCTGAGGTCCACAGGTGCTCCTTCTACCACATGCTGAGATGCCATTGTGACATAGTCTAGTGCCAGGAAAATGTCAACCGGAGTGGAAGGAGAAACCTAACCTTTAAAGGCTGTGCTCTGCCCTCCATACATGTGCGTTGGCTCTTCTTGCTCTCTCTCTTTCTCTCTCCCACTACCCCCCATCTCTCACACACAGTGAATATAAATATATTTTTAAAAGGTAAAGACTGCTTTAAATTGCAGAATGCAAGCAGTACTTTGGAAAAGTATAAAGAGGATTGGAAGGATTGAGTCCCACTCTCCGTAAGGAATGCTATGAGTTCCTCTCATTTGTTTTCATGCCCCCTTTCAGCCTTTCACATAGAGAAAGAGCGGAAGGAAAGTCAGTGGGGCTGAGTAAGCATAAGGGTGGAGCAGAACACAATGAGACCAGTGAGCAACAGGCACCCCATCCAACAGGGCCAATAGGTACGGTTGTCCACACATCATCCCAGGGCTTTCCCATGGATTCCCAGGTAAGGGAGAAGGTGGGTATCCAACGTAAGGGGCAGAGACCGGTGAAGGCTGAGGGAGTGTAGGTTCTTACAGACTGGAATGCTTCTCTTTCATGGCTGCATTACCATGGTGATGGGCCACAGTAGTGCGTCTGCATCTTCTGCCTCCTGCCCTCAGAGGATCTAAGCATCACCCAGAAAGAGCTGGGATTATGTCTAACCCCAAACTCCACCTCTGCCAGCTGCGTGACCTTGAGCAGTGTTCCAGACTCCTTAAATATCACCTTTTTCATCCGGAAAGGGGAAGTAATACCTTCTCTCTCTGGTTCTTGGAGAGGATCAAGGGAAAGACAGAAACAGATGTGACCTCAGCCCACGAGAGTTGCTCTGTGAGGACTTTACTTCCTGAGTCTTTCTTTGATGGATCTGCAAGGCTTAGCATTGCCATTGGGGACCCCTTGCCCAACCTGTGACATGACAAGAAAAGATGAGAGAAAGGAAAAACATTTTCCATGCGCTCATAAGACAGACAGACTCCATGTGGAAGTGTTCTGAGGGTCACAAGACAGACACCATGTGGAAGTGTTCTGAGGATCACTCATAACTCTCTGGACAATTTGTGACTGAAAGACACTGTGATTCTCCTTTTAATTGTAAGTATAAGGAGGAACACAGCAAATGGTTACAGGGAGAGACTGCACAAGAAGAAAGGAGAGGGTGTCAGGGAGACCCAGCCCTGTGCCAGACTCTTCGTGAGCTGGGGGGCTGAAGGTGGGATAGAGCAATTAGGCACACTCTGGTCACTTCTGTGTACCTGAAACTGGGCTGCCATTTAGCATGTTTGATGACATATTTGTTATGGAAATCACCCAATGAGCAACAAAATTATTATCTGACTGGAAACAGTACCATCATAATTATTACAAATTAGATTAGGCCACCTTTGCTTAATGAAACAAATAACAAGGGTAATTGAACTTCTGCTGTACCAGCAAGTGCAGCCCACTTGTTCAAGATGTTTCTGTTGATGCAGGCATTTGTTTTAAGGCTATGTGGGATGGAGGGAGAGGGAACCATCCTATCTGGTCATCTGTCTGGCAATCCGATTGTTCTGATGAAATTCTCCCCAGGAGTGAAAGGGATCTGCATGCCCGATATGGTATGTGATCATGTAGGTGTGGGGGTTGCTGAATGATTCTGCCTTTCAAGGGGACTCCAAGCTTATCACCTCCATCTCTACTTTTCACTCACAGACTGAAATAGATTTTCACTTTGAGAACTTTTATCTATAGTTTGAGACAAGCACATTTTCTATGAGGACTGGCCAGAGTGAATGAGATGGTTTTCTTTATCGTCATTAAAATGCTGAAACTCTACTTCAAATAATTTATTACAGAAGAAACTGCTCCCCTCTCTCTCCATTACTGGTGGAGCACCCCCTGTCTTTTTAGTCTTTCAATCCAGCCACTATTTGAAATAATCAATATTTTATTTTCAAACAAAAGCACTTAGGCAGTTTCACTTGTACCAGCATAGAATTGGAAAGCACTAGGGCCAGAGGTAGTGGTTGATTGCCTTTGAATCCTCAGCCTTTTGTTAAAATGGTTCTGTGTATACTTTTCTTTCTTTAAGCACAGAGAAAACCCTTTCTCCCAGGGTCCCTTGCAAAAACAAGCTGAAGCCACATGAATAAATTCTGCCAGTAGGATTTGCATGGAGGCATTAAGGCCCAAGGAAGCCTGAGCCTCTAACAAGGTGACTCTAGAGGCAGGTGTTTTGATGTTGTATGGCATGGAAAACCTTGTAGAACAACCTACTAATAATTCACAGTTATGCACCAGCACTTCACTGCCAGATAAATTTGTTGAGCTTCTTCTGCATTACAGACAATGCTGTGTCTAATGGCGCATGCTCTCTGTCTGTCCTCTTCCCTAAGTACTCTGACCATCTTGAATATCAAAGAGACACTGCACACCCATGTTTATAACAGCATTATTTACAACAGCTTCACCTAGATGGCCATCAACAAATGAATGGGTAAATAAAATGTGGTGCATAAACACAGTGAAGTTTAATTTGGCCATGAAGAGGAACAAAAGATATATTGATGATGATAACCATGAAAGCCAAAGAAAATTATTTTGGAGAAAGAACATGAGTCAGAAATAATGGGATTTAAGTCATATTGATGAGCAAAGTACATTATTTTTATCTATCTATCTATCTATCTACCTATCTATCTATCATCTATCTGTCATCTATATGTATCTATTTATCTATCATCTATCTATCTATCTATCTACCTACCTATCATCTATCTATTTATCTTGCTATGATAGACAGCTATGATCTATCTATATAAATATATATGAAAATGTCATAATACTCACTATTTTGCTATAGTTTTATGCCAACTTAAAAATTAAATAAATCAAGTAATAATCTGTCTATCCATTTGCTTTATGATATTGGTCCAGAATGCAGACAAGGTACTAGAAAGTAAGACAGGTCTTGAAGACACTCCTGAATATCTTGGCTTTTTGCTTTTCAAGGCTTTAAGACATAATACATTTTATTGCTCTGTACAAAAATGCTTTGAAAATGAAAATATTTCCATATATTTTGCTCCATCGATTTCATCAGTATTGCTTGCCATATCACTAACATTCACTAGCACCTTGTGTTAGTATAGTACATTTGTAAAGATAATTCCAATGTGGCTTTTATCCTGTTATATAAATTTATTTTTAGTCAGTGATCTGAACATTTTTGTTTCATTTCTTCTTCTTCTTCTTCTTCTTCTTCTTCTTCTTCTTCTTCTTCTTCTTCTTCTTCTTCTTCTTCTTCTTCTTCTTCTTCTTCTTCTTCTTCTTCTCCTTCTTCTTCTTCTTGTCATTTTAAAGCTGTTTTATGACAATTAGTTTCCTGTCTTTTTTCCTTTCTTTTTTGAAATTAGCCATTATCAAAAGTACAAAGAAAAAAATGTCATTGCTAAAGAACAAACAGGTGGAAAGACAGAAAGAAATCACATTGTTTTGGGAAGAGTTATACAAGCTTCCAAGAGAGAAAAACCAATGGTCCTATCCTGTAGTCATGGCAACAAACCAAAACAAAGACCAGCATGACAAGGTATTCTGAAAGACACAGTAGTGGACTTACATCCTAGGGGTAACCACCAGTCAGCTAACTAAACTTAGCTTAGCGTTCACTCAATAGAAGGGATTTTAGGTTGCAACTGTAAATTTAACCAACTACCTATAGCTGGTTAAGATAGGATTCTAGAGGAGAATCCAGGACTAATAGTTCTCTAACTGCTTGTAAATACTCTTATATCCACATATTAGTGTAGCTCTTCACCTCATCAAGGAAGTTCCTCTGTGCACCAGACAGCAATCATTACAGAAATCCACAACTGGTCAAAACACAATGGTCAACAGAGTATGGAGTGCTTGCTTCCAGTTAATGCATTTATCACACAACCCCTACACTAACGACTCAGAGAACACTTCGAAAGAAGGGGAGGAAAGACTGTAAGAGCCAGAGGACGAGAACCTCTGCATCAGAATAATACCTCTGTAAAAGGAGAGAACGTGAAGTTGTGGGATATGGGTCAGGGAGGAGTAGGAGCCACAAAGGTAAATATAATGAAGATCCTTAAAAATAAAAAAATAGTATAGCTTTTTTATAAAAAAGAAAGGAAGGAAGGAAGGAAGGAAGGAAGGAAGGAAGGAAGGAAGGAAGAAGAGACAGGAAGCTGGAAAAGGGATTAGGCAGGTGGGGATGGCACCTGGAAGTAGGTAAGGGAAAGAGTAGGGGTGTGGCTGAAATACATTGTACGCATGTATGAAATTCTCAAAGAATGGATAAAGTTTTACATTAGAAATAAAATAATATGAATCAAGTGTTGGATGTGTAAATTCTCCAAGATAGTGTACTTATAAACACCTTAATGGTCATAATAAGGCTGATAATGATGAATGTGCATGTACGAGTATACCGTCTCATAGATGTTTGGATGACTTTCTCTATAGGTGACCGAGGTGTCTAAGAAGATAATCTCTTCTTGTGATTACCCTGAGTGCCCTTTTCTCTGCAGCAGCCTTTTTAAACTTTCTTTATAAAAACAGAACAGAGGAGACAGGAAGTTGGAAGGGGGATTAGGCAAGTGGGCATTACACCTGGGAGTAGTTAAGGGAAAGAGTAGGGGGTGTGGTTCCTGGGGGGAAAGCACTAGCTCTTGGGACTTTTTGGAGGATGTCTGAGGAGAATCTGAGAGGTGGGGTCTTGAAGGACAGAGAAGCTGAAAGGACAGAGTACACTCTAAAAGCTGTTCTTTAACTTTCACATGAACCACATATCAATCTTGCACAAGTACACACACATACACACACATACATACACACACATACATATACATATGCACACACACATAAAGATACACATATGCACACACATATGTACACAGACACACACAGATATACACAGACACATATATACATAGACACATATACACACATATACACATACATATGCATGCAGACACACAGAGATACACATAGACACACACATATAAAACAGACACACATAGACACACACAGGCACATATATACATAGACACACATGCACAGGCTCAATTCTGGGATCACAGGCAGAATTAACCAAGGTACCTGGGTCTCGGGTAATGCATAGCAGATATGTGAAAATGGAAATTGAGGGCCTGTGAAATTAACTTGGATGTCAGAGTGAAAAACCATTTTGTTCTGCTCTATAGTTTTCAAGGAAAACTACACCCTAGTCTTTACTTTTGGTAGTTGAGTAAAAAGGTAGAGGCAGATCTACAGACTCCTGTCTGCTTCCCAACAGCTTATCTAGGTACAAACTCCCAAGCCCCTGTGTTTAGGGGTAAGGTCATAGAGTTCTACTTGGGGCTGGATCCTGAAGAAGTTGTGTCAGGAAGGAACAGAAGAGCCAGCTAGGAGGAAGCTGACATCACTCTGAAGGAGTGCACAAAGGTTAGGACATGCCAGGGAAGCTTCATAACTAGAAGTCTGTGGACTCAATTGCTGAGGATGTGGGAGAGATGAGAGGGTGAGGATGGTGCTGATGCTGCCTATGGGAAACTCAAGAATGGAGGGACTGCCTTCTATTTATTTATTTACTATACACCCCATCACAGTTTCCTCTCTAACCTCTTCTCCCAGTCCCCCCTTTCAGCTCACCTCACCAGTCCCTATCCACCCTTCTTTCTTCTTTTCTCCACAAAAAAAGGGAAGACCACCCACAGATACCAGTATGTCTAGGCTCATATTTTCTTACTGAGGCTAAACAAGTCAGCCCAGTTAGGGAAAGGAATCCAAACACAGACATCAGAGTCAGACAACTCCTGCTTTAGGAGCCTCACTCGAAGACCAAGTTGCACAAGTGTTACAGAAAACCTAGGTCTACCCACCCATGTTCTCTGGTTGGCAGTTCAGTCTTTATGACCCTCTATAGGTCCAGGTTAGTTGATTCTGTAGGTTTTCTTGTGTTGTTCTTGACCAGCCTGGCTCCTTCTATCCTTCCTCCCATCTTCCTCAGGATTCCCCAAGCTCCTCCTAATGTTAGTCCGTGGGTCTCTACCTCTGTTTCCACCAGTTGTTCTCTGATGACAGTTATGCTGGGCTCCTGTCTGTAAGTATAGCAGAATGTCATTAACAGTGTCAGGGATGGGCTTCCTTTCATGGCATGGGTCTGTCATTGGTTGGTCCTTTTCTCAAATTCTGCTTCATCTTTTACATGAATCTGTTTGCATTCATGCAAACATGCAAACATGCAGCAAGAACAGCATCATTTTTTGAAGATGCTTTTCTTTTTTGTCCAGTGTATTTCTTTGTCAAAAATAAAGTGTCTATGGGTGTGTGAATATACTTCTGGTTATTTGCCTTGATTCCCCTGATCAACATTTATCTTTTTTTTTGTGGCACTACCATGTGGTTTTTATCACCATTGATGTAGTAGTAGAGCTTGAAATCAGAAATAGTGATACCTCCAGAATTCCTTTTATTATTTTTTGTTTTTCCATATGAAATTGAGTATTATTATTTCAAGGTTTGTAAATAATTTAGTTGGAATTTTGATGGAAATTGTGTTGAATCTGTAGGCTGCCTTTAGTAGGATGGTTGGTTATATTTACTATATCCACCCTACAGATCCGTGAGCATGGGAGATTTTTCCATCCTCTGATATCTTCTTCCATTTCCTTCTTCAAAGATAAGAAGTTCTTGTCATGCAGTTCTTGTCCTTATTTGGTTAGAGTTACATCAAGATATGTCATTTAATTTGTGGTTATTGTGAAGGCTGTTGTTTCCCTAATTTCTTTCTTAGCTTATTTATTCTTTGTTTTTAGGAGGGCTACTGATTTTTGTTGTTGTTGTTTGGTTAGTCTGTTTTTTTTGTTTGTTTGTTTTTTGGGGTTTTTTTAGTTAATTTAAATTTTGTATTCAGCCACTTTTCTGAAAGTATTTATGGGCTATAAACATTCTTGGTAGAAACTTTGGGGTTGCTATCATATCATCTTTATGCTTTGATTTATTCCTTTTGAATTTGTATCTCCTTGATTTCCTTTAATTGTCTTACTGTTCTAGATAAAACTTCAAATACTATATTGACTGGATATGGAGAAAGTGGCCAGCCTTTACTTGTCCCTGATTTTAGTGAACTTGCCTTAACCTTCTGTTTAATTTGATGTCGACCATCAGCTTGGTGTACACTTCTGTTTAATTTGATGTTCACTGTCAGTTTGGTGTGTACTTCTGTTTAATTTGATGTTGACTATCAGTTTGGTGTGTATTGCCTTTATTATATTTAGGTTTGTGTCTTGTATCCCAGATCTCTTCATGAGTTTTATCATGTGGGGGTGTTGGATTTTGTCTAAGGCTTTTCAGAATCTAATGAGATGATCAGGTGGTTTTTATTCTTTCAGTTTGTTTTTATGGTAGTTTACACTGATGGATTTTCATATCTTGAGCCATCCCTGCTTCTCTGGGATGAATCCTGCTTGATCATGATGGGTGATGTTTTGATGTGTTGTTGGATTTGATTTGTGAGTGTGTAATTGTGTATTTTTGCATTAGTGTTATTAAGGGAGATTGGTTTGAAATTGGTTGAGTCTTTGTGTGGTTTAGATATCAGGGTGACTGTGACCTCATAAAATGAATTTGGCTGTGTTTTTCTGTTTCTATTTTGTGGACAAATTTGAGAAGTATTGAGATTGTCTCTTTTCTGAAGGTTTGGTAGAATTCTGCACTAAAACCATCTG